>NW_012103054.1:433195-449779 GCF_000951045.1 Mandrillus leucophaeus
TGGGGTCTTGCTGTGACCAGGGTCTCGTATTCTTGATTTCTTGAACACAATTGATTCCTAAAGCCAATTTTCAAAGCACAATCTTTTAAATTGCTTTTTTAACCCTTGGATTTGCAGTAATTTAATCAAGCTGTTTCTCTACTCAAACCCCAAAAGAAGGTGTAGCCTTTATAATAAGAATCCCCATTATTTGATAAAAAAGAAAATACATTACCCTTCTATGAATGAAACTACTATTTGAGTATAACATGACAGATAAAGCCATGGTCAGAACAGATGAGATTAACAAATTAAAATCAACCTGATAGTGAGTGACCCTCAAGAGCCTGTGAGCAATCCGCATGAATCCAAGATGTTTGTACAGTACTTACATAGTTTCCTCCTTTGGTCCTATAGGTAGACAAAAACAATATACAAATGGGTAGGATTTGGCTTATCCACACTGTCCAACTAGGCCTAGCAGTAACAATTTAAAGCTAAAATGTTGGTGCTTTGTAACATACATGAAACTTGGGTATAGGATGAGTCTTGCCCTGTAGACCTAGCTGAAAAATGTAGTATAAGCAGCAAATAATTGATGTGCCTCTCATGTGTTTTTTCCCTATGATCATATCTTTTTAAAATTAGGGCTTGCACATGCTATAGAAATCTGGTGGTTTTGTAGGGGCTACATATGAGAGAGCTAAGGTGCTGCTATCTGCTCTCTGAGGATTGTGTCTGCTAAGGTCCTCCTTGCCTTCTATTTACTAAGGTCTCTGAAGCCTTTGTAGGTTTGTGGAGCCTAGTCTGATCTATGAAGCAGGGGTTTAGCTTACTTAGGGCAGCCGGTAAGGCCCATCTGTTTTCCGGCATTTTTTTTTTTTTTAGACAAGGTCTCGCTCTGTTGCCCAGGCTAGAGTGCAGTGGCATGACCACAGCTCACTTGCAGCCTCCTAGGCTCAAATGATTCTCCCACCTCAGCCTCCCAAGTAACTGGGACTACAGGAGAAAACCACCATGCCTGGCTAATTTTTTAAAAACATGTTTTATAGTGATGGGGTCTTACTGTGTTGCCCAGGCTGGCCTCAAACTCCTGGGCTCAAGCTATCCTCCCACCTCAGCCTCCCAAAGTGCTCGGACTACAGGTGTGTGCCACCATGCCCAGTCTCATCTGCTTTTAAGAGGCTGTTTGCTGAGATTCATGCATGTTTGCTTAGGGCTAGCAAGGTCCTCTAAAAACAGCTATTTGTCTATTATTACAAATTCCAGTAGTCCCCCAAAGTGAATGAATTCATAAGACCTAAGATTTAAAGATACTTACAGATAGCACAGCAAACTGTATAACTGTAAAAAATCTGTCTGATTGCAGAATAGAAGCCTCAAAGACCAGGGTCAAGGATTCACATGGTTTGTGCTCACAAAAGCACCATAAAAATTTAAAGCTACCTATACAGCTGACTCTAAAAGTCTCAGTCCCTCTGCATGTTCGATCTCCCATCCACCTCCTTTTCGTTGTCTTATTTCTTGAGGATTTTGGCTAATGCACCAGATGTTATGACCATACAGAAGCTCATTAAATAATATGAAGCAATTGAGAAATAAGACCAAAGACATCACATATAGAGAATAAACATCCCCTCTATTACTGATGAAATAAATATTAGAGAATTGAATTATTCAGCAGGCAAGTGAACTTCCTAATACTAAACCCCAGGATTAGAGAGAGAAATCTTTCAACCAAAGGCCATACTCACACAGAACTTTGAAAAATAACACATGGATGAAGATAACAGAATGTGTGATTCCTGAAGGCAGCTTACTCCTAAGAGAAAAGGGGAAGAAAATGGCTGGACTATATATATCCAATTTCTTTTCCTGAACTCTACTTGATCATTCACTCCAACTCCCTTGTGAGCTGTTGCAAAAATTGCTGCTATAAACACTCCAGTATGTTTACTGAATTATTTTTATATACATGAGCATTTCTGTGAGTGTAGACCTAGGAGTAGAATTGCTGGGACATAAATGTGTCTATGACCAGCTTTAGTGGATGAAAATTATTTTCCAAAGTGGTTGTAACAATTTAGACTTTGACCAGCAGTGTATGAGAGTTAGATGCTCAATATCCATGCCAAAACTTTATATTAGTTTTTAAAGTTTTATCCATCCTAGTGGTGTGTAGTGGTATCTCATTATGGTTTTAATTTATATTTCTTTGATTATTGTTATTAAACATTTTTATGTTTATTGGCCATTTGTTTATCCTTTTTGTAAAATGCCTGCTCAAGTGTTTTTGACCATTTTATACAAATGATGTATTTTTCTTATTGATTTGTAGGAAGTCCTCATATTTTCTGGGTATGAGATCTTCACTGGATAGATGTATTGCAAATATCTTCACCCACCCTGGGGTTGGCCTCTGCACATCCATAATCATGTCCTTTGATGATCACAAGGTCTTAGTTTTAATAAAGTCTAATTCATCATATTTTTCCTTTTGGTTAGTGCATTCTGTGTCCTGTTTAAGAAAATTTTATCTCCTGGAAAGATACTGAAGATATTCTCCTCTATTATCCTCTAGAAGCTTCAGTGTTTGTCTTTTACATTTAGGACTATCATCTACCTAAAACTGTTATTTGTATATGATGTGAAGTAGCCATTCAATTTAAATTTTTCTGTGTGGATTTCCAATTAACCTAGCACCATTTATTTAAAAATATCATCCATTCCCAACTATACTGTACTGAGACTTTTGTCAAAAATCAAGTGACTTTCTATGTGTGTCTTTTCTGTTCCCTTGGTCTGTATGCCTGTTGTCTCACCAATATCACACAGCTTAACTATTGCCATTTTCTGATAATCTTGATATCCAATATCTTGATGTCTGGTCTTCCAACTTAGTTGCTCTTCAAGATTATGGTCTTTTCTTGGCCCAATGCATTTATACACAAATTTTAGAATCACCCACATTCCTTAAAAACCTGCTGAAAATTATATTAGGATTGCATCCAATTTACCCAGCAATTTGGAGTTTTTAAACAACGTTTTTTATTTTACTTTATATCTTACGTATACCATTACTTTACATATTACATTTTTTTTTTCTTTCTGGTCTTTATACTTTTGGGGGGAAAGGAGGGCTTTATTACACTGGAGAGAACCATCAATACATCAATACACATTTGAATAGAAACGTGATGGTGAATCTCCTTGTCCCAATCCCAATCTCAGGAAAAACTTACTTCTACATTTCACTTTAAATATAATGTTTGCTATAGGGCTTTTACATATATCTTTTATCAAATTATTGATGATCCCTTTTACTACTTTGCTAAAAGTTTTAAAAATTATAAATTGGGGTTTAACTTTATCAAATGTTTCTGCATCTTGGGATGACTGGATGATTTTTTTTCATTCCATTAATACAGAAAATAACATTGATGTTTATTTTCTATTTTCTTTTTTTTGAGATGGATTCTCCCTCTGTCACCCAGGCTGGAGTGCAGTGGCGTGATCTAAGCTCACTACAACCTCTGCCTCCCTGGTTCAAGCGATTCTCCTGCCTCAGTTTCCCAAGTAGCTGGGACTACAGGCACATGCCACCATGCCAGGCTAATTTTTGTATTTTTACTAGAGACATGGTTTTACCATGTTGGCCAGGTTGGTTTCAAACTTCTGATCTCAAATGATCCACTTATCTTGGCCTCTCAAAGTGCTGGGATTACAGATGTGAACCACCATGGCTGGCCTTTTTATTAATTTTTGAATGTTAATCTTGCATTTCTGGAAGAATGCCAGATGGGACATAATGTCATCCTTTTTGAAACTTGATGGATTTATTTTATCAATAATTTGTTCAGGATTGTTGTATGTATCTTCATAACAGAGACCTGCCTGTAATTTACTTTCCTTGTAAAGTATTTGTCAAGTGTTGTTGCCAACACAGTTGTTAGATTTAGCAAATAAAAATATGGGAAACCCAGTTAAATTTGAATTTAAAGATAAACAATGAATAATTTTTACTATATCTTGTGAAATATTTTATATTAAAAATTATTCATTATTTATCTAAAGTTCAAATTTAACTGGGCAACCCTAGTTACCAAGATTTTGCTTACTTCATAAAACAAGTTCAAATATTTCCTGTTTTGTATTTCCTATTTTGTATTGAAGAGTTTGTGAACTTTCCAAATATGTGATAGAATTTTTTTTTTTTTTTTCCAGACAAAATCTTGCTCTGTCTCCCAGGTTGGAGAGCAGTGGCACGATCTCGGCTTACTGCAACCCCCACCTCTTGGTTCAAGCAATCCTTCTACCCCAGCTTCCAGAGTTGGTGGGATTATAGGCATACACAAGCACGCCTGGCTACTTTTTGTATTTTTATTAACAATAGAGATGGGGTTTTGCCATGTTGGCCAGGCTGGTCTCCAGCTCCTGACCTCAAGTGAGCCACCCGCCTTGGCCTCCCAAAGTGCTGGGATTTACAGATGTGAGCTACCATGCTCAGCCTGTTTAATAGAACTTATAAGTGAAGCAAAACATGCTGAGAATTTTCTTTGTGGGAAGGTTACATACAGGCTCAATTTGTTAATAGATAGAGGAACATTCAGGTTTTCTATTTCTTCATCTGTCAGTTTCATTAAGATGTTGATATGGTTTGGATCTGCGTCCCTGCCCAAATCTCATGCTGAATTGTAATCCCCATTGTTGGAGGTGGGGCCTGGTGGAAGGTGACTGGATCATGAGGGCAGTTTCTCATTAATGGTTTAGCACCATCCCCTTGCTGTTCTCATGATAGCGATTTCTCATAAGATCTGGTTGTTTAAAAGTGTGTAACACTCCCCCTTCCCCCTTCCCTCTCTCTCTCTCGCTTCTGTTCCTGCCACATATGACAACTGTTCCTGCTTTTCCTTCCACTATGATTGGAAGCTTCCTGAGGCCTCCCCAGAAGCAGAAGCCACTATGCTTCCTGTACAGCCTGCAGAACCATGAGCCAATTAAACTTCTTTTCTTTATAAATATCCCAGTCTTAGGTATTTCTTTATAGCAATGCGAGAACGAACTAATACAGAATGTGTTTTCAAGAAATTTGTCTATTTCATCTGAATTTTCAATTGGATTGTCCATGATATTTCTGTTTTTTTGTTTGTACATTTTTGAGGAGGGGATCTTACTATGTTGCTCAAGCCGGTTAAAAACTCCTAGGCTCAAGCAATCCTCCGATTTCAGCCTCCCAATAGGTGGTAGGATTTCTAGTTATCTTGATTTGCTGAGTCTTTTATGAAATATTCTTTTTGTTTTTAGTAGTATTATCGAAACAAATTTGACTTTGTCTGCTATTAGAGAAGTGATATCAGCTCTCTCTGGTTAGTGCTTTTATGATAAACTTTTCCATCCTTTCTCTTTCACCTCTGTGCCATTTTTATGGCATATCTCTTTAAACAGCATATGATTGGGTTTTTGATTTTGTAACCAGTCTGACAATCTTGGTCTTGGTATACTTACTCAATATATTTGAATTTAAAACTACCACATTACATTTTTATTTGTTCTCTTTGTCCTATTTCATTTTCTTATTTCCCACTTTTTTTTTTATAAATTATTTTCATCTTTCAATGTCTCCCTCCAGTAGCTTGTTATTATAGTTTTTAAAATTAAACTTCTACTCTTGTGATAATTGCACATTGTCATACAGTTGTAAGAAACATTACAGAGAGACACTGTGTTGTCTTTACCCCGTTTTCTCCAATGGCAATATTTTGCAAAACTGTAGTACAGTATCATAACCAGCAATTGACATTGATACAGTCAAGATACAGAACATTTCCATCACCACAAGGATCCCTCAAATTTCCCTTTTATAGCCTCACCCACTGCCCTCCCGTCCCCACTGCCTCCTGAACACCTGGCAACCGCTAAACTGTTCTTTATTTCTATAATTTTGTCATTTCAAGACAAAATATACAAAAAAGCATGGGCTTATATAGTACATAAACTTTGAAATTTTTTTTTTCTTTTTTGAGACGGAGTCTCGCTCTGTTGCCAGGCTCGAGTGCAGTGTTGCGATCTCAGCTCACCACAACCTCCACCTCCCGGGTTGAAGTGATTCTCCTGCCCCAGCCTCCGGAGTAGCTGGGACTACAGGTGCGCACCACCACACCCAGCTAATTTTTGTGTTTTTAGTAGACATGGGGTTTCACCATGTTGACCACGATGGTCTTGATCTCCTGACCTCATGATTCACCCACCTCAGCCTCCCAGAGTGTTGGGTTATAGGCGTGAGTCACCGCGCCTGGCCTGGAATATTTTTTTTTTCCCCCCACTGAATGTAACTCCCTGGAGATTCATCCAGGCTGTTGCATGTATCAGTAATTTGTTCCTTTTTATTGCTGGGTAGTATGGTATGGATTTAGAACAGTTTGTTTAGCCATTCACCCAGTGAAGGACATCTGGGTTGTTTCCAGTTTGGGGATATTATGAATAAAGCTGCTATAAACATTAATGTACAGTTTTTTTTGAAAATGTAAGTCTGTATTTTTCTTTCTTTTTTTCTCCCTATTTACTTTTGGAGAAAGTCCTTCATTTTTCTGAGGTAAATATCCAAGAGTACAATTGCTGGGCTGTGGGGCAGTTTCATGCTTAGGTTTTTAAGAAATTGCAAACTATTTTCCACAATGGCTGTATCATTCTACATTCCCAGTAGCAATGCGTAAGTGATCCAGCTTCTCTGCATCCTTGCCAGTATTTGGTGTTGTCACTATTTTTATTTTATCCAATCTGATAGGTGTGTGGTGATATGGCATGGTGTTTTAATTTGCATTTCCCTAATTGCTAATGATGTTGAATATCTCATTTGCTTATTTGCCATCTGTAAACCATCTATGGTAAGTTTTTATTCATGTCTTCTGTTTATTTTCTAATTGGATTTTTATTGAGTTTTGAGAGTTCTTTATATATTACAGATATCAGTTCCTTGTCAGATGTGTGGTTTGCAAGCATTTTCTTCTAGTCTGTAATTTGCCTTTTACTACTCCTAATGCTTTTCACAGAGGAAAATTTATTAGTTTAGATAAAGTTCAGTTTTTCCTTTTATAGATCATGCTGTTGCAGTATGTTAAGTCTAAGAACTCTTTCTTCACGCTTGGATCCCAAAGATTTTCTCCTATGTTTTGTCTAAAATCTCATAGTTTTATATTTTACATTTAAGACTATTTTCTATTTTGAGTTAATTTTTGTGTAAGGTGTGAGACTTAGGTTTAGTTTATACACTTCTTTATTACTATAACTGTCTTTTATCAGTTGTAGATAAATCTTGGCTATTATATCTTCAAATATCCCTTTCCCCTATTTTCTCTTTATTTTCTATGTCTGGAGTTACATGAATGTTAGAAGTCACACTGTTGCATTTATTTCTGATGGTCTTTTTTGTAGTTTGCATTTTCCCATTTCTCTGTGCTTCTGACTGTTTTTTACTTATCTACCTTCCTTTTCTTATACAAGAAACTTTTACTTTTTTAAAAAAATAATGCTCACTCTTCCTTTTATTCATACAGTCTTTCTAGGATTATTTTCCTTCTTCCTGAAGTACATAATTTAGTAGTCCCTTTAGGGCTAGTATGTTGATAGTCTCTCAATTTTCCTTAAGATTTTTATTTGCCCATATAGCTTTTCTGAGACAAGGTCTTGCTCTATTGCTCAGGATGGAGTGCAGTGGGATGAGATCATAGCTCATTGCAGCCTCAATCTCCTGGGTTCAAATGACCCTTCTGCCTCACTGTCATGAGTAGCTGGGACTACAGGTGCCTTCCATCATGCCCAGCCGACATTTGTATTTTTTGTAAAGATGAGTGCCCCATTATATTTCCCAGGCTGGTCTTGAACCCCTGGCCTCAAGCAATCCTGCCTCAGCCTCCCAGATTGCTGGGATTACAGACCTGAGCCACCACACCTGGCCTGCTCATATTCTTGCAGTTCAAGAATGGCAGTTATTTTCTCTCAGCACTTTATATTATAGGTATTTTTCTACTGTTTTCCAGCTTCCATTGTTGCTGCTGAGAAGTCTGCCATCAGTATAACTGTTTTCCTTTGTAGGTGAGCTTTCTTTTCTCTCTTGCGTCTTTTAAAATTATTTTTCGGGCTGGGCATGGTGGCTCACACCTGCAATCCCACCACTTTGGGAGGCCTAAGCAGGCAGATCACCTGAGGTCAGGAGTTTGAGACCAGCCTAGCCAACATGGTGAAACACTGTCTCTACTAAATATACAAGAATTAGTTGGGCGTAGTGGTGCACGCATGTAATCCCAGCTACTCGGGAGGCTGAGGCACAAGAATCACTTGAACTCAGGAAGAGGAGGTTGCAGTGAGCCAAGATGGTGCCACTGCACTACAGTCTGGGTGACAGAGCGAGACTTTGTCTCAAGAAAAAAAAAAGTATATATATGTGTGTGTGTATATATATGTATATATATGTGTATATATATGTATACATGTGTGTGTATATATATATTTTGACTGCATATATATCTGCATATATATCTGCAAGGTCACCTTGAAGTTGTCTGTCATGGATTTCTTTTTATTAAGCTACTTGGGTTACTTTATGCTCCTAAATTTGAATTCATATCATTCACTATGAAAAAAATGCATCAAGAATAGTGCCACTTTGTGCTTTTCTCTATTCTTTTTCTAGGACTAATCAAACATATTGCAATATTGATAAACATTATTCTATTTCCAATGTTTCTCAGTTTTGTTTTTAAAATATTTTTCATCTCATTCTTCTGTGATTCAGTCTAATTTTTTCAGCAAAATATGTTATTTTTAGCTTTATCTAATCTGTGTAGCTCATTCATTAAGATTTCAACAACTGTTTTTTTCTTTCTCAAAGATCCATTTGGTTGTTTTCAGAACTTTTTTGTCATTCCTGATAGATACCTGCTGCTTCCTCATCTTTGTCATTTCATCCTTTTTCTTATTAAAAATGTTTGTATTCTGAATCTAACAATTGTAAATATCTGAATTACTTGGATGTTCAATGGTGGCTTGCTTCTTCATGTACCTGGTCATCTCTAATTTTGTACTTATATTTATTCCATCAGTCTGTAATATTTCTAAAGTAAGATGCTTTCCCTCAGTAAGGATTTCTATCTGTTTCTGCCAAGAGACAAGGTATGCTACTAACATGCTACCATTTTAGTTTATTGAAAGAGTCCCAGCTTAATGTAGTATCCAGTTTGGTTTCCTTTCCTTTTTGTGGGCCTATAGGTAAGGATTACAATTCAAACTTCTGCTTTGGGCATTTGTTTTCATGGCTAATTTGCTTCCCAGGTTTACTTACCACTCAAATTACCATGCTTGAGTCTAGCACATGATTGGCATCCCTACCAATCCTCATCCTCCGCCCCCACACTCTTGACTTATTTTGGTGTCAGGGAAAATTCCTTAGATATTTTTCCCATTTTCTGTCATCCTAGGAATGCAGTAAAAATCTATTTCGAATTAATTTTGAGGGGATCATAAAAATATCTGAGTATCTGGGTCACCAGAGTGATGAAAGCTGCAATCATACATCACTCTTTCACATGGAAAGACAGAAAAAAAAAAAAAAGGCCAGCTTGGAATGTGAAGATTGCTTTCAAATAAAATTACTGTCCTTCATTCATTCATTCATTCATTCTGATTCAAATTTATAGGGACTTATGTACCAAATGCTTTGTTAAGGGAGAAGAAAAGGAGCATGTCTCTACCCTCTGGAGATCTAGGCAAGGATACAGATACTAAACTAATAGGCTAACAAATATATATATATATATATAAAATTACAGATAGTGATGAATGTTATAACCAGTGATATAAGAGGAAGTTGGGTAGTAACTTTATATTTAAGCTTAAACCTGAAGTGAAAGAGCCAGCCACGATGAGAGAGAAGATAAGAGCATTAGACACAGAAGCAATAGTATATGCCAAAGTCTTGAGGCAAAAAATATTTTGGTGTTTGACAAACTAAAAAATAGTTCTATATAGCTATAGTATAGGGAGTGAGAGTGAAAGTGGTAGGGGATGCAGTCAAAGAGATAGGAAGGGGGCAGGCTATGCAGGGCATTGTATGCAATGATAATGTATTACATTTTATTTGGAATTGGAGGCCATTCAAAGATTTTATGCTAGAAAGTGGATTAACCTGTTTCATGTTTTGAGAACACTCTGGCTATTCTGTGGAGGATGCAATGTTAAAGCCAAAAGTCTCTGGAATCAGGTAGACCAGTTCAGAGTCTATTGCTATAGTCTGGATAAGAAATTATTGTGGCTTGAGCTTGTGTGATGATAGTAGAGATGGAGATAAGTGGATGGTTTCAAAATATATCCTGGTGACAGAACAGAAGATCTTTTTTTTTTTTAAAATAAGCAAAGTGGCTGGGCAGAAGATCACATGCATAACTGGACATGTGGCTTTAACTTGTATCTGAAAGGCTATCATCTCACTACAGCTTTCTTGGTGATAGAGCCCTCTTGAGCTTCTTTAGATATAAGTGTCAAAATATGGAGCCAGCACAGGTAGAGAGCTGTAGGGAAAAACCGTGGTCTTTCTTTAGTTAGGGGGGAAATCCAAAATAGTTAAAACTTGAGTGACCAAATACTTACTGCTTATCTCAGTTTTCTGATGAGTTACTGTAATGAAATAATCTAGTCCAGAAATAAATGACTTGTCTTGGGGTTGCTATGCAAAAGAAGAAAAAAATGCTATTAAAAAAGTTATTAGTCAATGGCTGCATATAATGGAATACCTACCTAACTGTATTATTATGAGTTTATTTTTCTGACATATAAGAAGACTGAGAGAAGATGGTTACTGGTATTGGTTCAGTAGTTCAATTAATGTCCGGGTTGATGTCTACGATTTTCTTACCCTTCTTGAATGCTACTGAGAATAGCTTTCTCATGATTGGTTTGAATCTGCAATAATTTATCAATAACTTGTTTATAATCAAGGTATTTTTTAAAGTAAGAAAAAAGGAGAAAATGGGTTTTGGGTAATTAACAGAGTTCTGAACAACAAACTAGATTTAAGAATTTTAGACAAAGGAATAGAACAAGACCATGCTACTTTATAGTTTTCAAACAGATGAAGTTTTTCAGAAGTTAACAGTAATGAGTTATTGATATGAATTATGTTTAAAAACACCTATTAACCTAGAAAATAATATTTAATGAATATTTAATAATCATTACATTGAAAAATTCATCCAGTAAATATTTGAGCCTATGCATATGCATAGCACTGTACTAGGCCTTATGAGAGATGTAAAAACATGATATGTACTTCCTGCCTTCAAGAAACTCCTAAACAAGAATTTTTGGTATTACATTTTATATTTTATAACACTCTTTCATAGGTGTTCTTTCTTTTGAAATTTATAACTCCATGCATTAGGCAGATAAAATTTTTACCTGGTGAAGAAGTTGAGACAGACCCTGCTCTTGTCTCTCTGGCCATTACCACTTCAAGGTTCATTTCTTGGCTGAGAGCTTTCTCCAAAGCTGTGGAAGGCAGCTCTGTCCCTGTGTGATCAGGGCAATTTGGAAATGCCTGGGAATTAACAAACTCCCACTCTAGCAGCCTTCACCCAGTGACTGGAAAGATTTACTATGTAGATACCCCAGCTCGCTTGGCCTTCAGATGGGATAACTTTGAGGCCTGTGTTTTCCCAGATTTTCTCATGGGATTATGCTGCAGTCATTACAAGTGGTAGCTGGCTTGATACCGCACCCTTTATTGACTGTTTTCCCTTCTTTGTCTCGCTTCCCCACCTCCTACTGGTGTTTCCTGCACCTCTTAGATAAACTATTTGCAACAAAATCCTTGTCTCAGGTTTCTAGTGAGCATTTCCACTAGGTTATTTCCCCTAATACCTGCCCCGAAAGTGCCTAGCTTAATGAGGGGGACACACGATTCAAATCAAGCCAGTTGGAATCATTCACAGGGAATTTTGTCCAGTCTGAAACAGTGAGAAAGGAACTCTCTTCCTTCATCTTCCTTTCATTTTGGTTTTGAAGTAGTGTCCGGCACAAAGTAGAAACTTAATATTTCTGGAATATTTAATGAATCCAATTCCTACAATTTCTTTCCTGCCAACCTGCATTCATCATCAGCCATTAATTTAAAAATGTATGAAATAATGTTGCTATAGCATATCATAGTGTCACTGCATATTGTAGCAGTTAAGTGAATGGACTCAGGAGCTAGACTGTTTGAGATATAAACTCTGCCACTTGCCAGTTGTTTGACTGTGCTGGTTATTTGTCTGTTGTCTGTCAGTTCCATTCTCATTCTTTTACTCTCTCTATATTACAGAGTACTGGAATCCTAAAAATCGTTTCCCAGATTCACTTGCCAGTTTGTTTCCAGTTCAGTTCTGTTAATGGGAGATTCAAAGCCAAGAGGATGGAAGGCATTTTTTCTTTTACTCTAGCTCCGGCCTCTGCAATGCTGTGCTTTACTACCCTGACTCCAGGAGTGGCCCGAGCAGGGTGAAGGATGCATAATCCTCAATTATGCATAAGTGCATTTTTTTCAGTCTGATTAGAATTCCAGGCTTTAAAATTAGATGTATATTTTGAAAAGTGTATCTGAAAATTTCATAGTTTGTGAATATATTTTTAAATACAGTCAAAATACTAAGCCCAGTAACAACACGATTTAGAGGACAAAGTTGTAAATATGCCACCTTTATATTTATATGAGTATTTACACAAGAATTTGCAGTTTTAAGTCATTATCATTGAATTGATACAAGGTCAATATAGTATTAATATATCACAAATTTACTTTAGCAGAAAACACCTACACAAAAGCAGATACAAAGTTATTTTCAGCTGGGCACAGTGGCTCACGCCTGTAATCCTAGCACTTTGGGAGGCCGAAGCAGACGAATCACTTGAGGGTAGGAGTTCGAGACCAGCCTGGCCAACATGGTGAAACCCCACTCTACTAAAAATACAAAAATCAGCTGGGCATTGTGGCGCATACCTGTAATCCCAGCTACTTGGGAGGCTGAGACAGGAGAATCACTTGAACCTGGGAGGCGGAGGCTGCAGTGAGCTGAGATGGTGCCACTGCACTCCAGCCTGGGCGACAAAGTGAGACTCAGTCTCAAAAATTTACAAAAGGATGATTTGCTAGTATATGAAAGTGACAGATATTCATCTGAATATGGGCCAAATGAACAATTCTATTACAATTCAAGAACAAAACAAGGCTGGGTGCAGTGGCTCATGCCTGTAATCCCAGCACTTTGGGAGACTGAGGTGGGTGGATCATGAGGTCAAGAGATCGAGACCATCCCGGCCAACATGGTGAAACCCTGTCTCTACTAAAAATACAAAAATTAGCTGGGCATGGTGGCACGCGCCTGTAGTCCCAGCTACTTGGGAGGCTGAGGTAGGAGAATCGCTTGAACCTGGGAGGCAGAGGTTACAGAAAGCAAAGATTGCACCACTGCACTCCAGCCTGGCGACAGAGCGAGACTGTCTCAAAGGAAAACAAAAAACAAAAAACAAAAAAACACCACAGAGACTCTTATGGGGTCAGACCCTTGTAACAATTTAAATCTACTTATTCTTCCTACCCTTTATGCCATCGTTGTCATAGATTCTGCTTGTCCAGTTTATAAAAATCCACAAGACATTATTATTGCTGTTTTAAGAAGGTAATACTCTTTTAAAATTTATGTAATTACCCTTGATTATGCTCTTTTCCTCCTCCTAAGGATTTGAGATTATTTTCCTTAAGTAGGATTCCTCGCAGTGAATTCTCTCAACTTCTCTTTGTCCAGAAACATCTTTATTTTGCTGTAATTCTTGAAAGCTTTTTCCCTGGATATGGAACTTGAGGTTAGCAATTTTTTTTTTTTTTTCCTTCAGCGATCTAAAGATGTCATTCTATGGGATTCTGGTTTCCCTAGTTCTGTTGAAGAATCAGCATTTAGACTTACTGTTGCTGTTTTGAATTATTTTTCCTTTTTCCTCTGGTTCTTTTTAAGATTTTCTGTCTTTAGTTTTCAATACTTTTTATTATGATGTGGTCCAGATGATATCTTCTACTAGAGATGGTTTGACTTTTGCAATATTCTACCTATTGCTAACAGGGAGAAAGTTAAAGGATTATCTCAATCCAATTAGAGATTGAGCTGTGTCCAGGCTAGGCTGCAAAGTTTTAGTAAGACCCTTCCATTTGTGGCTTATTTCTGTTGCTCATACATTAAGACACTATCACACAGTCTTTTGATTAAGAGATTGACAGTCTCTGTCTCCTTAGCCCTTAAAAACTATGAAAAATTCAATTCTGTTCTTTGGAGGGTTTGAACTTGTGTCTCTACACTCCTGCCTGAACAAGTTCAAAAAATGTCAAATGTCTTCAGGAAAAGACAATGATGAGTTTGTGGCAGACCCCTCCCTCCAGCTGGACTTTTGTCCACTAAACACTGTGAAACCCTGGGACATTTAGCTTTGTCTTTTACAAGCTTCTGGCACAACTCTCTCGTCTCCCATACCACCTTGGCATTCAGCTAATCTGTGGAAAATGGGCCATTATGGATATTTCAGAGTCCTTTAGTTTCCAATTGATTGTGCTAACGCCCAACACAACCGACAGATGCTTGCTGGAGTCTCTTTCATTTAGTCAAAATCCTTCTACCTAGGCCAAGTTAGACTGACTTCAGTTTGATGCCTAAAATCTACAAAATGTTTTCAAAACTCATCAGCATACCTAGGAAGGGCTCTTTCCGGTCTGGAATTTTAGTTTGAGTTAGTTTTTGATTGCTTCAACAGATCTCCAATATATTTTAAACATGATTTTTGCAACTTGTCATTTTTTTTCTAATTGTAGTAGAGAATTTTAGAACTAAGTAACTTTCTTGTGGACATTACCTGCTGCTTCTTCTAATTATTATTTTTGAGACAGAGTCTCACTCTGTATCCCAGGCTGGAGTGCAGTGGCTCAGTCATAGCTCACTGCAGCCCCTGTCTCCTGTGCTCAAGCGAGCCTCCTGCCGTCAGCCTCAGTAGCACAGACTGCAGGCACGCACCACCAAGACTGGGTAATTTTTCTTTTTTTAGTAGAAAGGAAGTCTCACTACGTTGCCCAAGCCGGTCTGGAACTCTTTAGCTCAAGCAATCTGCCTGTCTTGGCCTCCCAAAATGCTGAGATTACACGTGTGAACTACTGCACCCGGCCAGTTTACCATAACTCACAAAAATAGTTGTTTAAATAGGAAAACAAAATATATTTGACTAATTGTTTTGCATTGAAAATGTTAGCATGAGAATGACAGGTTTTCATTCCTTCCTAACCTGTGCTTCACTTCTTCAAAAACAGTGTTAAATTATTTCAGTAAATTGAATTTCTGGGGTGAGTATACAGTTAGGCTTCTGAATTGGCGGTCTACCCATTAGTGGATGTGCCTGTTTCATAATACTTAAGTAGGCTGATCCTTCCCCTCTTACAGCTTTTAAAACAATTTAAAAATATTAAGCACCAAGGTAAGATTTGTCTTTGAGAAACTGGGTGCAGAGTAACAGTTTTTGGGTTTCTACATTATAAAACTCTAGAAAGCAATTATTTTATATGCAACTAACTTTATATAAAGTATACTTAAGGTTGGCTATGAGTTAATAATTATCAAAACTTTTTATTGCTTTGCAGAAGGGCTTAACAAAATAAGTGTATATTCACTTTCCATCAGTATTTTCCAATCTGGTTTGTCCGAATTGGTGGGTTCTTGGTCTCGTTGACTTTAAGAGTGAAGCCGCAGACCCTCGCAGTGAACGTTACAGTTCTAGAAGATAGTGTGTCCCGAGTCTGTTCCTTCAGATGTTCAGATGTGTTCGAAGTTTCTTGCTTCTGGTAGGTTCATGGTCTCGCAGGCTTCAGGAGTGAAACCACAGACCTTCGCGGTGTTATACCTCTTAAGGTGAGGCGTCTGTAGTTGTTCGTTTCTCCCGTCTGCAAGTATTCATTCCTCCCGGTGGGTTCGTGGTCTCGCTGGTCTCAGAAGTGAAGCTGCAGACCTTCCCGGTGAGAGTTGCAGCACATAAACGCACCATGAACCCTAAAAAGAAAGCAGCAGCAAGATTTATTGCAAAGAGCAAAAGAACAAAGCTTCCAAAGTCTGGAAGAGAACCCAGCCAGTTGTCTCTGGCTCGCTCACAGCCTGCTTTTATTCCCTTATCTGGCCCCACCCAAATCCTGCTGATTGGTCCATTGTACAGAGAGCTGATTGGTCCATTTTGACAGGGTGGTGATTGGTGCGTTTACAATCCCTGAGCTAGACACAGAGTGCTGATTGGTGCATTTACAATCCTTTAGCGAGACACAGAGTACTGATTAGTGCATTTTTACAGAGTGCTGATTGGTGCATTTACAATCCTTTAGCTAGACACAGGGTGTTAGACACAAAAGTTTTCCAAGTTCCCACTAGATCAGCTAGATACAGAGTACTGATTGGTGCATTTACAAACCTTGAGCTAGACATAGAGCGCTGATTGGTGCATTTACAATCCTTTAGCTAGACACAGAGTGCTAGACAGAAAAGTTCTCCAAGTTCCCAC
>NW_012103054.1:450164-452271 GCF_000951045.1 Mandrillus leucophaeus
GGAGCGCACCACAGAGGTGGGGCTCTGACCGGCGGGCTGCAGGTCCTGAGCCCTGCTGCGCGGGTAGGCTGCCGAGGCCCTGGGAGAATTTGAACTTGGTGCATGTGGGCCGCCAGTGCTGGGGGACCCAGCAGAACCTCCGCAGCTGCCGGCCTGGGTGCTAAGCCCCTCACTGCCTTGGGCCTGAGGTGCCCTCCGGCAGCTCTGAGTGTGGGGCTCCCCGAGCCCGCACCCACCGGAACTTGCACTGGCCTGTGAGCGCTGTGGTAAGCCCGGATTCCTCTCCCTCTACACCTCCCTGCGAGCAGAGGGAGCCGGCTCCAGGTGTCGGCCGGGGCTCCCGCAGTGCAGTGATGGGCTGAAGGGCTCCTCAATCGCCCCCAGAGTGGACGCCGAGGCAGAGGAGGTGCTGAGAGTGAGGGCTGCTAGCACATTGTTACCTCTGTTTGATGACCACAGATTATGAAAAGTCAAATTTTTAGGAAAACTAAATAAATGCTAGGAATTTCAATAACTGGCATTAACACAGATCATTCCTGTCAGATTATTACAACTGCTCTAGATAAATTCCAGTTTATCAACAGAATAGCGATTTAGAGGTGTTAGAGGACTACTTTGGAAACAGCTTCACTAACTCATAGTTTATTGCCTAATGTTTATATTTTACAATTCATGAGATGCTGAACTCAGACAAAGTTTGGCAAGTAAAGTAATATACTGATATCATCTGGCAGGGAAAAATGCTGGTAAGGTCATTTTAATTAAAGAATAGGATGACTGAGCAATACTGTGTAATGTAAAGTTTAGTCTACATTATTATATTTGGGCTATCAACTTTATCCTAATGCTGTTGTGATTTTAAAACTTATTTATATCTTTTGGGACACGGTTTTGCTCTGTCGCCTAGGCTGGAGTGCGGTGGTGTGATCACGGTTCACTACAATCTCAACTTCCTGGGCTCCAGCTATCCTCCCACCTCTGCCTCCTGAGTAGCCAGGACCACCAGCGCATGCCAACATGCCTGGCTAATTTTTGTATTTTTGGTAGAGATAGGGTTTCGCCATGTTGCCCAGGTTGGTCTCAAACTCCTGAGCTCAGAGTCTTGCTCTGTCACCCAGGCTGGAGTGCCATGGTGTGATCTTGGTTCACTGCAACCTCCGCCTCCCTGGCTCAAGCAATTCTCCTGCCTCAGCCTCCCAAGTAGCTGAGATTACAGGCGCACGCCACTACGCGTGGCTAATTTCTTTATTTTTAGTGGAGACGGGGTTTCTCCATATTGGCCAGGCTGGTCTCGAACTCTAACCTCAGGTGATCCACTTGCCTCGGCCTCCCAGTGCTGGTATTAACAGGCATGAACTACTGCGCCTGACTTCATTGGCACTCTTATAGTCAAGGGATTTCATATGACCCAAGTTACTTATTCTTTAAAATGAAATTATAATTTCCTGACTGCCCAACTGCATAAGTTAAAATGTATTATTTTCCCACACTGTGATCACATATTCACAGAATTATAGAATCATATGATTTAAGAGCTGAATTCTACCTTGGAGATTATCCCATAAACTTCAATTTATTGTCTATCAATCTAAGGCCTAGAAAAGACCAGGCACGGTGGCTCATGCCTATAATCCCAGCACTTTGGGAGGCCTAGGCAGGTGGATCACCTGAGGTCAGGGGTTCGAGACTAACCTGACCAACCCGTCTCTACTAAAAATACAAAATTACCTGGATATGGTGGCGCATGCCTGTAATCCCAGCTACTTTCGAGGCTGAGGCAGGAGAATCGCTTGAACCTGGGAGGCAGAGATTGCAGTGAGCCAAGATCATGCCATTGCATTCCAGCCTGGGCAACAAGAGTGAAACTCCATCTGAAAAGGCCTAGAAATGCTAAGTGAACCATTCAAAACCACAAGCCCTGGCTGGGTTCTAATTTACGCATTTTTAAAAAAATGAAAAACACAACTATTTTCCTCTATATTATTTTGATACATGTTTCACCTTGATACATGTTTTAGAAATGTGTATCATTTTAATAGAAATAAATTTGTGGACTTTTTAGAATATATACAATTGATATGTTCTTGAAAAAGTGGCTTTAAAACTG
>NW_012103054.1:453186-523411 GCF_000951045.1 Mandrillus leucophaeus
CAGGAGTTTGAGACCAGCCTGGCCAACATGGTGAAACCCTGTCTCTACTAAAAATACAAAAATTAGCTGGGCATGGTGGCACGCGCCTGTGATCCCAGCTACTCAGGAGGCTGAGGTAGGAGAATCGCTTGAACCCCGGAGGCAGAGGTTGCAGTGAGCCGAGGTTGAGCCACTGCACTCCAAAAAAAAACCTTTATGAAAAATAGTACCCCAAATCCAATCAGTTGCTAGTTTAAGTGATGGAATAGAAAGAAAAGAGATCTAAGAATCATGATTCTTAGAAAACAGAAGTGCTAGAATAGAATGTAAACTTCAGTTAGTGGCTCTGATTTTGGATGTGAATAAATTCACTATTTGCATTACAGTAACATTAAAAAAAAGCAGGTTGTGAAGCCATCCTATTAAATTATACAAATAATGCAAAATTCCTCAAGTGAAATAAAACTTTAGTGAACATTAAAAAGTTGATTAACTTGTAGTGAGAGATTATTCATGTAAATAAGTGACTCACATCTATTGCCATTGTCCCTTTGACTACAGTTTCGGACTCATAGAAAAGAATGAACCCAGTGAATTGATTTCTAACCTTACCTCATTTATACCACGCTATCAACACCGCTATCTAATGTGGAAACCTAATTATTTCATTTTCCCCAGTTTTCCACTGGGGAGATAAGGACTAAATTCCTTTATAAGCTGCAGGTTGAGTACCATCATCATTAAGTTCCTGTAATACTGAACTACTACTAATTGATCCCCAAACAAGCCAGGCTCTCTCAAAGGCCTTTCTGTTTTTTGTTTCCCTCTGCTTGAAATTCTCCAATCCACCTCTACTCAAATGCTACTTTCACAGAAGGGTTTTCCTATTTCCCTACACAGTCTTCAGGTGACTGTCTTATGCTCTCATTAATGAACAATTTTAACTAATGTTGTACTGTTTCCTATTTTTGTCTCTCTACACTAAATTTTTGAGGGCACAGGCTATGACTTTTCATCTTTGTATCTCGACTGCCAAGCTCAATGCTTGGCATATTCAATATACAGTTCTTGAATAAAGGCCCAGTTTTTATATAAACACAGCTTACTTTATGCCATAATTTAAAAAATTCTAAACATAAAACTTAAAAATACATTTTAAAAGTGTAATGCATTAGTGTCTAACTGATATTTGAATAAAGTAGTATGAATTACTTGGTTAATTTGGATTTTTGGGTGTTTTTGTAACTGATTTTGTAGGTATTGCAACTTAAGGCAGAAAAGAGAATGTTATCAGCTAAGGATTATGATTAACAAAATTCTGGGACACTTAAATACAAGAAAATACATTTTTTTCCTGTTTGAAAAACCGCCACTTTATTTTTTTTGTGGTAAAACATACACAACATGAAAGTTACCATTTTACCCATTCCTAAGTGTATAATTCACTGGCATTAAGTATACTCACAATGTTGGACAACCATTATCCATTTCCTAGGAAAATACATTTTTTTAAGATCTCATTTTTATTAGTAAACATAGATAAACAACTGCTGGTTTTCAAGTACTATTATGATAACCATATATAAGCCAAAAAACATAGTCTAACAAGTGCCAATGAATTACGGAAAAATTAAGACAAAATATTTAAATTTCTTGAGTCATGCAACCTATATGTCAAAGGTGGGGAACCCCTCAAAACTAAATACCACAGAAATAGTACACCAGGATGTCAATTAAAGTCCTCTACCTTGGGAAAAGCAGCTTGTGACGCTGGTAAGCAGTAAGGTAAGGTAGCTTTGGCGCGCTCTCCCTATACTAACACGGAGGTTCTTAACCCGCGCTTGGAGGAGCCTGTAAAATGTGGCGATATGCCGTTTGGAGGATCTACGCAACTGGGGGTGGAGTAGGGAGCATGCATTGCTTTTATGCGAGTCTCAATTTTTAAAAACTATCACACTAGCAGGATGAGGCAGTGAATGCCCAGGCGAAGGCCAGGCCAGCCAAAGACAGGGAAGCCGCCGGGCTCCGAGCTCCCGGCGCAGCGCTGCGGTGTGCGGCGTGGGGGCCCAGGCGCTTGGGGATTGGAATTCCGGACCCGGCAGGAGGGGGCGGGGCCGGGGGGACAAGGCGCCGCCTCCGCCCCTTCGGGACCTGGAGGGTGCCCTTGTTTACCTCCCAGTATTTGTCACCCGAGACAAAGAGGGAAGGAAGGAGGGGCCTTCTGAGGGAAACTCCCTCGGCGGGAAGCACCTACTTTCAGAACGTTTTGTAACACCCCACGGGACGCGGGAACGGCTCCCTCCCGGCCCCCCGCGCCCTTTCTGAGGTTCCCTGCCTTGACTTCCCCGAGTTCTACGCCAACCTCAGCAACAGCGGGAGGAGCTGGGCAATCGGTTTTGCAGGGCAAACTCCAGGCTCTCCCCATTTATTACTCTCTGGGCGGCTTAGGGGAGACTCTGCAGGGCCACAGAGCAGAGCGACTACAGCTCCCAGGAGCCAACACTGCAGGGCTGAGCCGAGGCGGGAGACAGACAGGACCTAAATGGTGGTCGGAGGAAGGGCAAAGCGGACCTCTGCTGTTACCTTAGCGCCAGCAAACCGAGCCGCCGCCGTCGCCAAGCCAGGAGACCAACCCCCGGTCTCCCGACTAGGTATTTTTAAATCTGGCGGGGCTTTCCCTCCCGAGCCAACCACTCCCACCGTTTACAGTCCCAGCCAGTCAGCGTGAGGCCCGCCATTTTTCAAACCCTCTTCCCGCCGCCAATCAGGATCGAGCAGTACATTCCTCTCCTGACCGGTTCTAACGGGTCTGGGAGTTAACGACCTGGGCGACCCACCGAACCTGCTAGGCTGGGGCGTGGAGGGCGGGTCTGGTAAGACACTGGCCAATCGTTAGCCGCCGTGGCAAGGGGGCGGGGACTATCTGGGTTTGAATAATCGTCAGAACCAATCAGAGAAGTGGGGATGTGGCCTGTGGCCTAGCTCGTCAAGTTGCCGTGGCGCGGAGAACTCTGCAAAACAAGAGGCTGAGGATTGCGTTAGAGATAAACCAGTTCACGCCGGAGCCCGGTGAGGGAAGCGTCTCTGTTGGGGCCGGCCGCTCTGCAGGACTCTGAGGAAAAGCTCGCACCAGGCAAGAATACCCTCCAATACCCTCGGGTTCGTGGGCCTGCCTTTCCCCATTCCCTCAGAGCCTCTACTCGGTCTCGGCGCTGTGGCTCTCGGTGTCTGACCCGGCGAGCGGCATTTGGGGTGCGGGCCGGCGAGGGCCGGGGCTGTAGAGGGCCGGCGGGCAGTCGGAAGAGGCGGAAACTGCCCCCGCCCGGGCCCGGTTCTGGGAGTTTTCAATGTCGGTCACGAGGTGATTAGCGATTGAGTGAGGCTCGCGACGTGAAAGCCGGGGGACATTTCTGTCAGGAAAGGCGTCTTGAGGGCGCTTGCGGAGTCGCCGGACTCGTTGAAGGGCGGGAGGCGGCGTCTCGGGCCCCGGGAGCCACTTGCTGGGCGAGCGTGAGGAGTCGTCAGCCGCGGCCGCTCGGGCTGGGAGGAGGAGGAGGAGGAGGGTGCGCGCCGGGGCGGGGGCGCGGGCAGGGCGGGAGCGGATTTGGGCGGGAAGCGGAGCCCCGCCAGCGCCCGCCCTGGCAGCTGCGGGCTCCGCACCGACCCGCCGGCTTCCCCTCTCCCCCCTCCGCCCCGTCAGGTGGACGCCGATCTGTCACCATGGGTAAAGGAGACCCCAACAAGCCGCGGGGCAAAATGTCCTCGTACGCCTTCTTCGTGCAGACCTGCCGGGAAGAGCACAAGAAGAAACACCCGGACTCTTCCGTCAATTTCGCGGAATTCTCCAAGAAGTGTTCGGAGAGATGGAAGGTGAGGCGGGAGAGGGGGTGCAGGTGTGGTTTTCGGCTAGGAGGGCCTTAGGCAGGTAGGTAGTAGGCAACTCGAGAGCTTCAACTTTGCCACCCCCGATGACTCACCTGAATATCTTAAGAGTTTGAGGCAGACGATTTTAGGTTTTTACTTACATAAGACTTCGAAAGCAAAATGCAGTTAAGGAAAATGTGCTCCTTAAAGATGGTCTTCTCGTCTTTGGGTGTTTATAGGTAACAATTTTGCTGTATTCTTGGCGCTTATTTTTATGTCCACAGACCATGTCTGCAAAGGAGAAGTCGAAGTTTGAAGATATGGCAAAAAGTGACAAAGCTCGCTATGATAGGGAGATGAAAAATTACGTTCCTCCCAAAGGTGATAAGAAAGGGAAGAAAAAGGATCCCAATGCTCCTAAAAGGCCGCCGTAAGTTTAAAATAAACCAAATTGCCCCTTGGATTTTTCCTTCAGTTTATTAAGCTCTGTTGCTTCCTTTCAGATCTGCCTTTTTCCTGTTTTGCTCTGAACATCGCCCAAAGATCAAAAGTGAACACCCGGGCCTATCCATTGGGGATACTGCAAAGAAATTGGGTGAAATGTGGTCCGAGCAGTCAGCCAAAGATAAACAACCATATGAACAGAAAGCAGCTAAGCTAAAGGAGAAATATGAAAAGGTACATTGTCATCTTACTTTTTTAAAGCTGTGATTAAGACTAGGTATAGGGAATAACTGTAGAAAACTTGGGAAATTTAGTTAATCTTGTATTAATTAACGGTTGTCAGCTATGTTTTGAAAAGGCCTAATGAAAATTGTACACTTAAACACAAAGTAATCAAACCTTCCTTTTGAATGAAACCAGTGTTTGTAGCACTAGTATATTCCTGCAGACAGACTTGTAGTTACTGTGTAGTCTTTTTTTTTTTTTCCTAAAGCAGAGGGTCAAATAGTTTTATGTATATATATATATAATATGAAGGTACAGCAGGGACTATGGCACTGTGTGTGAGGTAAGAGAGTATTGTTAGTGAAAGTACTGATACTGCTGTATTGCAACCCTTGTCATTTTACACCATTAACTTGTTAAAGCCTAGAGGGATAAGTGCTCTTAACACTTAGACTGGCTACCTTTTGGACAGTTATCAGGGTTATTGGTCAATCATCTTCGATTGTTTACAAGTAAGTGGTTTTCACAGTTGAGTAATGACACCGGATGCTTACTTTATTTTTTTTTTTAACAATATTTCAGGATATTGCTGCATATCGTGCCAAGGGCAAAAGTGAAGCAGGAAAGAAGGGCCCTGGCAGGCCAACAGGCTCAAAGAAGAAGAATGAACCAGAAGATGAGGAGGAGGAGGAGGAGGAGGAAGAAGATGAAGATGAGGAGGAAGAGGATGAAGATGAAGAATAAATGGCTATCCTTTAATGATGCGTGTGGAATGTGCGTGTGTGCTCAGGCAATTGTTTTGCTAAGAATGTGAATTCAAGTGCAGCTCAATATTAGCTTCAGTATAAAAACTGTACAGATTTTTGTATAGCTGATAAGATTCTCTGTAGAGAAAATACTTTTAAAAAATTGCAGGTTGTAGCTTTTTGACGGGCTACTACATAGTTAGATTTTACAGCTTCTGATGTTGAATGTTCCTAAATATTTAATGGTTTTTTTTAATTTTTTGTGTATGGTAGCACAGCAAACTTGTAGGAATTAGTATCAATAGCAAATTTTGGGTTTTTTAGGATGTTGCATTTTGTTTTTTTAAAAAAAATTTTGTAATAAAATTATGTATATTATTTCTATTGTCTTTGTCTTAATATGCTAAGTTAATTTTCACTTTAAAAAAGCCATTTGAAGACCAGAGGTGTGTTGATTTTTTTTCAGTATTTCTGCCTAATAGTTCTTAGACACAGTTGACCTAGTAAAATGTTTGAGGATTAAAAGAAAACCAAACATGCTCATATTTGCAAAATGTTCTTTAAAAGTTATATGTGGAATTCAGTGAACTTTGTAAGAATTTATGCAGTTTTACAGAACGATTAAGTTTTATACTTGACATTTCTGTTTGTTCATTAGCTAACTTGTTCCTCAGGAATTTTTTTTTTTTTTTTTTTTTTTTTGAGATGGAATCTCACTCTGTCACCCAGGCTGGAATGCAATGGCACAATCCCAGCTCACTGCAACCTCTGCGTCCCAGGTTCAAGTGATTTTTCTGTCTCAACCTCCCTAGTAGCTGGGGGTACAGGCATGTGCCACCAAGCCCAGCTAATTTTTTTGTATTTTTAGTGGCCTCATGTTGGTGAGGCTGGTCTTGAACTGACTTCAAATGATCCGCCCACCTCAGCCTCCCAAAATGCTGGGATTAACAGGTGTTAGCCACTGCGCCTGGCCTAGTATATTGTTTAACAACAGTTTATTTTGGGTGAGAAATTCTCTTTAATGTGAAGAAGAAAGCTAGAATGTGAATTCATATCTAAAAGGACAAACAAAAAAAATTCAGTAACAAGATTAAGTTTTCTGCTATTAAGTTGAGCTATTTCAAGATAGAATACTAGATTAGGTTTCGAATTACAGTAGTCCCTCCTTATCTGTGGGGGTGTAAGACCCACAGTGGATGCCTGAAGGTGCCAAGAGTACTGAAGCCTTGTTTTTTCCTATACATAACTGTGATTAATTTATAAATTAGGCACAGTAAGAGATTAACAGCAATAATGAGAACATTTATAACTAATAAGTTATGTGAATGTGGTCTCTGAAAATACTGTACTGTGGGAAAGTGAAACAATGGTAAGGGAGGACTACTGTGTATCTTCATTTTGGTCTTAAGCTTTAGAATTATGGGTAACTAAAACCGTTTGAGATGTTATATTCCATGACTGATTTAAACTTACCTAGGAATTGTATTATTTATGGGGAAGGCAGTTATTTTTAAAATGCTTGTTTAAGGAAGCAGTTGCTGTATTTGAATTAAGATAACTTTCAGTAGAGATTATTAGCGAAGGCTGACCAGGTTCACTACGTGCTTATAGAAGTAAGCTATTTGTTGACAATTTTAGAGTTAAATTTGACAGTCTTGGTTACCTACCAAACTTTAAGATAGAAGTCAAGATTTCTGTTACCCAACCATGAGAGCTTTGGTTGTCTTATGTCATATTTGATAAGGATAGTCCTCTGTTAAATAGTGAGATATTAGAACAAATGGACTTAAGTAAAATCTTCAGTCATCTTTATGATTGCCCTCTATTATATTCTGAGTGGGAGAGGCCTCCCAAAGCCATGAAAGAATTGATAAATTGGCCTACCTAAAAATAAGAAATCTTACATTCAGACTTGGGGCTTTCACTTACCATAAGATGAAAACTAATTTTCAGTGTTTCCCCGTGTTAGGTGACTTAATATGCTAAAACATTTGGGGTAATCTATTTTAGATACATACCTGTGTCTGGGACCTAGTTCCCTAGCTCTACCAAATGCTAGCAGTATGAACTTTATGTACTTACAGTTTTTTATGGTCGAAGTGTTATTTTAAAGTAGTAACTATTGCATAAAGGATATCAGATAAGAGTTTCTAAAACCGAAATAGAGTAATAGTTTGTTTCCTTAAGAATTTCTAAATATATTAATTAGATCCAAGAGGCACACTTGTTGGGTTCCTTGTCACCTTTCTTGGAGCCTGTGACTTCCTTCATTCTCTTTTCCATAAAATATATTTAAGTTTCTAAGCTAAGAACAACTATTGTTTTAATCAAGAGTACCTCCAGAATGAACTCAGGATTTGAGATGGGTCCTTCCTGGCTCATGTTTGATATTCTTGTAAGTGTGGATCAAAATTCAACCTCAAAATTCTCAATAATCAAGACCAGGTGACTTCAAGGAGTGAACACATTGGAAAGCACTGAAACGAGGGCAAGAATTAGATCTCACACCAGCCACAACTTGGAGGTGTGTTTCTGAAATCTTTTTTCTTTTTAAAAACATATCTTAATAATTCAGAATGTAAAAGGATATGTAATAGTTTATACCCTTTCTTGATTCTGCTACCCTGTCCCAGGAAGCAATGCCAACAATGCAATAATCCTTTAAGGAAGACATAGGTGTAAAAAATATATGTATGTATATGTTACAGTGTTACATAGAAGCTTCCTATATACAAGTATATTCTTCATCTCACCATTTTGGAGATTGTTTTCAGTATGACAGTAACAGAGCTGCCATTTTCCTTTAAATAGCTATCTATAGTATCCCATTGAATAGATCATAATTTAACCAGTTCCTTAAGGATAATAGGATAATTATGGTTTTTGTTTTGTTTTTGTTTTATATAAATATTTTTTAAGAACACCGTTGCTGGGTATGGTGGCTCACGCCTATAATCCCAGCACTTTGGGAGTCTGAGGTGGGAAGATCACTTGAGCCCAGGAGTTTGAGACTAGTCTAGGCAACATAGACCTTGTCTCTACCAAAAATACAAAAATTAGTTGGGCATGGTGGTGCATGCCTGTGGTCCCAGCTATTTGGGAGGCTGAGGTGGATCACTTGAGCCTGGGATGTCCAGGCTATAAGCTGTGATTGTGCCACTGCACTCCAGCCTGGGCAACAAACCAAAACTTGGTCTGAAAAAACAAAACCATGTGATGTCACATGTGAAAAAAGACCTACAAGTGAAGTAGCTGGGCCAAAAGACATGCACATTTAAAAATGTGCTAATTATACTAGCTAAAACCTGTACTTAATATATGCCAGAAACTGCTCTGGTGCTTTGTTAACGGAGCCTGCTAAACAAAACTGCTTGTCAATAGAAGTTGTACTATGCTAAGCAATGAAATGTTTTAGAGTGCCTGTTTCCTCATCTCAGCAACATAATAGTTCTCAAACATCTTAGTCTTTGTTATTCTGATATAGATAAAATGTTTTCTATTACGAGTTTAGTTGTTTCTTTTTTTTATGTTTAAGCGCCATTTGTGGAGCCTAGCGCGGTGGCTCATGCCTATAATCCCAGCACTTTAGGAGGCTGAGGCAGGCGGATCACTTGAGGTCAGGAGTTCGAAACCAGCCTGGCCAAAATGGTGAAACCCTGTCTCTACTAAAATACAAAAACATTATCCGGGTGTAGTGGCAGGCACCTGTAATCCCAGCCACTTGGGAGGCTGAGGCAGGAAAATCGCTTGAACCCGGGAGGTGGAGGTTGCAGTGAGTAGAGATCACGCCACTACACTCCAGCCTGGGTGACAAGAGCAAGACTCCGTTTCAAAAAAAAAGAAAAAACCATTTGTATTATTTCCTGTGGTCTTTTCTCATTGGTCTTTTTATTAATAGCTTTTGGTAATACCATATATTAAGGAAAATGACCTTTTTGAGTTTATGATGCTTTTTTCATGCAGAGATTTCTTTATGTAGGCAAATTTAGCAATTCTTTCACTGAAAACTTTTCCAGTGAGGTCCTTCCCACTCAAAGATCATAAATCTACAAGACTATAAAAACAATTATCCTTTGTTTTCTTTTTTAAAATTTTTGATTAAACCTTTGATCCTTCTGGAATTAATTTTGGTGCAAGGACTGAAGTAGGGGCTCACGTTTCCTTCCCAATGTCAACCACTACTTTTGGTCTTTTAATCTATAAAAGCAGGGCACTGGGTTAGAATTTCCTAAATTCTCTTATATATCAAAGCACTCACTGCAAACTTGATCAATAGAGGAAAGTATGCTTTTTTTTGTATTTTTTACCAGTTTCACTTACTGTAAATCGTAAGATTGTCTTATAATAGTAGAAAAATAGCATTATCTTAAACCTGGATTTTTATTACTAAATATATCACTAAAAATGCTTTACCAAGCAGTAATGATTTTATTTCTTGGGGAATAAAATCAGGAAAGCTAAAGGAGCTGCTATGCCACTGTGTAAGATCTAGTCCTTTAAAAATGAAATTTCATACCTCACCATGTTTGGATTAGTTCTTCATGAGATTCCTGTTGGAGACTGACAGTTTTAGAGAAAGGCAGAGTATTGACATTAGGACGTGCCAAGACTTATAGAGACTAGCCAGGGAAAAGGACTGGATGTGGTGAAGTGAAGAACATTTCGAAAGTAAGCTCTGTGAGAGCAGTAAAACTTTCACTTTTGTATACTGCTTTGTCTGTAATGCAAGAAACAGTGTTCTATGCATGTTTGTAAATGTACAAATAACCAGGTTAAAGGGGATAGCCACCATTTAGCTCAGTCCCATTGCTAGATGGAAATGTGAATATAGGATTCCCAGATCTCTCAAATTTTCAAGTGGAACTAGAACTCTGTTGAATTCTGAATTTTAAATACAGTATTGGCAATGAATTCCAATTTTGGGGTCAAAACATGTCTATAGGTCAGATTCTGCCCAAAGGTCACTAGTTTGCCACTTCTATAAATTAAATAGTATAGGTAAATAAAAGTTTAATAATTTTTACTTGAGTCAGGTCCAAGGTTAATAAAAGTTTATATATACTTTACAGCTAACCATTGTCTTTATAGGTCAGAAACCCTCCTTGCCCTGATTGGAAACTCAACTTATCCTGCAGCAAAGGTAAATAAAAATGTTTCAATGAAACTTCATTGTGCTCCTGGGCCTTTATTCTTCAAGAGTTAACAGTGCAGACTTCTAGTGATCTTCATCCTGGGTGTTGCCACATCTACAGAATAGTGACTCAGGAGTGCAATAGACTGTCGCATTAAAAGGAAAGAAAAATAACTTTTCAGCTTATGTAGCACTAAATTTTGGAACTGGAAATGGCCTTTATATCATCTAGTCTTTCATTAGAAAGGCGGGACAATTAACTTGGACATTGTCCTCGGGCAGGTAAGAGATAGTAAAATACCATAATCCATTCATATTTGTGTAATTCTTTGATTCTCCACGTTTTTTCCAAAAGAAAGATTAATGGCTTATACAAAGAAAAACAAGAACAAAATATACAAAGAGAAAAAAACAAGGTTATGAAAGAAATTAAAAGCAAGGTAGTGAAGCACGAGCTTGAATAGGGCTCTGTTTTTCTTACTGGTTTTGTAACATCAGACAACTCATGTAACCTTTCGGTTTCCTCATCTGTAGAATTTGAACGTTTTTGGTGATTAAATGAGGTAATACGTTTAAGACACTTATCCTGGTGGCAAGAAATAGCAAATGCTCGATAAATATTAGCTAAAAGTATACATGCCAATATACATGGGTTAATACAGATACCATGATGGAGTATTAGATTCATTTCTAGCTGACTGCAGCCTTCAGGTCCGGACTCAAGTGATCCTTCTGCCTCAGTCTTTCAAGCAGCTGGGACCACAGATGTGTGCCACCACACATGGCTAGGTTGCCCAGGCGGGTCTTAAACTCCTGGGCTCAAGCAATCCTCTCCCTTGGCCTCCCAAAGTGCTGCGATTACAGGTGTGAGCCGCTGTTCCCAGCCCTGAGGTTCTTGATAGTCTAGGTAGAGAGAAAAATTAAGTAAGTTATGTGGAAAACATACATTCTTTAGGAGAGTTTTTCCTGGCACCAAATAAATACTCATCCCACAGAGTTAGAGGGATATTGAGTACTGGACTTGATTATGTCCTTGACCCCAGTACTAAATTTGTGAACTTGGACAAGTTATTTAACCTATCATGTATAAATGTATAACATACTGTATGTTTACTTTTAGTCACTTTTGATATTGGTAAACAGTGATGAATAAAGTGTTTTGGGAAGTGCCTTTTTCATTCAATCCTGTACACCTAAAACTTGTTTATAACAGTTTATTCATATTCATTTCTGTAATACTCCATTGTGATTATATCATAATTCATCCTGTCTCCTGTTGATGGGCATTTAGGTTGCTGCCAGGGTTTTTGCTATTGCAAATGGCACTGATATGAAAATTCCTGTAGAGCTCTCCTGACACTCAAGGGTACTTCCCCTCCAATAACCTGGATAGTAGATTCTAGCTGTTTCAGCAGCCAGAAACCTCCACTCTGCCTCCTCAGTTCAGCAGTATCACCATTCTGAGCTGCATTCCTTGTACCATGTTTGGGAATGTCTTCCCAAGGAGACAGACGTGGTGAACCTGGGGTTCACCTTGTGTATTTCCTTTCTTTTAGATACCAGTCTGCTTTGACTAGTATCCAATTCCTGAAAACAGTTGCTTCATATATTTTGTCCAGTATTAACTGTTGTTTAGGGTAGCAAGATAAGTCTACTTCCAATTATAGCCGGAAGTGGAAGTCTATTCATCCGTATTTTCTACTCAAAGTTTTAGTTTTGTTTTGGGTAATTCTTAATACAGCTGTTTTATTTGCTCAAACCAAAAGCCCAGGAGAAATTTCATTTAAAGATAATTTAAAGGATACAATATCTTAGATATTCTTCAAGATGCACTTAGTTCTATCCAAGGATTGAAAACACAGTTTCATAATGCTCAACACGTTTTAAAAAGTGCTTTCACATGGAATAATTTTCACATACCTAAACTATTGACCTGTTAGATATCTGACTCTCTGGTGAAGTACTTGTCATGTTTTCCATTGAATTATATATGGATTTTTTTCCCAATTACTTTATGTTCAGAAATGAAATATATTCCAAGATCCCTATGAGAAACTTAAGAAATAAAGGAACTCCCATTTATTCTAGTCTGGTGCTATGTCACTTTTAAAAATTTCTTAGTCTACCTCTACAGCAGCTAAGAATTGAGAGATATGACAATAGACAGGTCAGTTGAGAGAAAGTTTCCCAAATCAACACAGCCACTTACTTGAATCTGTTAGCAACCGTATCTTCTCTTGAAATGTGTTTTGTACCACAAGGTCCTGTGGACTATTTCTAATTTCATTGTGATAGGCTTCCCTTCTCTTCATTTTTCTCCACTTAACCTGATCTGTCAGGTTGTAAACAAATTTGATTTAAAGGCATTTTTGCTTCTAACAGGCAATTCTATAGTAGCATATACTGCCAAGAAGGATATATGTTGCTGGGGTAATTTTTGTAATTAAAAAAGTATAAACTTAAAAAATTGGTATACATAGGCTAACAGGTAAAAGTAAACCTTTGTTTCCTTCCGACAGATACATAAGCTCTGAGTATTCTAAGCATGTGTAACAGAATGCTAAGCAACACTGAAGCACTTACTCAACTAATAACTGTGGTCTATAATACTTTAGGTATTAAGTGTGTCTTGTAAATAGTAAAATCAAGTAATTCTTTCAAATGTGCAGTGTTTAGATTTGAAATGATTACAAGCACCAAAAAAAACCCATGAATTAAAATACAATATTTTATTTTTTGTCACCTAAAAAACAAGCAACCCAGAATTAAGATATACATAAGTTTCTCAAATTTACCCTAATAAAATTTTGAATATTTATACAATTTCTACAGAAACATACAGTGTATCAAAATCTGCATAAATCAAATTTATAAAATGTGTAGAAATGCATAGTGATATTATCAACTTACAAAGCAAGGAAATGGGAATTATTTCCAAAGCAGCCTACAGTAGAAAATAGTCATTATGGCAGCAGCTTCTGATGTTTTTGTTTGGTAAGTTTTCTGATTTCAATATATAGAATCGTATTCATAGAGTATCTTCTTTTAACGAATTGCACAAAGTACCCATTTAAAATTTACATGCACAGTTCATCGCCACCTTTCTTAGGCCTATGCATAGTTAATAAGGTTATAATCTACTCAACATGGAAAATGGAGCCTATCTGCAAACACACAAGTAATTAAAGTACCAATTCTCTCTTAAAGTTTTTTTTTATAGTTGATTTATTTTGCAATTATAAATGTTAAACATCCCTAGAGATGAAAGTTAAAATGGCTGATCACAGATCAGTAGCAAAATACAAATTGACAATTCAAAATTATAAATAAAACTGTTGAGGATGTTTAACTTTGACTCTCCAAATTTAAGAGCTAAGCTTGGAAGAAACAAATTCATAGGTTATATTTCCCTCTTAAATTAAAAAACAAACTTCCTCTGGCAGTAGTTTGTGAATTCCTTTCATTGTAATGATACTATGATTACACGATCAAAAATGCTTAACTTACTTGCCATTCTGCTCACATCATCACAGTTTTTTTTTTGTTTTTTTTTTAAAGCACTCAATGTAGGCATTTTAATCTTTTGGGTAACAACAGAGTATCTTTTGAGAAATTAAAATTGAATTGACCATTTGCAATATTTGGTTTTCGTAAAAGGGACTGTCTTAGTAAATATTTAAATCCAAATAAATCTTCTGTTCACTGGAAAAACATTAATAAAAATACACTTCCTAAAAAGAAATTAAGAAACACTAGGGAACACCTAATCTAACAGAAAGTAGTTCACATTTGTTAATAAACTGTATTTTTAAATAGTCCTTTGTTTTTAAATTTTAAAAACATGCAGATAATGTCATTTGGATGAAAATATAAATGAAACATCAATTCACTCTTGGCTTCACAGGTTGCACAGCTTAGGTTATAATGCACACAAGTTTTATAAGGCCTAATCTAACAAGGGCTTGGAAAGTCTTACCTCAGTCAGAATGAACCTTTGACGTGTTTATAGCGGTGTTTTGTTGTTGTTGTCACCCTCCCTTTCAAGGGATAACAATAACAACTGATAATAGTTCTCTATAGTGACAGGTATTAGAGAAAAGTAAATCCCAAATGTCAGTGGACAATTTTTCTCTAGTTGGAAGACTCCTTTGCAATCCTAGAAGTAGGTATGGACAGAGGGCACTGGGAATGCCAGTAGGTAAGGGAGTGAATACTACACAACTTCCAACCCTATGGGATAGCCTTGGGATGTTCCATATTGTCATTTCTTTTTCAAGCCATACAACATTCAACTTTATAGCAAATGGCAGCACATAAATTCATTTCTGAGTAGTAAAAGTATTCCCCATACAGGTGACAAGTCCATCATTACCATTCTATAAATTTCATCACAAGCTCTTGAAATATATACTGAGAAATGAAAGAGGCACTAAATGTGTTGAAATTCACCTTTCAAAAAAGCAGCATGACTGTGAAGGAAGGCCACCTTGGCTAATAACCTGTGGCAGTGCTTCAAAAAGATGTAAAATTAAATAAAGACACAACAGGTTGATAATCACCAAGTTATATATGAAAGTCTGGCTACTCCAACCTTTTTTCAAGTGTGTTAAAAGTAAAAATCAAACTGCCTTTCAGACCCCTGAGTGTAATCCCAAAGAAGACAACATGCTTTAACTCTGTCTAATAAAACAGAGCTAAAGGCACAAATTACCAACATCATCTTAAAACAAAACAAAAAGATGTAAACATCTACAAAGTTTAAGGTAAAAGCAGTCTTGTAAACAGTAACTGCAGATGATAATGTTATTGTAAAATCACAGTTTATCAATGTCCTTCAAACTGATCAGGAGGTTCCAGGTTTGGAGCTGTACAGAGTTAATAACAATAGTTGCAGCAGGTTTCAGGCGGTTTTCAGTCCTGTATAAATTTACTTGTCAGTAGGTAGGTTATTTGTTTCTTTTATTCTCTCTAAACACTATGGATGTTATTCATTTCCCATTTTTGAGTCGTTTTACTGGAGTCACAATTGGAGATGAATACTTGATGCAGGACCTCTGAGCGATCTAAGCACTTTCCTGAAGGAATATGAGTAAATCTGTGCAGGTTCTGGAAAACACAGTAAGAAAAAAGTTTCAAATTTGGACTCTTGATAGCACTGACATCAGAAATCATCACTTGGCTTTCATAAGGAAACAGTTTAAGCAAATGGACAAGCTTATCAACCACACCTCAGACTTTGGATTTCTCTTGATTGTCAGTTTTGCAAGTCCTAAGATCTTTCATTGTTAAGTCACAACATACTGCTGGTATCTCACATTCAATGTGTACAAACCTAAATTCATTATCTGCCCCTCCAAATCTATGTCTCTTGTTTCTATCCTGGCTAATGACAATCCCAGCTTTCTAGTCCTTAGGAAATACTGCACTTTCCCTCATTCATTCACATTACACCAGTCACTAAGGATGGATATGTGCAATGTCTCTGGTTTATATTCCTTCCCATCGCCACTGCAGATGCCCTGGTTTGGCCCTCACCATATGTTGTAGGTTTCTTCAATATAGCTCAGAGCTTCTCAAAGTCTGGTCCTCAGACTATCCAGGATTGGGTCTGTAAGGCCAAAACTATTTTCATAGTAATACAAAGACTCCATTGCCTTTTCACTTTAGCGACATTTATACTGATGGTGCGAAAGCAATGGTGAGTAAAACTGATGGTGCCTTAGCATGAATCAAACTATGCTAGTACCTGTAGTTGTACTGTTCATTGCCACACACAGTTAAAAAGTAAATGCCGGTTTCACTTAAGGATGTCACTGATGAAGCAGTAAAACATTAATTTTATTCAATCTTGACCCCTGATATACTTAAAAAAAAATTCTATGAGATGAAGTGGGAAGTACGTATCAAGTACTTCCATATAATGAGGTACAATGCTCAAGGATACCAGTCTACATTGCAAGTAAGTTTTAAGAAACTACTACTTATTAAGTTGTGGTGTGCAATAAAAAAATAGCCACAATTATATGAAAGGCTATTAAATTACTCCCTCTCTTTACGAACTGTATGCTTGTGTGGGGCTGGGTTTTCCTCATATATTGAATGAAAGCAACATATCGGATCAGACCGAATGAAGCAGGAGTATGAGAATCCGAATCCAGCTGTCTTCTTCGATTAAACTATACATTAAAGGGATTTGCAAAAATACAGAATTTCATTCTTCTCACTATTTTTTGTGGGTAAACAGTTATTTTTCACTAAAAATGTCATTTAAATTAGTGTTTAGTAGGTATATTATTGTTACTTTTAGATGAATTAATATATAAAAATTTTACAAATTTCTCAGACAATTTCCAATTCTGGAAATATTGTTAGTGATAACCTACATAAACAAAAGCAATTTGGGGCTGGGGGAGTTCAATAATTTTTAAGAGTGTAAAGGGAATCCAGAAGACAAAGTTTGAGAACTGCTGCTCAAGCTGATCTTGTTGCTTCATCAGTCCATACCTTACATTTCCAGATTATTTTCCTAAAAGTAGCCATTGTTTCCCATCACTACCTTTCTCAAAGAAGGTCAGTCCCTCTCCAAAACTTAAAATATGAAGTTCGGTACTCTTTCCTCCAAGCACAATTTAGGAATACCAAATGAAATGCAATTCTTTGAATTTTCTACATGTTTTCATGCCACGTCTTTGCTCATCCAGTCTTTCTTATTTACTTTCCATGGAAAGCCTTTTTACACTTCAGGACTTGTGCAATGACACTTCCTCTATGAAACTCCTCAGCAGTAATTCCCCCCATGAATCACTCTTTTCTGTCCTATGGCATTTTGCTTATCTCTATTTTTGCATTTCTTTCTTCTCTGCCATTATATAATAGTGTGCTTTAGCTACATTTTTGAACTCCCCTACAGTCTAACACATCATTGGTCCCCAAGTGAATATTTAGTAATATCTAACACACAAATGTATATTCAGTGCTGTGTCCTTTAAAATACCTAAAACATGTTATGTGTCATTTTTTGGTCAATTCCTTCTTGATGTAGTTTCTGGTGTGTTAGCCTTCTTTTACTATTTTGCTAATATTGTTCTCATTGACCCCTACTATTTATTGCTATTATATTTCATTTTTCTTTGTGAAAATAAATGCTCCAGTCTTTAAGGTTTATGCTATTCTTCTCCTTCCTAACTTGTTGTAAGAAACAAAATCATCAGGTGATACATGCTTATCACTTCCTGTAAATGACAATAACAGGGAATGTTAAGCTAAGTCATATCATTATTACATAGCAAACAAGTGCTTGCTTGCATGACAGATGGGATATGATAACAAATACTGGGTGAGTAAATAAAATGGAGGGTTGACAGATTTTTTAGTGTGAGGCAGCTTTCCCCACTTTTTGTTTCATAATGCATTGATTTATGTTAGCCAAATCTGGAATTTGAAAACTATACATAAATCTATTAATATGTTGTAATCCTCAACTTGCCACAGAGCTTTAAATACTCACAGCTGAAACACAAAGCTGCCCCAGCAGTGTCACGTGAATAACTAAATTTGACCATTAAAGCAAGCAACTAGCTACATTTATCCCACTGTATTTAGCACCCAACAATGATAAAAATGAAAGCGTAGATTTTAAGTTTTCTTTGTTTGTCTCTATCTCCACCTGCTGGGCGATATCAAATATTAACCAAATTTTTTAATAGTATAAACATATTTTACTCTAATGAATGATTCACTTAAATTTCAAAAATCAGATTTTGATGTGAGCAATGGTGATGACTGCCTCATAGAACACTGACTTTCTTGTATTACTAAAATTAGCAGTGCTCGTCATAGACATCATCGTGGCCTCATTACATGACAATATTGTACGAGAGAACAAAAGTGATGCCTCATTATAGAACAATGAGTCATCCAGTGCTCAGGAAAACCTATGCAAGTGACTAAATGAGAGGAAAATGCAAGTGAATTTGAATGCAGGTTTTAAGATTTATTTATTGAAATTCCACATGCTAGATGTTATTGAAAATGAAATAGCATATAATATTTCAGAAGTTAAAATGCAGAATACCTTGAAGTACTGCCATTCCTTAAATTCATTTAGATTACAATGTGTAATCATAACTTTTGATCCATCAGCCCCCTTTGTCAAACACTGGTCATACTGCATGAGTTGATTTGCTTCGTTGATTCTGAAAAGCTGTAAAAGGAAAAGACAGAAATAAGTAACAGAGGCATCTTCCCTGCTGATGTACATTTGAAAAGAAAGAAACTTAACTCCTATCATTAAATTGAATGACTAACTTGTTTTTCCATCATTTTTCTGTTTAGAACTGTAAGTCCACAGACAAATTATATTTATTTTGATGTTAATAAAGAGTCTTATTAACACTGAAATCATTAAGTTCTGTAGTCTCTAAGATACCAAATGGGTCACTAACACCAATTTATTAAGTACCAACAATGTGAGAAAATGAAAAGGCAAAAACATACCCACATAAGTAAGAGAATATATGAGTGAAATACACATTACTGGCAGTAACACTCTATTGGCAAAAAGATGAGGATTAGTGAACAATATTTGCAAAAAATTGTTAGGGAGTTAGGCTTACATAGTTATGGTAGTGACATATACTCCCACAGGAATATATTTTACTCTCTTATATTAGACATTAATTCTAGATCCTGACTGCTTACGTGAAAACCAATACTGCCATTATTCCCATCATCTAAGTGAATGTTTTAACACTGTCAATTTTTTTACAGAATGTTTTACTTTATCAAAACAAACAAAATTACCAAATCGAAAACCAAAGTACAAAGATCATTCTGTGATCAATAAACCTGATGGCCCTCAATGCGGAACAATTTAAACACAAAGTAAGGTGGTTTACCTGATTCCCTCCCATCCTGTGGCAGGGTCCTAGTTCAACAAAGCCTCCATTTGTTTTTCCCATGCTATCAATGCAGTAAGCAGTTTCAAAGCCTCTGATCTAAGAAAATGAACAAAGATGCAAAAAGCAGGCAACAGTTTAGTTTTTAATGAACTCTGGCATCAGAATTTAACATTTCATGGTAAATTTACAGTTTACAGGGAAAATCTGGGTATGCATAGTGACAGGTTATTACTGTATTATCAATCTTTACATAGTTTTGAAATCATTTATGGTCTTGAAGTCAACACTGGAACGGGTTCTTTCTCTAAGAGCAAAGGACTATAAATTTCCATAAAATACCATAGAGAAAAAAAACAGTTACCATTAAATACAATTTCAGAATCACAGTAATTTATGTGAATGAGAAGCAAATAGAGCAAACCACAGTGGTAACAGACACTGGCCCTAGATATCGAGAAGAGACTGGATTTGGAAGCTGTGCAGCACTTTTGGTAGCTGCCTCGAGGGGCCTAGGGTGCACAGGTCATGCATGGCACAGGCTCGGGCAGTGAGGCTTTTCTCTATCAACATACATGAAAAGCAAACACAGGTTTCCATCTTTGGAATGTACATTTTGTATGAAAATAACTATTTTTGGAAAAACCATGTATTTCTCTGAATTATAAATCACTACAGTATTTGGATAAAATGTTTTATTCTTGCATTCAGTCAGCAAATACTGACTGTGCACCTATGATGATAAGAGGTTTTGAGGATACGAAGAGGAGCAAGTCATGGTCCTCACCGCCTATAGACAGACAGAGGGGTAGTGGCCAGTTAGGACAGAGGCATGAATGTGCAGAGGAAGAGCTGCTCACCCTGCCTGGAGGAGCTCCAAAGACTGCCCCAAGAGACACCTTTAAAACAGGTAGGGGTTTACCCTGGAATGTTAAGGAGCTGCCGAGAAATGAAGTATAAAGTGCAGATGTCAGAATGGGAAGAGGTTAAACTGAAGATATACTTGGGAGTGAGATAGTAAAAGGAGGACAGAAAATTCCATTCATTCATTCATGTATTTATTCAATCACCAAATATTGAGTACCTGATGTGTGCCAGGCATGTTGTAGGCTCTGAAACACTAGTGAACAAAATGAAGACCCCCTACCTCAGTAATGGGCATGCCGCAGTGAATGTGGGCCCCTGCCTCCATTCACTCTGGGAATGTAAGGGAAAAAAGACAGAATATAAGTTAAAAAACATAGTAGACAATTTGTCTGTTGTGGCGAAAGGTGGTAAGTATAGTGAAAAAAAGGACAAGAAGAGGAAGTTAGGGTGGGCGCTAGGGCGTTGGGAAGTAACAAGAGGGACCTCACTGAGAAGTGGTAGGTCAGCAGACTTGAAGGAGATGTGAGAGCTGGCCATGCATGCAGGTATCTGCAGGGAAGCATTCCAGGGAGAGGGAACAGCATGGGCAGGCACATGCCTGGAGGGAGTCTGAGGACCAGTAAGGACATGGGGCTGGAGTGGAGTGGGGAGAGCAGTAGCAGGTCAGGCGAGAGAGGAACGGGGACAGATGTTGTGGATCTTGGAGACCACCAGAAAGGACTCTGTCTTCACTTTGAGGTGAAGGTGCAGGGTTTGTAGCAGAGGAGGGACATGACTTGCCTTCGTTTCAAAACAGTCACTCTGACTGCTGTATTTGAAATAGGCTGTAGGAGAGCCAACAAGTTAGTCTCAGTGAGAGATGATGGTGGCTTACACCAGGCAAGAAGGGACAGATTCTGGAACTAGATATGAAGTGCGAGACAAACAACACAGGATTCATGGAAGACTCCAAAGTTTTGAAATCAGCAAAGATGAGTTGTGGGGAGGAGATGGGAAGTTCAATTTTGGCTATGTCGAGTGTGACATGCCTGTCAGACAATCAAGTGCCAGTTAAGCATGCAGTTGGATAAACTTGTCTGGGCCCTCAGAGAGATTTGTGTGTTGAAGGGTTTATGGTCTAGTTGGGAGTTAAACATAATCTGCTGTAATACGACAGGTAAAATAAGAGTATAGGGAAAAAGTATATTAAAGCAAGAAGTACAGAGAGAGCAACATTGAGTGTCCTCTGTTGGTTTTTCCTTCTATTCCTGAACTTTCTGAGGGATGGGTCTAGTCTTCTCTTGTCTATCTGTATTTTCTCCCTCAGTGACCTCATTCAGTCCCATGAAATGACCTACCTGCTGATGGCCCCAAATGCACATCTCCAGAGTGGCCTCTTTTCTGGACTTTGGCATCGTGCAACCTACAATCTATGATCAGTAGGCCTTAATGGCTCCACCTGGGCGCCTAGCAGGTACTTCACATGCCCAGAACACCAACAGAAGCCTTGCCCCCTCCATTCACTCCCCTACTGTCTTCCAATCTCAGCAGTCACCTAATCAGCTACTCAAAAAAAGAAAAAAAAAAAAACAACCACCACCACCTCGATGTCATTCTGGCCCTTATCCCTTCACACACCAACCCATAAGGGATCCGCCTCCAGATGAACTATGCTTCCGCAGTTGGTCTGCTTCTCTTCATCTCCACTCTCTGATTGGCTGACTCTTTATCATTCGGATCTGCGAACGAATGTCACCCCCTCTGAGAGGCTTTCCTTATCCTGTCCTTAAGTCCTCTTGACAGTATTACGTGTCATTATCATTTATCACCATCTGTCATTATCATTTTTGTTTTCTCAGACTTTTTTGGTCTCTCTCCCCAGGTAGCATGCCAGTTCCCTGAGAAAAAGGACTTTGCTTCTCTTGTTTTCTATCTACAAGAGTGACTGGCACATAGTAGGCCCTCAAACAATATTTGCTGAACATAATTAAGCAGAGGATGTAGACTTGAACGTTCATGGAAGGTTTAGTGTACCTGTGAGGAATACAGTGGGGCTGAGGGGTGCAATCAGAAGTGAGTCTGAAGACAAGTTTGAATAAACAAAGAAATGACAATGTCTGATTGCCAAAATGCTGTTGTCTGATTTTAATCATTTTTAATTCATTTGAAAAGCATTGTTGGAGCGTCTGTTGTATATGGTTCCCTGCGTCAGTCCACCTGGACACAGTGGTGATCAAGGTCCTGAAGTACTCGGACTGGTTGGGAGATGGTTGCTTTTGGGTGTTGTGAGAACCCCTGGAAAGAGCACAGAACTGCATCTTTTTGATGAAGTGGGGAATAGTAAGAAGGGCTTTTCAGTATTGGTGATCTCTAAGTTGAGAGCAGTAGGATAAACTGAAATTAGTTAAGGAAGGGAGTTGGAGTAAGGGGCATGGAGGCACCAGGAGCTGGAGTGAAGAGTCGACGTGTTGCAGGCTAGGGGGCCAATGTGCAAAGGCTGCCAGGAGACAGTATGGTGGCTAGCGGGTCTAGCAGCTGTAGCTGTTTAGTGGAAAGGTGGTAAATGCTATCAGACAGTTTTTACCCCAACTTTTTCCCAAGAATACTTCTCTCTTACTCACATATTTCCACCTCTCTCTGCCTTCTCCCAAACTCAGTCTACAAACACATACACTTTGAGATGTGACTACTTACTTCTCCCCAGTCAACATTTTTGGGTGGCAAAGGGTAGTGTGAAGTGATATCATAAGCTATTTCTTCCATGAACCACTTAAAACTTTTGCAGTTGTGATCTTCTCGAAATTTTTTCAGCTCCGATATATCCCCATATGGTAATGCCTGTGATTCAGGACGACTAGCATAGAAGTAGTCTTTATATTCATCCCACCAAACCTCCACAACTCTAACATAATTCTGTAAAAAAAGAAAAAAATATATATATATATATTTATAAAACTACAAATGTCATATCATAAACAGCCTATATTAGACACATGAAATATGGCTTACATATAGCAAATTCATTTCAATAGGACCTGGCATTTAATTAAACAACAAATGCAAGTTAATGACTCTAGTATGTCATCTGCCAAGGATTAAAATGTCATGTATATTTAAGTAAAAAGTGTTGTACAAAACCTGATATCCCTGAGCTGGAAGATCATATATGCTGAGATAATGTATTCTAATCTGCTAACGGGAGAAGAAATTGAATCACAGAGTTTATGAGAGCCTGGCTGGACGCTGATACTTCTTTCCCTATAATAATCTTTTTTTTTTTTTTTTTTTTTTTTGTGATGGGGTCTTGCTCTGTCATTCAGGCTAGGGTGCAGTGCTGCAATCTTGGCTCGTTGCAGCCTCACCTTCCTGGGTTCAAGTGATCCTCTCATCTCAGCTTCCCGAGTAGCTAGGACTACAGGTACATGCCACCATACCTGGCTAATTTTTGTTATTTTTTTGTTTAGATGGAGTCTCATTCTGTTGCCTGGGCTGGTCTCAAACTCCTGGCCTCAAGAGATCCTCCCACTTCAGCCTCCCAAAATGTTGGAATTACAAGTATGAGCCACTGTGCCTGGCCTAAAATCTCTATTAGGATCATTCTGTTGGTAAATGTAGGGAAAAAAATTCTCATTTCAGAAACCATCATGAGAAACAAAAGCTCTGTTTAATAAAACACATTTTTGCAGGTGATCTTATTGATCCTGTTATAACTATAATAGAACCATGTCACTATAACCCCAAATGGATTGGGTATTTTCCCCAGTTGGTTAATTTTTTAAATTTAAAAAATACATTTTTTTGAGACGGAGTCTCACTCTGTCACCAAGGCTGGAGTGCAGTGGCGCAATCTCGGCTCACCGCAACCTCCGCCTCCAGGGTTCAAGCGATTCTCCTGCCTCAGCCTCCTGAGCAGCTGGGATTACAGGTGCCCGCCACCACACCTGGCTAATTTCTGTACTTTTAGTAGGGATGGAGTTTCACCATGTTGGCCAGACTGGTCTTGAACTCTTGATCTCAAGCGATCTGCCTGCCTCGGTCTCCCAAAGTGCTGATAATACAGGCATGAGCCACTGCACCCGACCCCAGTTGGTTCACTTTAAGAAAAAGCAGCTACAGAGCAATAAAATATGTTGACATTGTGATAACTGATAAATACCTAGCTTTTAAGGCTTTAATTGATGAATGAATGCTTGCATGAATATATGTGACCAAATTGGTACACACTTGCAGTGATTTGCATGTGGTTTGTCTTTGCCAAAATTCATGTCAGAATTTGATGCCCAATGTGGCAATGCTAGGAGGCAGGGCCTACTGGGAGGAGTTTGGGTTGTTAATACGTTAATGGCCTCCTATGGAGGTGAGGGGGTGAGTTCTTGCTCTCACAGAAGTGTATTCGTTCCCACAAGAGTAGTTTGTTAAAGAGTCTGGCTTCCTTGGTCTCTCTCTTGCTTCCTGTCTCGCCATGTGACGATCTCTTTGCACATGTGCATCCCCCTTCTGCTTCCCATCATGAGTTGAAGCAGCATGAGACCCTCACCAGATGCAGCTGCCCAAGCCTGAATTTTCCAACCACCGGAATCGTGAACAAATAAACCTCTTTTCTTGATAAATTACCCAGCTTCGGGTGTTCTGTTGTAGCAACACTAAATGAACTAAAACAATACTCAATCCCTTGATCTTCTACATCATGCATCAGCAAATATTCTCTGTAAAGGACCAGATAGTAAGTATCTTGGGCTTTTTGGGCTATACAGTCTCTGTGGCAACTATTCGACTCTGCTATTGTAGTGAGAACCATAGACAATACACAAACAAATGAGTGTGGCTATCTTCTGATACAACTTGGTTTACTAAAACGGGTTGGATTAGGCCTGTCAGCCATAGTGGCTGACCCATATTTTACATTCAAAAAAGAAATACCTAGTGTTCAGATTAAATGTTTTCTAGGCAACAAGATAACTATCGAAGGGTGAACATGCCCCTAAATGCATTGTTGTTGCAAAAGTCCATGGGTTTAAAAAAGACTGTTATAGGCAGCAAGATAAAAGAACATACAATATTGCCACTTGACATGGTTTGGATCTGTGTCCCTACCAAATTTCATGACCAATTATAATCCCCAATGTTGGAGATGGGGCCTGGTGGATGGTGACTTGTTCATGGGGGTGGATCCTTCATGAATGATTTAGCACCAGCCCACCCTCCACCCCCACGCCCATACCGTCCTTGTGATTGTGAGTTCTCGTGACAACTGGTTGGTGAAAAGTGTAGCATCTTCCCGCTTCTCTCTCTTGCTCCTGCTCCCACCATGTGAGATGCCTCGTTCCCCCTTTGCCTTCCACTATAATTGGAAGCTTCCTGAGCTTTCTTAGAAGCAGAAGCTGCCAAGCTTCCTGTACAGCCTGCAGAACTGTCAATTAAACCTCTTTTCTTTATAAATTACCTAGTCTCAGGTATATCTTTATAGCAGTGTGAGAACAGACTAATATACCACTAAACATTCTGAATCTTTGCAAATCCATATGAAATTAGACACAGTACATGTACTCTAGACATGAACAAACCTGAAGAGTTATGTATACACGTGTAAGATTATGGCAACAAAAAGAAGGAGCAATTAGTTTTCTGGGATGGACAGGGCCAGAGTGGCACTGTGTTGCCCCGTCTCGAAGGAGTGGTTAATTAAGTGGGAATGGTATCCAGGGCAAAGAGAAAAGCAAATGCAGTATGATAAATCATGGTGTATTGCAGTATAGCAAGTAGTTCACAAAAACTGGAATGCAGCATTCACTGAGAGAAAACTTGCTTCAGTTTCTTCACTTTAAGACGAGGATATAGGCCAGGCGTGGTGGCTCACCCCTGTCATCCCAGCACTTCGGGAGGCCGAGGCGGGCGGAGGCCAAGGCGGGCGGAGTTCGAGACCAGCCTGGCCAACATGGTGAAACCCTGTCTCTACTAAAACTACAAAAATTAGCCAGGTGTGGTGGTGTGTGCCTATAATCTCAGCTACTTGGAAGGCTGAGGCAGGAGAATTGTTTGAATCCGGGAGGCAGAGGTTGCAGCGAGCTGAGACCCTACCATTGCACTCCAGCCTGGGCAACAAGAGTGAAAATCCGTCTCAAAAAAAAAAAAAAAAAAAAAAAAAAAAAAAAAAAAAAAAAAAAAAAAAAAATTAGATGAGGATATAGTCCTTACCTCATAGTGTGTTGTGAAAATAAGAAGTTAATCTATATGAAGGATTTAGATTTATGCCTGGTACACTGTAAGCACTTAATAAATGTTAGCTATTATTAATATTATGATTCTTTTTAAGAGAACTTTGAATTTTACCCTTGAGATGACAACCATAAAAAAGTTTTAAGCAGGTAAGTGACATCAGATTTAATTTTCAGGTGAATGACACCGGTGGTGAGTGGAGGGTGGGCTGAAGGGGGTTGAACCTGATGGCAAAGAGCCAAGTAGGAGGCTATTTACTATTCATGGGAGAGATTTGAGGAGCTGCACTAAGTATAGAAAGGGAGGGATTGAAGAGCTACGTGTGAGGCAGAATCACCAGGGCTTGGTAAGGGGGATGGACAGGGAACAACTGTACATGCCCCCTAAGATTCATTCACAGGCAAATAGAGAGCACAGTGGAAGGAATCACTTTTGAAGAAAAGTTAAAGGTCAGTTTTGACTTCTGTTGAGTGGAAGATCTAAAGTACATCAAAGAGGATAATTCTAGAAGGTTTGAGACTCAGAGGAGACAAATGAGCTGGAGAAACAGACCTGGCCACTGGCCCCCTGATGGCTCAAGTAGATGCTGTCAAAACTGGAGAAAAGAAAGTGCCTGGCACATGCTGGGTACTCACTAAGTGTACGCTAAATTCACCCTTATTGGGTAGTTTGTATGGTATATATAGTTAATTTTTAGAGTGGATAAATATCCACCTGTCAGCTTTTTTCGTCTCTCTTTCAGAATAGACTTTTTTGAGTCAATCTGGCTTTTCATCAATTCTTCGTGATTGTGAGTCCAACTCCAAGGGGAGTTTCCTGCAATGTCAGTCATGCCTGGTGTTAGTTTGGTGCTATTTTTGTTTTATCACAGACATTTAAATCTCATCCCCTGTTGTAGCTGGGGCTTCATTTGGCCCATGAGAAGGATGTTCTGGTTCTGAAAGCTTAGCTGTCTGCTTATTACCTATTCCCCTTTTATGAACTGTCCCAAGTTGTGTCTACAGTCAACAATAAACTTGACTTGGTTAAGCGTTCCAGAAAATGAGGGGCATCAGAGTTGCATGCCTCTTAGAATTTATGAAAGCAGCCCAACCAAATAAATTTCAAAGTTGTTTTGCCAGGGATAGAGGTCTTTGTCCTCCAAGCAGTGGGACATCTGGATTTCTGCATGAAGCTTCCTTGGTTTGTTTCATATAAATGCCACCCCTAAGTGTCACTAGTCTGGGATGAAATGTCAAAGAACGGGGAGACCCGAACATGGCTGGATAATCACCAGATCATCATTCACCACTACACTACTTCTAAATCTGTCCTCCCCAGCTAGAAACTGTCATTCTCTTGGAATACGGTGACTATGATATATCTCATTTTAGGAAGCCGAGAGAGAACTTATACTGCATGGAATGGTGAGAATCAATAGAAGGAACGAGAACTATGATTTATTTCCTAATAAATGTGTGACTGGGAAAGAAGCCTGGGAGGATGCTCATCCCACTAAAACAGTCCTGTTCAGTTTAAGTTAAATACATTTTATTTATTCAAAAAACATTTTTTAACATTTCCAAAATGTTTTAAAAACCAATGTTTTGTTTTTCTGCAGGTTCATGAGTTTTGGTAAAATATAGATTATCAATCCTAGTTCTACATTTACGGCATAGGAGATAAATTTTTATTAAATAATCATAGCAAAATATTTATCGCAGTAGAACAATTTGGATGTCACAATGAAAAGAGTCAGTGGAATTTTCCTCTATTTTTTTTTTTTGAGACGGAGTCTCCCTCTGTTGTCCAGGCTGGAGTGCAGCAGCGAGATCTTGGCTCACTGCAACCTCTGCCTCCCAAGTTCAAGTGATTCTCCTGCCTCAGCCTCCCAAGTAGCTGGGATTACAGGCACCCACCACCACACCCAGCTAATTTTTGTATTTTTAGTAGAGACAGGGTTTCACCATGTTGGTCAGGCTGGTCTCGAACTGCTGACCTCGTGATCCGCCCACCTCAGCCTCCCAAAGTGCTGGGATTACAGGCGTGAGCCACTGCGCCCGGCCAATTTTCCTCTATTTTATATGATAGAGATGGAGAATTTGGAGGCAGAATGCAATAGGACAAAGGATATTCACATTAACTTTTCAATCTCTGAGGGACAAGGGATATTAATCTCTTGTAAGCATTGTTCAAAAATTTGATTTTGCTTACTATGCAAACTCCTAACATGATTATCTAAATTAAAAAAAAAAAACACCACATTTTACTCATGTGTCAATAACAGAAGCTAGTATTTTTCCCTTCAACTATTTCTCTACACTTTTTAGAATTTATTTGAAATGTATTTGTGGAGAACATTCAATATAGGAATCTTAATCAGAATGGGATATAATGGGAGGTGAGGTCACCAAGATGGCAAAGTAGGAGACACCACCAGCCTTTATTCACCCCCAACTAAAAAACAAATACAGACAGCTATTCACAAACCCAAAGAGCCCAGAGAACTCCAGGGCCCATTGAAGAATCTGCAGCAACACAATGGAGCAAAAGAAACTAAGAATATCTACATAGGACAGGATCACCTGTGAGGTCTACATACCTGAGCCACAAGGAGGTAGCTAGGAGAAAAGAAGAAAGGCAGATGCTATTGGTATTGGCCATGAGGCAGGAACTACCATAGTTTCCAGAGGTCTGCTCTGTAGAGGACACTGGCATCACTGGCCACTGAGGTAAACAACAGCCCTTTTGCTGGGGAACCCCAGAGAGGGAGATGCTTCTGAACACTCACCACCATCCAAGAAGCAGCTACTCTTGAATTACTTTGGGAAAAGCTCTGCCAACTCTCCCATGCCCCAGTGAGCCCTGATCCTGAAGCTCTGCTAGTGTCCACACTGCAGCCCCGGGCTCTGTGGCTGCACTGGGCCTACCTCTGACATTGGAACCATTGCTATAGTGAGCTAGTTCATGCTCCAGGCCCCAGAGCCACGCCTTTATTGTGCATGCCCCATCTCCAGGTCCTGGATCAGCTGCAACAGAGAGCTAGAACCCACCCCAACTCAGGAGCTGCTCTAACTCTATGCATGTTTCTGCTCCTTTTCTTGGCTCTAAAAGCTACTTCACAAGCATCTGGTACCTCACATTCTGTTACCAATACAGTAGTGAAGTATCTTTGCTCTAAGCCCTGGGGTTTTTAAACTGCCCCAGATTCTGCAGCCATAGTCTTTCCACTCCTGCTTGTGCTTCAGTCCTCAGCTCCACAGACACTCTACAAGTGCCACTGCTGCTGCAAGTAAGCCTATGAGTCAGAACCAGTGCCAAGATGCATTCAACTTCTGCAATGAGAGAAAAATCAGGATGACCTTGGCAGCCATACCCAAAGACCCCAACATGCCTCACTGCCACTGTACGTATCTACAGCATTAGCCACTGAGGAGCACTGGAATCTTTGCCAACACTGCCCTTGGTGGGCTGATCTGCGCAGGGAATACGTAGCTGGTATCCTTAGTAGTCCCAGAACTGCTATACCCCACCCAGCAAGAACCCTCACACCCTCCTTCCCCCACAGACGAAAGTCTTTCCACACTGAAACCAGCCTATAAAGTCCGCAAGAGGTGACTGGTCCACAAAATGCACAGGCATTAATGTAAGTCAACAAGAAACATGAAAAATGAAGAGGACATAATACCACGAGAATACCAGTAGCAGACCTGGATAAATAATTCTGAACAATTGTTTTACAGAAGCTCAGTTAACTTAAATCAAACACAGAGAAATAATTAAAAGATCATTTATAATGATCAAGTGGGATTTATCCCTGGGATGCAAGGATGATTCAACATACACAAATCAGCAAATGTAATACTCCACATTAACAGAATGAAGGACAAAAACCATATAATCATCTCAAAAAAGGCATTTGACAAAATTCAATGTAAAAAGCTTCAACAAATTAGGTACATGAGGATTGTACCTCAACACAATAAAGGCCATATACGACAAGTTCATAGCTAACATTATACTCAATGATGAAAAGTTGAAAGCTCTTCCTCTACAATTAAGAACAAGACAAGGATGCCCGCTCTCCCCACTTCTATTCAACATACTACTGGAAGTTTTACCCGGAGCAATTAGGCCAAAGAAAGAAAGAAAAGACATCCAAATCAGAAAAGAAGTAAACTGTCTCTGCAGATGACATAATCTTATATATTCAAAACCTTAATGCTCACTATTTAAGGTAAATGTTTATCTTTTTACCTAATATACAGCTAATAATTTAATATTTTGTTTTCTACATATATCTTAGAGTTTTTCATGAAATAACGTTCCCATTTAAGATATAATTTCAGTGCCTTAAACATTCAGGTCCCAAATGTAAAAACAATTTATCAATTAAATAATAAACTGTCAAATAAAAAAAAAAACCTAAGGAGACTCTACCAAAAGCTGTTAGAACTAATAAACAAATCTAATAAAGTTGCAGGAAAATCAACACAGAAAAATCAGTAGTGCTTCTATATGCTAACAGTGGTCTATCTGTAAAACAAACTAAGAAAACAATCCCGTTTACAATAGCTAAGCAAAACAATATAATATTTAGGAGGTGAAAAATCTACGTGCTGAAAACTATAAAACACTGATGAAATAAATTGAAGACTACACAAATTAAATGGAAAGATACCCTGTGATCATGGATTCAAAGAACTAATGTTATTAAAATATCCATATTATAAAAGCAATCTACAGATTCAATATAATCTCTATCTAAATTCCAACGACATTTTTCCCAGAAATAAAAAAATCCATCCTAAAATTCATCTGGATCCACAAAAGACGTTGAATAGCTAAAGCAATCTTGAGCAAAAAGAACAAAGCTGGAGGCATCACACTACCTGATTTCAGAATCTACTACAAAGCTATAGTAATCAAAACAGTATGGTACTCACATAAAAACAGACACATAGACCAAAAGAACAGAACAGAGAGGCCAGAAATAATCCATGCATTTATGGTCAATTGATTTTCAAGGTAGATGCTGAGAACACATTAGGGAAAACACAATCTCTTCAATAAGTGGTGCTTGGAAAACTAGATATCCATATGCAAAAGAATGAAACTAGACCTTCATCTCAAACCATATGTAAAAATCAACTCAAAATGGATTAAAAACTTACATGCAGACCTAAAACTGTAAAACTTCTAAAAGAAAAGAGAAAAACTCCATGACATTGGTTTTGGATGTAACAACCTCCAAAGAACAGGCAACAAAAATAAACACGGACAAATGGAATTTTATCAAACTAAGAAGCTTCTGTAAGCAAAGGAAACAATTAACAAAGTAAAGAGTCAATCTATGGAATGGGAGACTACATCTGTGAACCATACATCTGGTAAGGGGCTAATATCCATAATATACAAGGAACTCAAACAAATCAGTAGTAAGGAAACAATCTGATTAAATTGGGCAAAGGACCCAAATAGACATTTCTCAAAAGAAGACATACAGATAGCCAACAGGTATATGAAGAAATGCTCAACATCATTGATTATCAGAGAAATGCAAATTAAACCACAAGATAGCCCTCCCACCTATTGGTGGGAATGCAAAATGGTGCAGCCACTATGGAAAAACAGTACAGAGGTTCCTCAGAATATTAAAAATAGAACTATTATCTGATCTAGCAATCTCATTACTAGGTACATATCCAAAGGACATAAAATCTGTATATCGAAGAGGTATCTACACTCCTGTTCATTGCAGCAGTATTCACGATAGCCAAGAGATGGAATCAAGCTAAGTGTCCATCAACAGATGAACGGGTAAAGAAAATATGGTATATATACATGATGGTATTAATACTATGCACCCTTAAAAAATCCTTAAAAAATAAAAAAATCCTGTCACTTGCAACAACATGAATATTATGTTAAATGAAATAAGCCAGGCACATAAGACAAACACAGCATGATATTACTTACATGTGGAGTGTAAACAAGTAAACAGAGAGTAAAATGGTGGTTACCAGAAAGTGAGGATTGGGGGGAGTGGGCTGATTTTGGTCAAAGGACACAAAATTTCTGTTAGGAAGAATAGTTTCAAGTGATCTATTATACAACATGGTGACTACAATTTATAATATATTACATATATGAAAATTGCTGAAAACAAATTTTAAGTGTTCTCACCACAAAAACAAGTAAGTGACATAATACATGTCTAAATAGCTAGATTTAGCCATCCCACAATGCATACACATATTAAAACATCATATTGTACAAGATACACACAATATTTACTTGTCAATTAAAAAAATAGGGTGCAATCTTTTTTTTTTTTTTTTTAAGAGCTGGGGTCTCATTCTGTCATCCAGGGTGGAGTGCAGTGGTGCAATCATAGTTCACTGCAGCCTTGAACTCCTGCGCTCAAGGAATCCTCCTGCTACCGCTGAATAATCTTAAAGCACAATAAGGTATTTCATGAATAAGTCTAGCTAAGTTCAAGGTGAGAATCAACATGACTGCTGAAGAGATTTACCCCACTCAATAAGCTGACAATTGTTAAGTAATTACTATAGCATGTGGTACATAAATGTTATTTCTCTTTCTTCCCCTTTTATCCAAAAAACTCACCTTCAGAGTTGGAGAAGACCCAACATAAATGGGCGGAGGATTTCCTTGCCAGCCCTCAAGACGATAAATATGTCCAACACGAGAACAAGGAACAAATAATAATTTGCCACCACACTGCCATATCTATGAAGGAAAAACACATTGTGAAACTTGTTTCAAATACAAACATAAACCATAACTGAAAATTTATCTTGTAAGTGTAAATCTAAAATCTAATTATATACAATGTCCACACAGAATTCTTAAACTAAACAAGTTCCTAAAATAATTTGCTTTTAAAAGTTCATGTAACAACCAAGAAGGCAACAGGGAATATAGTATTAATAATAAACTGCTACAAAGGGGCCTCTTACTGTATACTCATAGCCCCTAGCAACTTTCTCCCAATATAACCTTGCAAAGTCATGTGGATTCTTTATTCCTCATTCATCATTTCCATTGCTAATATATTTCCTACTTGGGTGATTATTATAATAACCTCCTAACTGGCTTCTTCACCTTCAGCTTCTCTCTACTCAACTATCCTTATTTATAGCAAGAGATTATTACAGCTGAAGGGCAGCTTTGGGTCATGTTATTCCCTTGCTTAATATCTTTGATCGTTCTCCACTGCTTATCAAATTAAATAAAAATCTCTTAACTCAGCTCTAAAGGCTCTCTTCAATATGGCCCTAATACACCTTCCCATTTGATCTTTTAGATGTCTTCCTTATTCATGTTGCCTGATTCTGCCCAAGTGTGCTCCTTGCTGTTCTCTGAATACGTTCCTTGTGTTCCCTTCTTTGTACTTCTCCCATGCTACTTGCTTAGAAGTCCCCCTCCTGTCCCTTATCTGTACTTACTAACATCATACCCATCTTTCTACTTCTGCCTCAAATTCTACATCTAGCACAACGCTGCTCCCCTCCCCTCCCCTCCCCTCCCCTCTCCTCTCTTGCTCTGTCACCCAGGCTAGAGTGCAGTGGTGCAATCTCGGCTTACTGCAATCTCCGCCACCTGGATCAAGCAATTCCCCTGCCTCAGCCTCCCAAGTAGCTGGGACTACAGATGCGTACCACCATGCCTGGCTAATTTTTTGTGTGGCTAGGATAGTCTCGATCTCTTGACCTCCTGATCCGCCCATGTCGGCCTCCCAAAGTGCTGGGATTACAGGCGTGAGCCAACGTGCCTGCCTGACACTGTTTTTTAAACCCACCAACTGAATGCCATTCTGCCTTCTTGCATTATGAATTTAAGTATAATTCCAATACCTTCTTATCAAATTCCTTGAGAGCAAGGACTGGTTTACTCCTCTTCTATCCCTCACAGTGCTAAGCACAGGACATTTAAGACAAGAGGTAATGAAAACCTGTTGAACTCAAACTGTGATATAGTTCTCTCTCTCTTTCTTTTGGAAAATGGGGGTAGGAATGGGGGTTGAGGTGGGGGCTGGAGCATGGAAGGTAGTATTGCTCCAAGACTGCTTCAACAACAGGGGAGGCGCTGCAGGAAGACAGCTCCAAAGTCAGCCTGAGGATGCAGCCATTGCGGGGCTCTACTTCTGTCTTGAATCATGTCCTAGTGATAAAGGGTGACTATATCAGTGGGTGGTCAACTGTGGCCCTAATGCACGCAGATTCTTCCAACGGCTTCTATAATAAAAAGCTCCAGTATATAGAAAGTTGGGGTGTGGGGGTATTTTCATTTCTAAAGGTTGCTAGCCACAATTTTGAGCTGAGCCCTGTATATATATGGTAAGTTTGGAGCTTGCATTTCGCCTTATTTTTCCCTCAAAGGCATCCATTTTCGTTAAATCATTCTTTACATAATTTGGAGAAATGCATTATATCATTGTGGTTTTATCCCCCTACAAGAAACCAGCTTTATCTGAAAGCCACAGAAGTTAGTAACTACTTGGAAAATTCCATCTGTTGAAATAAAATGTTACCTTGTATGAGATCTCAAAATTTTCACCACCCCAAATCTGGAGACCTGGATCATAGAGACCCAATTCAAAGAAGAACTCTCGTTCAATGGCAAATAATCCCCCAGCCATGGCTGGGGACCTAAGAAAAAGAAACACTGCAATAACCATCATAGACAAACCCCCAATAACCCTTCACCAATAGGCAAGAAGCCTTGTAGAATACAGCCTAAAAATGCATAGCAAACACAAAACTGATGGCCAAACATGAAGAAATTATAAAGCCTTTACAAAAAAAGAAAAAAATCTGTTCATAATTCCCTAACGAATTCACCACAATTTCTAACTGAAACTATAGTTCATTACAAAATAGAGCATTGTTTCATTTCACCATTAGAGGGCGCCTTGGTTCCTTTGTCGATTTAAAAATTAAGCCTTAGTTTTAGTTAATACAGAATTTTCTCTTTCACTCTTAAAAACACTGAGCCATACAGCCGTGGTCTGCTAACTGCTTCTGCATTGATTTATGAGTCATTCTTGGATGAACAAAACCATACACCATGGAAGTAGTCTGTCATTTTTAAATTTTATAGCTCAGGGACTCGCCAAATAAGGGTGTAAATCATCGTAGAACAGCCACAGTTCATTCAGAGTTTGCAAATGTAGCACAGAAACGACACAGGAGAATTAGACATAGGTATTTACTGTGCCAGGAGGTAGGAATGCAAAAAGGTGATCTGTGGATCTGTGGGGCTTCTTGAATGGACCTTAAATTAGATACTTTTTAGGTCCAAGAGAAAAAAGATTTGGTAGCTTCTTAGGGACAAGTCACTCCCACCATTGGGAGAAATGACAGCAGAATTTATTTTACTCCCTGCTCCCCTCCCCGAACAATTAATTACTAATTCATCATGTTTCTTAAATTTTAGGGCACTCATTATTATTAGGGTAACTTCCTCATCATACATAATATTCAATCTATTCAAATAGGTTCATTGGAACATATTTCGAGGTTCCATTGATTCTACCTTGAAAACAAAAATCTTTTTTTTTTTTTTGAGATATGGTCTCACTCTATTGCCCAGCCTGTAGTGCAGTGGCATGATTGTGGCTCACTGCAGTCTTGATCTTCTAGGCTCAAGCAGTCCTCCCACCTCAGCCTCCTGAGTAGCTGGGAATACAAGTGCGCACCAACACATCCAGCTACCTTTTTATGTATTTTGTAGAGACAGGGTTTGGCCATGTTGCTCAGACTGGTCTAGAGCTCCTGGGATCAAAAGTCCCACCTGCCTAGGCCTCCTTAAGTCCTAGGATTATAGGCACGAGCCACCGCACCCAGCCTTGAAAATGTATCTTGAATCTGCTGACTTATTTCCAACTTCACTGCCACCAGCCTAGACCAGGCCAACACTGCTTGGACTTTCCAATATGTCCCGAGCTTGTGTCCTTTATTCTCTTCTGCCCCCTACTCAAGGCTAATCACACAGTAGCCAGAGCAGACTCCTCCGCATGCGCCTGCGTGATACCAGCCTCTCCCGGCTCTCTGGGCTCACCACGGTCTCTCTTCCCGTTGAGTCCTTCGCTGCTCTGCTCCTACCTAGAATGTGCAGGCCTCCTTTCTGTCTCAAGGCCTTCATTCATGTTATTAACGATCCTGAAATGTTCCCTCTCCACAGAATTGGGCCTTCGTCCTTCAGGTCTCAGCCTAAATGACACTTTGTCAGAAGGGCCTTTCCTGATTTCCCAAGCTGGATTAGGTTCATCTTTCCATAAACTCATGTACTCTGTGATTTTTCTTCATACTACTTATCACAGCTGCTGTTCCAGAGTTTTGTTTGTTTTGTGAGGCAGGGTCTCACTCTGTTGCCCAGGCTGTAGTACAGTGGCACAATCATTGTTCGCTGCAGCCTTGAACTCTTGGGCAAGCAATCCCTCTGCCTCAGTCTGCTGAGTTGCTGGGACTACAGGCACGTGCCACCACACCAGGCTAATTTTAGGGTTATTTATGTAGTTATCTGTTTAATTTCTGTCTGACTCACTGTATTTTACATTCAATGAGGAAACATATCTTTAAAAATGTATCCCCAAAAATAGTGCTTGGCATACGGTAAGCACTCAATAAATGTTTGTTGAGTGGATAATGAATCAAGAAATACTTTCAATACTAAAAGAAAACAGCATCAGGAAAAAGTTGTTCTCTTATGCCTTTTCTTAAAGTATGCTGTCTAACTCAGTAATAACACTATTACATTTTAGGTGATATTTTCATGTCACTTTTATTTAACTGTCATTTAAGATTATTCCATTTTAGCTGTGTCTTTTTTTTTTAGACCGAGTCTTACTCTGTTGCCCAGGCTGAAGTGCAGTGGTGTGATCCTGGCTCACTGTAACCTCTGCCTCCCAGGTTCAAGCGATTCTCCTGCCTCAGCCTCCCGAGTAGCTGGGATTACAGGCGCACACCACCATGCCCAGCTAATTTTGCATATTTAGTAGAAATGGGTTTTCACCACGTTAGCAAGGCTGGTCTCAAACTCCTGACCTCTGGTGATCCTCCCACCTCGGCCTCCCAAAGTGCTGGGATTACAGGCGTGAGCCACCTTGCCTGGCAGCTGTGTTTTTATCTTTAAATAGATTCCCATTCATCTCAGTATATACTTGAAAATGCATCTTAACATGGACACCAGTGAGTTAATTAGCAGATAACCTCCCTTTAATTTTTCTAGCTCACTTAAAAAATTTTCTTTACTGGCCTATGGAATTAGCAGAAATATAAAATTGCTCAGCACTCTTTATTTTTTTTCTCCCACAGTTATGTGTTAAGTTAAGCAGGTAAGCAGTAATTTCCTGGACTATTCTGAATAAGAAATTTACCAAAAAAATTTGGTAAATGTCCAATTAAGCTACTATAATTAATAAGTGCTATAACTTCTTTATGTTTGCCATTCAGTATCTTGATATCATGACATGCCCAAATCCCACCAGCATTTCCATGACATTGGAAGCACCATCCCAAAACAGAATTCTAACATTATGAGCAGTGTAACAAGGAGAGAGAGACCAAAAGCAGAACCATAGGATCAGAAAAATGAGATTAGACACATTCAGGAGAAGGCTATACTAACATTTGAGCAAACATTTCATTTGGGGTCACTTTTTACAGAGACAGTAAAATGTTCTAATTACAAGATCAAAAGAAGAGAGTAGCATAAGTTGTTCTACTAAAAGAACCACAAGAAGGTCAAAAGCTGATTTTTGAATAGAGTTTTCTTTTAATAAATCACTTTTCTGAGAATGAAGCAATAAAGGATTCTACGTAATGTTTTTTAAAGTCATGTATTGTGATTCATCAGATTTTAGTACAAAATTAGTATTTGAGAGTTAACATAACAGAAAAAGGGGAGAAAAACCCAAAAATCTCTTGCTAGTGCTCTTCATTGTTAACATTATACCCACGGCATGAATGTGGAAATGAAAGTCTTGGTTGGATTAAAGTAATTTATGTATTTTAAATGTATAGAATGACACTGTCATCAAAAGAATAAAATCTGATGTCTAATCCAGGATAACTAAGATTTCTTTTTTTTTTTTCACTTGTACTTGGAACATATGCCATATTACATTATTTTTCTTTCCCCAATGAAAGTGTGTATGTCTCAGTAGTGGACATCGCATTTAGGGTAAAAGCAAGTACAGCGGAGCAAGTGGAGTAGAGTGAAAGCTCTGAAACAGTATAAGGAAAGATGCTCTTTCAGAATCTGAGACAGCATCTACAGTTCTAAAAACAAATCTTTCGCTTGGCAAGAGGTTAATAGGTTAGCAGCAACTGGAGAAAAGAAAAATATGTAAGTGATTTAGTGATTACCGATATGGTTCAGTTTTTGTCTTTCTCAGTCTCTTCTCTTGAGGGGTCAGAGGCACCCGTTTCCAGAGCATACTCCAATCCCATGCTCCTCGGGCATACCCATCTTCATCACCGCCCCCTTGGGGTATAATTTCATATGTGTTGCCATTTATGACATCTATAAGCGGCACAGTGCAAATGGTTCTGTATTGTGTTGATGATGGCAGCAAAGATCAAATGGAAGCGTACGTATGGACCCACACATTTATACGAGTTCATGGGGAAGAAACAAAAAAAGAACTTAGATAAACATTCAACATAAGAAAATAAAGTAATAGTCTTTACCGATAAGGTTCAGTTTTATGTTTTCTTTTGGCCTTTTCCTTGTGGCTTAGAGGAATACGTTTCCATAGTAAACTCCAGTCCCAGGCCCCTCTGGCAAAACCATCTTCATCCCCACCTTGCTGTGGTTCAATGGAATAATCATTCCCATCTATGTAATCTATTAGAGGCACAGTACATGTAGTTCTGAAACATTTACAGAAAATGAAAAAGCATTTAAGAACCCAAGACTAGTTCAGCATGCCTAACTACATTATCTCTTTTTGTTGTTGATTTGTTTGTGCACTGGGGGGCTTTAGTATCTAATGGGAAATACAGTAAATGAATGTCCCATAAAAGCCAAAAAGCCTGTTTTTGTAAGGGCAGGAGAGAGGAGCCTTCTCCCTAGGCTTACAGACGAATGTCAGGGACAAAGAACTATATCATTGAGTTTAATAGAGTTTTTCTCCTTTCCACTTTGGTACTAAAGGCAACTTTATTTTGGTAATTTTATATTATTTATAAGATTTTCTTGCCTGTTATTTTCCCTATCACCCATGAAAAAGCTCACGTGCACGTGTGCATGCACGAATGTGTGTGTGGGGTCACCAATAGTACTTGCCACATTCTTAGCGGTTCTCTCGACCCTTTATTGCTTTCTATTTCTTGGCAATAGTTATTATGAAAATTTGTTTCTGTACTTTTGCTTGATCTTCCTCACTCCTCTAACTGCAAGAAAACAGCTTTTATTGCAAAAAAAAAAAAAAGGTATTGTTGCTTTAAAAAAAAAAAAAAGCAAAAAAAATCCCTCAAAACTTGCTGAAGAACTTAAGAAGTAGTCTGAGAATTTGGAACAAAAAATCTCTTATATTTGGGCTTCACGAAAATGCTAGTACTCTATAACCAATTCGATGTCAAAGTGACATTACAAAGATTATCTGGTACCCTGCTTGTTGCAATGTTCATCTCCTCAGAAAGGATTTTAAAATCTATTTTCCTAAAACAAAAATGACAGCTGCTTATATCCAGGTCAAGGTGCTTTTAAGAAGTTTAAAAACCAAGTAAAAGGGAAAACCTACAGGGCTTAGAACTTTAATATGGAGGAAGTAGAGTCTAGAACAGGTGCTTCCTTCTGTGAACTCACACTGGAGGGTCATTGTCAGATTCGTGGAATCTGCCACTGGAATCTGGAAAAGCACTTCCTTACTACCCAGAAGCCTGCTGGAATTCACCTAGAGAGAGTTATCTGACACTTGGTCAGTTAACTTTCCTCACTTCTTATGATTTTCACATTCCTAAATACATGGTGCAGCGTAAAGTGTCCCAGGGAGGTCTTGGTCTGACAGTTTATTAGCTATCTGATTTGGGGAAAATTACTTAATTTCTCTAAGCCTCGGTATCCTCTTCAGTCAAATGGGGCTAATAATCTCTATCCTGCAGGGTTGCTGTGAGGATTAAATCAGACAGCATGTGAAAAATGTTCGTGATCGGCCTTCACATTAAATCCTCTCATGATGAAATCCTCCAAAGTTCTGCCTTTGATTCATGCCATTTGCCATTTGCCACACGGACATGTTTTATTTTCCAAATTATGGACTAGAAGCAAGGAAGCCTTTGGAGCTAGAAAACTGACGGTGCCTTGTATTGTTTTAGACATTTCTGGAAATTTAATGGTGATTGCCACAATTCCATGGAATAGTTGTGTATTTCTAAACTTTAATGTTTCTATAGGAACCCAAATCCTTGACACAAGTAACACTTGGTCTTTACTATTGAAAGTACTAATTTAAAAGTCACAAAAATCAATAGGTATAATTTCAAAGCATGGTTCCTCAAGTGTTTAGAACTCTTACCCCAGTTTAGAGGGAGCAATTCCTATTACTCTTAGGGAAAGTGCCTGGAGATAGAGGAGTCTTAATAACCCAACCACAAAATGATTCCTGAGTGAGGAACCCTGGGTTTTTCCCAAATGCCAGACTGCCTACATTTAAATCAGTCCACAGTATCAGTCTAGCTTCACCCAAGGAAACAACTAGATGAGGGATAACACTAATGCACACTTGACACACTGAATAGAACAGGAATCAAAGGATGAAAATATTATTTGCCCTTCCAGGACAAGGTTTACTTTCAACCAGGAAAGAAAAAAAGCAAGGTAATGTTACCTGTCCTTAGATATGGGAGCTACAAGTGGTGCATACCAGTTAACTGCCACCTCACAGTGGGCATCAAGGTATATCAAAACCTTAAAAAAAAGAGGCAGGTGAAAGAATACTCCTCGTATATGTTACATCATATATTACACACAATTTAAAATTAGATGCTAATAAAAATTAGCATTATAGTCAATTCTGACACACAAGTTATCTGTTTAAGCCAGCATTCTCATTTCAATTTAAAAAAAAACTGAAGAATGATTAAAAATGTATATGATTTAGTTACCAAACCCAAAATGTTGACATTGTAGATATCAAATGCTTCCTACCTGTCCAAGTTTAGCCTTCTGAGCACCAATACTTCGTGCTTGAATTAAACCTTCCCTTCTTTCATTTCGAAATACCTTCACTAGGCCATTCCACAGCTTAATATATTCATCCAGTTTTTCTTTTAAGTGCTCTATTAAGAAAAATCAATTGATATTATAAATTAGACTAATAAACAGAAACCAATTAATTATTATTTTTCTCAGGAAACAAGAATAAGAAACAGGTGCATTGGGTAGACAGTAATTTTACATGGACCAGATTGAACGTTTTATCTATTAAGAAGGAAGGTGAAGTATATTATTTAAGTTAATTTTGAGTTTAATATGCCTACAGAGAACTGGTTAGTCTGAGAATTATCAAACGTCCCTCTAAACAGTGATTATTCCAATTGACAGTTAAGGTTTTAAGAGATATTAAAATTTTTGTTCCTGTTCACATGTTAATGTCAAATCTGAACGCTTTCAGGAACAACATTTTGTTGGCTGTTGGCAGAAGCAATGGTTAGGGTTTCTGAAGATGCACTGCCTACTAATAATACTGTACAACTTCACTGGAATCCACACAGGGTATAGGTTATTTAACATTTGTTTCTGGGCCATCTTTCCCCAACCACAATCAGTGTTGAAAGCTGCAACCTTCATATGATGAATATGGTTTCCACCAAGTTGGCAAATAATCAAAAAATCTCATTTTCTCTTTATCTTAAGCATCAAATGTATAATTATACATTATAAAGATAATTCTAATTATACATACATATATGTATAATATGTGTTTGTAATTTAGTAGAGGAAGTTTTGTGTTATAAAAACTAGACACATCTGGCAAAGTTTCTATCTTTGGCTTCCCATTATAAGAGAACTGCTTTTGTTTGTACCACTGTGAGTCCATGAAATTAGCTCACCACAGTCAGAATGAGCTGCAGATCAGTTAAAAGATGCTTCTTGAGGACACACAAATTGTTTTAAAATTGCTTAAAAATTTGGCCCATGAATATGCAATCACAGGAAAACTGCTGTATTTAGAGACGAGTTAGTGGTTAAATGGGCAAATCAGACTGTATACTTAATATTTTACTCATTTTAGGGCATATATTATTAGTAAGATACTCACATGTGGGTATCTGGAATTGAGAAAAAGAACTTTCTATTTTGGTACCCAGTTTTAATAAGTATTATAAATAAGATTCTCGTGCTTAATCATGTTTTTCCCCTCAGAAAACCTGAGTAATTTTCCCTTCAAGTTAACTTAAAAAAAAAAAAGTCTTTATCATCTTCTTTTTAAAGTTCAGTGCAGTCCTAAATCATTTTTTAAAGCCTTTTTGAATTCCATTAGGAGGATTTTTTGCATATGCAACTTAAACACATCTTAAGTTTTTATGGGCAGAAATGAATTGATGGCCTATGCTTCGAGTTTAGATTCTTGGTTCTGACTGCAGGCTGGGACATGTGTGACTTGCTGTGGCCAATGAGAGGTGGGTGGAAATGACATCAGTCACTCGCATAGAAGCGTGAAGAGGCCGCTTGTGTGTGTCTTCTTTCCCACTGCCCCTCTGCAGGCAGTGTCCGAACTGAGGCTGTTCTGCACGCCTGGGTCCTGCACTGAGGATGGGGAGCAGAGCTAGCGCTGACCCGCAGGGACCGTGTAGTTTGAGCAAAAGCTAACCCTTCACTGTGCGAGCCACTGAGAGTGTGGGTTTGCTTTTATTTCGGACCAACTCAGCCACAGTTAGCTGATGCACACGTGTGTGGAGTAATTTGCTCTATTGTTAAAAGCCCCAAACCTTTATAGAGAATAGTATAATGCCCAGAAACCCAAGTGTTATTATGAGTTAGCTCCTTTTATATGCATTTTGTCTTCAAAAGAAAAATCATTATCTTAAAAGTTTTACTTTCTGAATATATTAGGGAAAGTACATACCAAATTATCACTCAAGTCTGATTAACCAAACAGTATGTAATTTTACTAAGGATAGGACTGAGATTTTAAGGTTGATTTTAAGGTTGTTTTGAAATTGAAAAAACTAATTAAAGCTGTACTTTTGTTCAAGGGTAGCCCAAACTTCTCTGCCTACTCTAAACTCAAGGGACCCTGCACGACTGTCTTCATTAGGGATTGGTAAAAGAAGTAAAGATAAAAAAAAAGACAAGAGTAAAAAAAATACACAATACTCTGAGGTCTGAAATTGTGTTCTTAGTTATTTGAGGATGCTCAATACCTTTTGGTGTATCTTCACTTTTTTTTAGGATATGGTAAACTTTTACTGGTATTAATACACAGGTTCTTAAAATTAGTAAAATTGGGGGATTTTGAAAAGTTATTTTATAGATTTAGATTTTTGTACATGTAAATTATTATTGTATCAACAATATCATTTGTCTTAAGATAGAAATAGTATTTTAATGAAAACATTACTGTCATAGAAATTTGCAACAAAATGGACATACACAAAACATTGTGCCTAAAAGCTTTTAGATTTGACATTAACATGAGAACTGAAAAAAGTTTTAATGTATCTTAAAGCCTCTAAATGCATTTGATACCACTAAAAATTTTAAAGCTATACATTCTCCAGTGTACTTAAAAATGACTAGTTAATAAAAGGATCAGCTGCACAGAGACGAAGGGAAAAATAGGTCATATTTCTAGGTATTCATGCTAACATATGTGTACAGTTTCACAACTGTAATCATGCCCTTGCAAAACCAGCAAAGGTTTATCCAGACTGCAAGAATTCTCAATTACATTTTGGAGGAAGCTTTTTTATAAAGCCATTCTGAATGATATTTTCATGCTACCTATGTTTATCTTCACTTCTAACATTACAATCAGTGGTATACTTTTACTAAATTTTTGTGTACAACCAAAGTTTTGTGTACTACTTGTACATCTCTGAGCATGTAAAATGGACATAATAATATCTACTGTTAGTATTAAGGATTACTGTTAGTATTAAACAAAATAACTCACAACAATGCTCGGCACAGCGTCAACTTGTTGATAATAGATGCTATCAATAGATGCAATTAATTTTTTAAAGCTAATTATTTCAAAATCATATTTTTGCAATTATTCATGCTTAACTTATTTTATGGACAAAATGTGAGTTTTACAGCCATTACCTTTATTACTGAAATCGTCAATTAACACAATTTCTGCTAAATATTTCCTTGGAGTCCTTTTAATTACACTGTGGACTGTTCTCATGAGGGTTGACCATCCTTCATTATGGAAGACAATGACAACGCTTGAAGTGAGCAAGTTTTCATCGTAATGCCAATACTTGCATCTGTAAAGAGAAAATTTCATCATATTTATTTACAGGTAATCTACAATGCTTGGTTCCAAGCTGACTATATTTTCTGGTTGGACTACATATTATCGACTTAACTACGGTAAGTGAATGAAATATAGCCTTCAAAATTTAACTGTTATGAGATAAAGTTACTCCTAGATAAAGCTACTGCATAACCAGCACTTATTCTGTAATAAAAAGAACTAATTTGTGAATTTATGTTGAGGATGCTTAAGAGAGTATTTACAGCTATCAGGTGGTTGGCTCTTTTTTTCCCCCCCCCATGACCTGGATCTTAGTTTATTTTCCTTTTTGAAATGAGCTTTTGGCACAAGAGATTTATTTCACTTGCTATAAATAAACCATTATATTACTGTATTTGAAAGCTAAACACATTATATTACTATGTTTGACTAAAATATTCAGAAAAAAATTAAACAGGTTGACCTGAGGCATATAGCAAGCATTCAGAAATTTACTGTGGAATGAACAAAGTGCTAATATTGTTTAGAGCTTTTAGATTAGCTAAAGAGCTTAGTTGTTCTACACAACTATTTGAAACAACTGTAGCAGGAGTACAGTTTCCAGAAGACTCTTCCTAAATAAAAGAAACCCCAAACAGGGTCTGGTAAAAAGACTCATTTTGATTCTGAAAGAGTACTTTGCAGTGTAACCCAAAGTTGGGAGGGACCAAACACTCTTTCAGAATAAGTTCAAAAACACAGTAGTAGGGAAAACAGATCTTGTAGGAAGATGTAATGTTTCTGGAGAGAAACTAAAGCAGGCAGAGCAAGGTATGCCTAATTTTAGATGGGTAGGGATAATAAACCCCCAAACAAACTATAACCCAGATAGGGACTCAGGCAACGTTTTTCTTCCTCTGACTCTAACTGCTAGGCTTAAAACAGCAGAACGGGCTGAGACAGACAGCAATTTTGATTTACAACAGACACCAGAATTGGTGAAAATATGTAAAACATGAAAGGAAATTTGGGACTTGCTTCTAAGGCAGAAGATAGCAACTTGGGGAAAAGGGCAAGATAGAGACTTTGAATGGGAGACAGGACAGAGTTAGAAACATAAAGGGGCTGAAGAGGGAGGAAAAGGATGGGGTGAAGGTGCAGAAGGTGGTGAGGGACCCCTTTGCTGTCCTAGGGAACCTCGATTTGGGGAACATCTCCAGGCCTTGCATTCTTATAGAGGACGGGGGACAACACAGCTGGAATAGAGCATAATTTTGTGTTGTCTGTTGTATATTTTTCTTTCACCAATGTATAGTTTAGAAATAATAATTCAAAAAACGTAAACCAGGTTGTGTACCAGAGCAACTCTATTGGTATGTCTTTTTCTTACATTATTTGTCTTAAGAATTACAAAGTAATGCATAGTTTGTTGTACAAAATTCAAACAACATACAAGTTTATGACATGAAGGTGAAAGTTCCCTCCCTGCCTCTCTTCAGCAGGTTTTGTTGTTCCCTCCAGATTTTCCACCTCTCCCTCAAAGAGCTTCTACTTCCCTTTTCTGAGGAAGAGAGACGTCCCCTAGTAGATGTCAAATCTCATCTCCTAGACGAAATCATTGTTAATAGTTGGCTTAATATATTTTTTAAGGTTTTTGTCTACTCATGTAGACATGTCTGGTCTGTACACAGAACACACGTTCAGATGAGTATGTATAGACTTTTCTCCCATGTGAGCATGTATAAGACTTACATAATTCTTTTAATAAGAATGAAAACATTATAATAATGTTTCAATACATTATTGAATATTCCATAGTACAGCTGTTCCATAGTATGGCTGTTCCAGTCTACTGAATTATTTCCTTATTGATGGGCATTTCTGCTGATTTCATAATAATGTTTCAATAATCATCCTTTTGTATATTCCTCTATGCCCTTGCATAGAAATCTTTCCTACAAAATTTTCAAGACTGTAAGTTCATTAAGGACAGGAGCCTCAGCTATTTTGCTCACTACCATATTTCTAGCATATAACAAATAACAACTGCTCCATAATTCTTTCCTGAATTGCTTTGGGGATAATATTTTTGAAATGTCTCTTATATTTTGTTCTCAGTAATGTCTACTCTCCACCCCACAATCTTTCTACTTTGAGACACCCTCTAGAACTGAGGGAGAAGGAAAGGAATAATCAGTTAGGGCAAACTCAGACTGCAGAAATGGTCTGCCTGGAAAGTCACAGCGACAGGTACAATTAAAACAAACTGGGAAAAAAACTCAGGCTACACCTGCACACAGATAAGCAGACATGGTCCAGTACAGAAGCCCTTTGTTAATCAGTGAGCTCTCAGGAAAAAGATTCCTCCCCTTTTCAGGCATATACATGCTGGGCTCCATGGAAACTGGCACAAGGAGGATGGGGGCTTACCTAAAACAAACCCACTGTTAAACAAACAAGAGAAGCAGCGCTTTGTGCTTGCCTAGAGGCATACCCACAGCTGCATAAGATAAGGAGAGTTGCACAGACAGCTTTACTGATAAGAGAAGTTGCTCAAACTGCTACAGAGATGAGAAGAGTTTCTTATAAAAGTTTTTGGATTTAGCTGTAACTCGGCAAACTACTCGGACTCCCCTCTCTGCTGCGGAGCATTTCTTCTTTCGCTTATTAAACTTTTGCTTCACCCCCACCCTTGTGTCCATGCTCAATTTTCTTGGATGCAGGACAAAGAACCCAGGTACTAGTTTAGAGAACAAGAAACTGCTACATTAAGGTGCATGGCAAAACTACAACATATTTAGGTGCAGGAAGAAGGGACCATCAGAAGAGTGAGGAAGAGCAGACCTCTAACCTTTTACTTTCATTTCTGAGGCTTCTTGTCTATCCCAAACCAGTTTCCTTTCACAAAGGGCCCAGACATCACATGGGATTGGAAGGACGTTCTAGAGCAAATGAAGGTTTTTGGCTGGGGCTACCCCTCAGTATTATCTCCAGTCCCTGACAGCTATCAGGGCATGGGCACAAGGGCTTCCAGTCTTTTCCTACTGCATTTTTCCTTCTTTCTTTTCATGGCTATCATGCCTCTTATCCCTTCTTTGTATGCAATGTTACAGATGATTTTGCAGCCTAGGGATATAATCTTGCTGGGTAGAGTCAGTTGGTGAGTTACATTCCTGATTACTAAGACACTAACTGACAAACACAACAACTCTTGGAGTTACATTCCTGATTACCAAGACAAACAGTTGTGTTTGTGATTTCCTGGAGACGGAATTCAAGATCAGTCTAAATTTTCACCTAGTAAGGGCTTTTTGTCCTCTAATGATAGACACTGATGGCACTATATAAGGGGATATTTCACCCCAAGTAAAAATCCTCTTCCCTCCCCATTTGGATTGTTTCCTTCTCCTTTTGGGTTGTTTCTTCCCTCCATGTAAAAGCTCAGCACTGTCCAATGAATTTAAACAGTTCCTTTATGAGACAAGTTAATTTTCTTCTGCTGGGAGGCATACTATGGGGACAGCCTATTAACCCGCAAACCTCTCTTTCTAACTTCTGCCTGGAGAGAGAGAGTCAGTTTTTACATAACATCTCAGATCCTACAGTGCCACCTAGTGGGATGGGATTTTTTTCTCCATGGGGAGTCTCGTTGGCTGTTTGTCGAAAACTTCTAGTTCCCGGATTCCCCTCCCTCCTATGTCCCTCTATTAGGGACCAGGCTCCATGCCCCATCTGTAAATATCGAAGCTCCATCTTTAACAGTCAAGAGGACAGCCATTCAATTCCTATGTTCTTTTTTGAGGCACCTGGTCTGCATCCAACTACATTGGCGCTTAAACAAAAAGGGGATTTTATGTTTGGAAGTCAATTGGTCCCATTCTCTGGGATTTCAGTGTTTCACTAGGGCCATAGCAAGGGAAGCCAGAGATAATATTAAAAGACTTCCTCCATTCCATTAAAGTGTCTTGCCCAAATACAATGTCTCGTGGACCCTTAGGGTACACTGGGAACCTTACCGGCTAAGTAGGTCTAGGAAACCAGCAAGGGTGAAGGGCCAGGGCCACAAGCAGATGAGCTTGACTAGTTATGCCAACTAGCTTCTCCAGGGCCATAAGTGAAGGTCATACTTGCAACCATGCGGCGGTACCTATGACAGTCACTGGGACCCAGAGGACGGGAGGAAGCGGGTGAAGGGGAATGCCCCTCCAGCCTTTCCCTCCATCTTGGGTCACTCTGAAGAGAAGGAGACTGAGGGATGCCTCTTCTCTTGTCTCTTCTACATGGGTAACACCCCATCTTCAAGCCTTCACTACCCTTGAGCACAGCCTGGATCTCCTTTAGCCCTCAGACCCTAAAGTTCACTCTGGGCAAGCCCCAACTTCACTCCTGTATAGAGGCCTTCCAAGATTTAACCCAAGTATTTAAAGTCTCCTGGATGTTCCAGGGATGGAGAATCCAGAGGGGAAAATAGCAGTGCCCTTGGAGGACTCTAAATGAGACCATGATGATAGCATCAGAAAATGGGGAAGGAAAATCTTTCAAATGTGTATATTGGAGAACTTGCAGGGCATTAGAGCTAAACCTATTAACTCCTCCAAGCTTTCCACAATAGATCAAAAGCTAAATAAAAATCCTTAAACCTTTTTATTCATTAAAGAACAAGTTTATTACTCAGACAGCCCTTAATATGAGAAAGAAGTCGCTGAAACAGGCCGTGTCCAAAGATCTTTCTAATTTTTCTCACCCTCGAGTTGAAACTCTGCAGTACATAAATAACACTTTCCTCTGTCCCCCAACCAAGGAAGTCTCAGGGAGGCACTGAGGCTCTCCTCAATTTCTTAGCTGAAAAGGGATATAGGGTCTCAAAATCTAAAGCTCGGCTCTGTCAGACTTCAGTAAAGTACCTAGGTCTAGTCTTATCAGAAGGGACCAGAGCATCAGGCGAGGAAAGGATACCCACTTCCTTTACCAGTTGAGGGGATTCTTAGGCATTAGTGGATTTTGCAGACTGTGTGTACCTGGATACTGTGAAATAGGTCGCCCTTTATACCACCTCATAAAGAAACTCAAGCAGTTAAAACTCTCTCACTAACCTGGGAACCTAAGGTTCAAAAAGCCTTTAACCAGCTAACACAAGCCTTACTTAAAGCATCAACCCCCAGTCTTCCCAAAGGAAAAGGATTCAGTCTCTATGTATCAGAAAAGAAGGAAATGGCCCTGGGAATTCTGGCTGAAGCTTGAGGTCCAGCTCAACAGCCAGTGGGTTACCTAAGTGAGGAACTTAACTTGGTGGCTAAAGGCTGGTCAGCCTGCCTCTAAGCAGTTACAATGGTGGCTTTGTTGGTGCCAGAGGCCACTGGGTTAACCATGGGAAACAACTGTTTACACCCCATACAATATAGCAGGAGTGCTGTCCTCTAAGGAAAGCCCCTGGCTAACAGACAATCACCTCCTCAAATATCAAGCTTTGGCATTGGAGGGATCTGTGGTCCAGAGGAAAACCTGCCCTTGCTTGAGCTGAGCCACTTTCTCCCAAAGGGAACTGGAGAACCTTAACATGATTGGGAAAAGATAGTGGTGCAAACCAGTAAAAGGAATGATGAGGATCACTGTTTACATTCTCTGTCAAGTTTTAATTAATGAAAAAGGATTTTCTTAAAGAATGCTCAGCTTACTTCAAAGTGCATATCTGAGCTATGGGTATATGTAAAAGACCTTTATGTTTTTCTCTTCATAGATATGTTTTTCTGGAAAAAGTTTTTTTTTTTTTTTTTTTTTCCCCCCCAGTCGACTGAATCACTTTTTTCCACTGTGTCTTGTCATTCTTGGTGCATGCATGAAAGACCCTAGAATGACTTCTGGTGGCCTGGGATTCCTTGGGAAAACAGATAAGGTGCCACAAATCCCATTTTGGAGAAATCTCTGTTCTCCTCATGGAACCCCTGGAATTAGAGGTGGATAAGTCCCTTTCAAAATCTGTCTTTGTCTTCTGGCTATGCTTATTAGGCCCTGAAAACTGTATTCCTAGCCCTGTTCTTAAAAGGGCTCCACCCTGAGCTGCTGGATCTTCTTGTGATTGTCTGTGCAGTCATATATGTGATATATATGTGAAGTCTATAAAAAGAGCTCTAAGAAAAATGAGCACTTAAATATTTTGCAGTAAGAGTAAAAGCTGTGGTACATTTCAGTTCACGTGACTTTAATATTTAAAATAAAAACAGACTTAGTAATTACTGGTAAAATACAAATGTCTTCAAGGTGTAAAAATGTGGTCTAATTTATTATGCAGGTCAGATGCTAGGTTTGCTAAATGTTTTAAGGTTGCAAACTGCTTCTTTGGCCTTTTAAAAACTGTCCACTTGCCTGCTTCACAATTAGTATGGCCTGGGAACAAATGGAAGTGACCATGTTCCCAACTATGCTAAAAGGAATCAGACTTTATCTGCACCTAACACATAATTAAAACAACTTACCAGGCTTTACATTAAACTTAAAAATTGCTAAGAGTTATCATTATGACATGTAATTGAGACTACTGAACGTGGATTTGCATGCAAGGTTTGTAAAAATAGCAAAATGTGTTTTTAGTTAAAAGATTATAAGAAGGCATGGAAATGTCCATTTTGCCTAGGATTGTCTTAAATTAGATAAAATAAAGCAGAAGGTTTAAGCAAATTGTGAAAAGACTGTAAACATTAATCTTGCAAAGGAAACTGTGTGTGTGAACATATGACTAAATTCAAAAGGGTATTTTTTTTTCTGTAAATTAAACTTTGAAATAAAAGCACAACAAGGTTGTCTTATGATGCTGACCTACTCTTTTTTTCTTTTTTCTTTTTTCTTTTTTTTTTTTTTGAGACGGAGTCTCACTCTGTCGCCCAGGCTGGAGTGCAGTGGCATGATCTTGGCTCACTGCAAGCTCCACCTCCTGGGTTCATGCCATTCTCCTGCCTCAGCCTCCAGAGTAGCTGGGACTACAGGTGCCCACCACCACACCCGGCTAATTTTTTTTCTATTTTTAGTAGAGATGTGGTTTCACCGTGTTAGCCAGCATGGTCTTGATCTCCTGACCTCGTGATCTGCCCATCTCACCCTCCCAAAGTGCTGGGATTACAGGCTTGAGCCACCGCGCTGGGCGATGCTGACCTACTCTTTAGTAAAACTTGTAAAGGGTTATAAAATAACCATAAAAAAATATGTAAAAATCTCACCTCATGATCAAACTGGTTAAGATTGAATAGGATTGTCTATAAAATTTCATTAAAAATTAGGGTTAACATTAATAGTAGACTAATGCAAGGGTGAAATTTGGCTCTCTATTCATGTGGTAGTAAGGGCTAATGAAAAGTTTTGTTTTTTTCAAAGTTTTGAGTCATTGTTTTGGCAAAACAAATGACTTACGGTAAAATTTTGTTTCATAATATCCAGTGTTTTAAACCTCTAACATATTTCACAGGCTTCCCAAAATTAAACTTCAGTCTCAAGGTTGTCTTTCCTGACCCCTTGCTTTTGGGTGCTACAGAGGGCCCCTGGAGCATGCAGAAGAGAGGTAAACAGGATCATTTAACATGTTAGGTACACGGGATTGCCAAAATGATGTCTAATACTCTTCAGGTTATGTTTTAGGGAATAATATTAAAATATGTCCAAAATTGTATGGGATAGCTAAGGCTCTAATGTCTGAATATGAGCTATCAATCACAATTAAGGTTGTTATGTTGGGTTATTGTATGCCACGGAAATAACCAACTTTGTCAATCATGTTCTTGACTGTAACCACCCTAGACATTCTGTCATTTACAGACAATTGTTGTCTTATTTTAATCTTCTTCAAAAAATGGTTTATAATCACTGTGGAACTTTAATAGGTACTCTCGAATGTAGGTTTCTGATAATAGAAAAAATGTACATGATTCATGAAAAGCTGAAATGTTTACAAATATTAAGCAGACAAGAGTTAATGGAATGGACTAAACTAATATTAAAGTAAAAGAACCTTTTTGATTTTTGCTTTGAACACTGCTAATTCTTGTTTTGTTTTTCAGAGTCAAGAAAACTTTCTTTCAAGTTAGCTACAACTTTTAACAACTAAGTAAGGTATATTCCTGTGAACAAAATTTGGAACATGCTTGTTTCTCTCTGCCTGGTTTCTCTAGAATTCAGAAACTGGTTATAAGTATTCTTGACTTATAACAATATAGTCGTTTGCATCAGTGCAGTAAGAATCCACTTTATTTTGCAACAGTACACAATTGGAAAAACTGGTTGTTTTACTAGGGCTTTGACTGGAAGAGTATGTTTCCCTTTAAAGAGTCAAGCTTGACTTGCAGAGCCAATAAAAGCCCCCTGGGAAACTGGTCTCATACCTTATCTACACAGCCCCTGTACAGGGTTCCTAACCTGTGATGAGTAAAGGATGTAACTTTTTTTTTTTCCGAGACAGAGTTTCGCTCTGTTGCCCAGGCCGAGTGGTGCAGTGGCATGATCGTGGCTCACAACCTCCACCTCCAGGCTCAAGGGATTCTCCTGCCTCAGCCTCCCAAGTAGCTGGGATTATGGGTGCCTGCCACCACGCCCAGCTAATTCTTGTATTTTCCATAGACATGGGGTTTTGCCATGTTGGTCTGACTGGTCTTGAACTCCTGACCTCAGGTGATCTGCCTGTCTTGGGCTCCTAAAGTGCTGGGATCAGAGGCATGAGCCACCACGCCTGGATCAGCTTTAGAAAGTCCTATCTAAGATTCCTTGTGCAACAAAGTTCCATCAAAGCCAATCTAAAAAGCCTATGTAAAAATAAGGATTCTTGCTGCACTTATGTCAATAATCAGACCAAGTTTAAAACTAAAGTCTATTTTGCAAACAACTCAGTCCTATCATGATTTGTTTTTAACAAAAAGGAGGACTGGAGAGAGGGAAATTATGTTTCAAACTTATCATACAGTTGTCATTAATTTCTAGTCTCAATAGTTATTTTTAAGTTCTTGCCTACATTTTAGACTAACCCTGCTTATTCCTGTAAACCAACCAGTGACCTCTGGCTGCAGCTCAGAGGAGACAGAAAGGGATGGGTAATGTCAAAATCTGGAACAATATTCTAGTTCTGGGCAATTATCCTACAAAGTCTGCCAGGTAATAAAAGTAAATAAAGTGCCCCCATAACCTGGAGGTTTCCTTTTTGGGAAGGTGAAAGCAAGCAAGCTAACCAAAGCCAAGCCCCATATACCCAAATCTTAACAGACATAACTATAGCCACCAGTTATCAGGGCATGTCAGCAGCCTCACGATTTTTAAGCCGTCCTTACCTCCTTCCTTGTCTCATTTTAATACATGTTCTCTAATAACCAAAATTGTTTTTTTTCATCGAGAGGCTATCAAACTCCAAATGGTAATGCAAATGGAACCACACATAAACGCACCTTTTTTCTGAGGACCCTTAAACCAGCCTCAGGAGGAATCCTAGCTGCTGCTGTTCCTCACACAATGCCCCTCTCCAACAAGAAAGAGCCAGAAAGATCAATGCCCAACCTCCCTAACAGCAGTTAGAGTTCCCCACTTCTGAAGTGGGGAATGAGGGTGAGGGAAAAGAAAAATCAGTTGGGGCAAACTTAAGAGTGTAGAAGTGGTCTGCCTGAAAAGTCACGGCAATGGGCAAAAACAAAACAACCTGGGACGAAAACTCAGGCTGCACCTGCACACAGAGAAGCTGACAGCATCCAGCACAGAAGTCCTTTGTTCTTTGTATAATTAGCAAGCTCCCAGGAAAAAGTTTCCTCTCCTTTTCAGGCATATACGTGGTGGGCTCCACGGAAACTCGCACAGGGAGGATGGGGGCTTACCTAAAACAAACCCAGTTATACAAAAAAGAGAAGTGGCGCTTCGTGCTTGCCTAGAGACGTACCCACAGCTGCATAAGATAAGGGGAGTTGCACAGACAGCTTTACTGACATGAGAAGTTACTCAAACAGCTACAGAGATGAGAAGAGTTTCTTATAAAAGCTTTTGGAGTCAGCTGTAACTCAGCAATCCACGCGAACTCCCCTCTCCGCTGCGAAGTGTTTTCTTTCGCTTATTAAACTTTCACTCCACCCCTACGCTTGTGTCCATGCTCCTTAATTTTTTCAGATGCAGGATAAAGAACCATGGGTACTTGTTCAGACAATGAGAAAGTGCTACTTTAAGGTGCAATGGCAAAACTGCAACAGGACAAGTTAAGTCTACATGGCTCCATATTCTGTGGAGGAGGACATGTTCCTCTTCCACAGAAAAGGGAAGTAGACGCTCTCCTACTAGGGAGAGGTGGAAAACTTGGAGGGAACAAGGGGATAGAAGGTAACAAAGGCAGATGAAGGAACGGTTTTGTGCGCAGCCTCCATTTCCCAGCTTTGGAGGAGATTATCCAATAAAAGGTGGTTGCCATGTAAAAGAGATACCATGCTGAAGTGTACTTATGCAGGACAACTAGAGACAATTTCCCTTTCCACATCTGCTGTGCAGTCTCCCTTGGCTGTAGGGTGGAGCCAGGGAGCCCAGAAGTTTCCACACGCTTCCAGTGGGGAACATGGATGGTAGCGAAGAGTTGAGAGCCAGTGGTCTGCCAGGGGTCACAGTAACAAGGAATAGGATGACATGTGGCAACTCTGTGGGAGGGAAGGCTTAAGACAGGACAGGGTCTTGTAGAGAAGCGGGCTTCAGAGGATCCACAGTACCAGTGAGAGCCGAAATGCAGATGAGTCCCCAGAGTGGGGCTGGCGTGGAAAGGACTACTGGTCCCGAAGGCAGCAAGAGAACTGAACAGAAGTCACTGCAGCAGGGGTTCCTTCAGCAGCAGATGAAAGGGTGCCAGTATACCTGGGAAGACAGGAACACCTTACCCAGAACCAGGAGGAGGCAGCAGAGACAGAGGTTAGCAGGCCAGAACCACCTACAACATGTTCCTCAAGGGTGCACAATCCTTCTGTCACCTGGGTGCTACAGAGAAAAGGAAGAGAGGAAAAGAGACCCTCTGGAGCACAGAAACAGCCCAGAGAGGGAGTCTGAATTTTGGGCCAACTGGATTGGACACTTATCCCAAATGAAAGCTTCAGCCCAACACAAATTGAGCTACCTTTAATTACAAGCTTTCATTTGCCACCGTCAGCCTGAAGGCAGCATCTTAAAGTTTAGCTCTTTTCTGGTTTGTCATTGTGAGATGAAGCCACTGGGTAGAGCACACAGAAGTAGTATTTATAATACACAAAGCCTTGATATTAAGATTTAGTAAGAAAGAAATGCCATTGTATTGAGGTAAAACCCCCTATTCTGCATCATTCCTCTCAGTTTACTGGTGTAGAATTTGTAATAGTTCTAATAAGAAGGAAGGTCAACATTTAAATGGATGGGCCTTGATATATATTTTTGACTAATTTCTCCTTTTGGGTAGCTCATTTCCCAAGAAAGCTTTAAAATCCTCTAACATCAAGGACAGTACTGGTTCACCTACATTGTAGAACTGCTCTGATCACATATACTCACATTCAGATTACAGGCTTGCAATGATTAGAGTTATTCTTAGAGTAATTTTACAAAATATTTCCAGGGTAGCTATGTGGGTCAGGTGCTTGACATCATAGAAAATATGAGAATAATGAATTTCCATAGTGATTTTCCAATAACTTAAAAAAATGGATTTTAAAAATAAAAATGAAATGTCTATGAATAACTCACTTGCATTTTCTCTGTATCAGCTATGTTTTTAACATCTGTAGTTTAATATAAAGCCTTGATATATTTAGATTTCATCAACAGACAATATCTAATTCAGCAGACTATGGAAATCGTAACATTTTGAGGCTGCGAGTCCCTGCACTCAATATACGTTATCATTAATCTACAATAACGTGTGTGTGTGCATGCTTTTGTGTATTTGGTGTGTGGAAGTTACTCATCTCTTGCTCCTTTTAAAGGTTGTTTCTTACTTTTAGACCATTCACTAGGAGTCTCAAGAAAAAGAGTCATTTTTGATTCTCTTCCCTTAATTCTGAAGTAAGTATAACCAAGAAGATTCTTTAGGCATAGGAAACAAATCCTCAGTTTGAGAAACACTAATTTTTTAACTATACTTTTTTTTTTTTCCTTTCTATGGAGACGAAGTCTCGCTCTGTCACCCAGCTGGAGTGCAGTGGCACGAGCCTGCCTCACTACAACCTCTGCCACCTGGGTTCAAGTGATTCTTGTGCCTCAGCCTCCCAAGTAGCTGGGACTAGAGGCACGTGCCACCACGCCTGGCTAACTTTATTGTATTTTTAGCAGAGACGAGGTTTCACCATGTTGGCCAGGCTGGTCTCAAACTCCTGACCTCAGGTGATCCATCCGCCTCAGCCTCCCAAAGTGCTGGGATTACAGGTGTTTACCACCACGCCCAGCCTCCATTTTTAAATAAATTGAGGACCTCTTCTGCTTTCATCTAAAACCTCTTTTGCTCATTTTCATCATAAAAGGAAGTGGAAAAATGCTTACAATTTATAATAAACAGTGCTGACACTTGAATATGTTACTAATGTAGAATACAAAGTTTAATTTAGTATTCAGAAATCAATATACATTTTCAGTGGAAGGAGAGTTTATCACTTGATATAGTTTGGATGTTTGCTCCCCAGAATCTCATATTAAAATGTAGTCTGCAGTGTTGGAGGTGGGGCCTGTTAGGCGGTGATTGGATCGTGGGGGCGGCCTTCTCATGTTCAGCACCATCCACTTGGTGCTCTCCTCACAACAGTGAGTGACTTCTGGTGAAATCTGGTTGTTTAAAAATGTGTAGCTCACCCTCCACTCTCTCTTGCTCTCAGTCTCACCATGTGAGACCTGCTCCCCCTTTGCCTTCTGCCATGATTGTAAGCTTCCTGAGGCCTCCCCCAAAGCCAAGCATATACCAGTGCCATGCTTGTACAGCCTGCGGAACCATGAGCCAATTAAACCTCTTTTCTTTATAAATTACCCAGTCTCTATTATTCCTTTATAGCAATGCAAGAATGGCCTATTAGGTTACTGTTAAACCCAACTGCTCAAAATCAATAGACTGAGGGGAGTGAATTTTACCCAAGTGTTCAGTTTCTATGGACACTGGTTGGAATGACACAAAGTACACTCCTTGGGAACACAGTATGGTAGATTTTATTCCATACAGTGCGTTACACATCGAAAAATAAAAAATCTAAGCTTCGAAAGAAATTTATAGATTAAAATTCCTCATTATCCCTCTCTGGAAATGCCCCATTTTGTCAACGTCTTTCCCAAAAAAGATTGCTGTAATAATTCAGATGTGAACTGTACAACATACGAGATCAATGCTACAACTCTTAGGATACTTTACAAGTATAATCTAAAACTATATTGGCACTGTATTTTTGCAACTATATCATATTGCTATCTCACAATTCCCTAGAATTTTTCTCCCCGAATTACTATTAAGTCCAATGTTTCCCATTTTGCATTTTAGCAGTTGAACTTAGTACAAAATACCATGTTTACATTTATTGCATTTCATATTGTTGGTTTAGGTGTATGTTCCAGCAGGTTCTGCCCTCTTTGGATTTTGTCATTTGTTGTGCCTAACCATCCCTCCCAGTTTTCTATCTTGAAAATTGGACTAATATGATTCCACTTTATCTACTGTTTATATGGAGAATTATGAGGTCAAATATTGTTTTAAAGCTATGTGTCTTCCCTGAGAGGTTGATATCACTCATCAATTTCACCTAATTGCACTGTCATTCAGGCTACATTTATTTCTCTTCTCCGTGGGGATCTGAAGACTCTACTCAAATATCTTGCTAACTCATGCTGCATGAGGTATCTATCACACAGTCTTCTGGTCTGCTAAGGTAAACACATATCTTCTTTTAGGTATAGCTATGACTTTGGTCTAACTCTTTTTCATAGCCCCATGCCGGTACCTAGTGACGGCTACTTTTTAAATATGTTCAAATGATCTCCTTTAAGTACTGTGTATCAGTGACAAGTTTCCAGGAACAAATTTTCTCTCTCCCCTTTGAAAAACATAAGGTACTATTTTCCCACCTCCAATTTCCTAAAATTTCTCCTCTTCTCTCCAGTACCTGCGGATTACTGACAGTACTTCCTCTCAAACTCATCTGGCAAGTTCCTATATTGATACTCGTGCTGTAAGAGGTTTTAAAGGCTTTAACAAATCTAGTGCACTCTTAAGATGTCAGTTATAATACTTTCAACATGGAAATCACTCCTGCAGATAACTAAGAAGGAAACAAAAAAGTATTGCACATCTTTCTTTCTTCTTATAGGTTAAAATTGTATAACATGCACTAATAATCTGCCTACTCTTTGCTTTTTCATTATTTTACTCTGAACAAAATTTTAAAGCAATTTTTTAATAGTTGCAGACAACACTTAGAATACATATCTAGAACGTCTCCTGTTTTTCTGAAAGCAGCTCCATCACTTGGCCCTACTGAAGTCCCCTTCTCTAAGAATCTCCTTAAACAGTAGCTCCCAAGAAAAAGCAACCATGTGATGTCATCCCTAGACCATCAAAATGGACTCAGAGTGCACACCTGTTTGAGAAGTGCCAGTCAGAGTCCTTCTCTGCAAACTCTGAGCTTCTGAAACTCTTGTTGGTTTCTACTAGGCTCTTGCATTGTCAGGCAAGGACTGAGCAGCTATTTTCACGGAGAAGCAGAGAGAAAGAAGTAGAGATGAGAGTTCATGTTTGTATTTCCGAGTCTCCCACAGCAATCGTGTACTTCCTGACCTTGGGTTCTATGAGATACTCATATATCCTTTCAACTAGTAGCTCGCACCACCCTGCTCCACATTTTTTTGTCTGTTTTAAGGTTAAACTAGTTAAACAGATTTGTTTATGGACAAATAATCCATGTCTAACATGCTACACTTGATATTTTTGTAAACTTTAGTTTATTATGTATTAATGAACTGAGAGTTAAACTGAGAGCTTTTCACTAAGTTTTAATCAATCAATCTATCTATCTATCTTCTCTTTAAATTAAGAGATTATTGGAGATCTTCCTCTATGGTCATTGTTGAAGTTACAGGAATGTAAGCTAGAGACAGAGATGGTACTACTTGGTAGGTCCTAAAACTTCTTATAATATGCAAAATGGATTAAACTTAAGAGAATTACATATGTTCACCAAACAAAAAGCTGATATGTAAAATATTGTTTGAAATCAGAGAAAATAAAACAAATTTTCATGCAACCTAATCATCACTGGAAACTCTGCCTGCAAACTCTGGTTACAATGAGAAGGTTGCTTGGCAAACACAGAATCTGTTTTAATGGCTGATGCCTTACAGTTTTGAAGCTCCCTGCTTCCTCCTCCACAGTAGGGTGTGCTAAACAGACTAAATTTATAATGACTGACTCCAACTCCCTCTCTGATGGATAGCTAGTGGTACAATAATCACATCTTTTCTTAGGTTCTCTTATTCTAACCCCCATGTAGACTATTCCTTTCTTGATAATACTATATATTCTTTATTTTAACTAGACACAATAAAACTGAGGTTATAGCTTTTCATTTAATCATTTTGTCAAATGATGCCTCGACTCCTTGAAGACCTTCTCTTCTTTTCCTTGGCTAATAGAGACTCTAAGATAACCTAGTTACCTTTTTCCAATGTTATTATCAATCAATCCCCATGAAGGTCAAAATTAAGCCTATAATTCTACCTCATCATTCTACCTTATCATCTGCAAGATTAAAATGTCAACAAAACTAATCATCAGAAGTTGTGCTCTTAGCTAAAACAGCATTTTCATGTATTATGTCAAAACTCAATACATACTTGTTGATTTGATTCCAAAAATTTTCCTGGGACTACTCCTTTGTCACAGGAGTACTATATCACAGAACGCTACCCATTTTCCTCATTAATGAATTAAATATTAATGAAGAGGGGAATAAAAAATGTTTACTTTCTGCTCTATTTAAAGTTGAAAGTCAAAATCAATGCACATGGAATTAACGGATGGGTCTACCTTTCAGGATGAAACTAGGTAATTAAGAAAGTATGGTTGTTAACTACAATCCTTGTTTTGGAGTGTACTGTATGGTGCCATAGTTGGAAGGTAGGACCCATTCTTGAAGGTAGCGCCAGTTGGTGGCTTTAGCTCATCATGCCCATATCCCTATCAGGTCCACTCCCCCAGTCAGCTCAATCTAAATAAAACAGTGTTTGCCATGTGTGCAGGGTTTTAAGACAAGCATTCCTAGTTCCAAGCAGGTTACTGCATCTGAACTTTTCCTGGGACAGATTTCATTTTCTGAGGCAAAGAGTTGAGATGCATAGATTTATTTCATGTCTAAATAATCAATGGGTTTTGAGGAAAGTGGACCATTGTCAGCAGAACAGAGCTAGTACCAGAAACATTCCACCTTACCATGGCTGAATCCTGGGGCTGGAAAGCTACAAAAAGAGGTCATAAAAACCACTGCTGCATGTAGCTCATGAAACAAAGAGCTGCACCGTGATCTGCCAGACCACTTGTGGCATTCTCTGACCCACAGCTCACTGAAAAGCTTATATTTGTATTTATTTCCATTTTCTCTACTCTGCTCTGAGGTAGCCAGTTTCCTGGCACTCCCACAGTCTGTGGGATGCAGCTGTCCAGGCGTTATTATGACAACACCTTTCTTATTTCAGTTCCCCACCCAGAGCTCGGCTGCCAATGATCTTTAAACTGTTGTGATTTACCCATAAGAAGTATTTGGTATACCCAGCCCACCATGCTACTCACTTGGGGTGGTGCATTAACAGTGTGCTCATTGTCAGTGGTACCCCAGAATCGTGCACACAGGAGCCCTTGACCCTCTGGTATATACTTCTAAAACCTCATTCTTGATTCCTCCTTCTTTTTCCTCTCATTCTTTCTTCATCCATCTTTTTCCCTCCTTCTATTTTTAACTTTTGTAATAGTGTTTACAGTACAGTTAGAATTCACAAAGGAAGCCAGAGGCTTCCTAAAGGTCACATCGTCATTGGACCATTCAGCTTGCAGTCTCTACTATAACCTTAAATAATGTGTACAAACTCTGGTACAGAAACGTTCGAACACAGTTTTAGAGAACACTTCAGTCTCAGCCATCCCCTGATGCTCCTCCTCACTTAGTGCCCTAATGAGCCCAAACAAATGAGAAAGTTATGTTCCCCATGTTGAGATACTATGAAAGAAGATGTAGGTGAGAACTTCACAGTTGACAGGTGTTAAGAGTGGCTGCACGGGGATGACTGTATTTCCTTTTGGTGAGGACATTAGAGGTGTCAGGGGCTATGACCATGGAGTCACTAAGCACTGGCTGCAAAAGCAGCAGAGGAGAGACCACAGCAGTGAGCCACAGAGAAGGAACAAGAGCATCCATGAAGAATCCAACAGGATCCATTCCCAAGCATATGTTGAGCATCCCCAGCTGACTCCCAGAACTAGTTGTGAATTTGAGGGAGGTAAAATTCTAGCAGAGTAGATAGTGTTTGAGCCAAATAAATGGTGATTTTGCTATTAGTTACTGTGATCTCCTTTTATCCCAGACTGAGGCAATGCAGTTCTAATAGCTCTTACAGTTTTCAAAGCACTTTAATACATGTTATCTCATGTGAGTTTCACAGTAACCCTGTGAAATAGGAAGGGCAGGCATTATTATTATTATTATTCATTTCATAATAAAGAAACTGAGGCTCTGTTAGGTTATCTGATTTGCTCAAAGCCACACAGTTAGTGACAGCAGCAGGATTTAAAAATGAATCCTTTGACTCTAACTTGAAGGTTGTTTCCTTAAACCTACAGGTTTACTAAGAATTACACACAAATATATGCTTAAACAACATACAGGAAAATAAATTCCTTATTTTCACCCAATACCCAGGGAATATGGCCACCAACAAAATGACTGCACACGGCTCAGAGAATGTCAGTTTAATTTTAAAGGTTGAGGATACTAAATACATTATGGAAAATTAAGAATACTGAACTATGTCTTTTGGGTAGCTATTTTCAAATTTTCTTTTTTTGAAAAGGAAAACATACTCAGACAGATGTATCCAGTTAATGATTTGAAATCTCAAACCACAATTTAGAGAAAAAAAATTCTGGCAGGGATTCCTAGGACTGGACATATGTTCTCGTACATTTCTTCAAAACTCCCAGGGAAAGGAAAAAAAGAACATTTCACAGTGTGAGCCATATGTTTATAACTATATTGGACTCTCATTTCAAATATGAGCTTACATGCCATATTCTGTGTTATAGAAGTTCCAGCTTATCAAACACCAATATATTTGAGCTGAAACAACAGGAGTAAGGATCAACATTGGGCGCCATGCATGGATGTATAGATAACATAACAGTCTGAGCAAATAAAGGTCTGTATCTTTGACTTAGTTATTAATTTATGCTACACCTTATTCCACAAGGACTTTGAGCAGCTTACAAAGACACACAGAATAAAACACTATTACAAAAGTTAAAAATAGAAGGAGGGAAAAAGATGGATGAAGAAAGAATGAGAGGAAAAAGAAGGAGGAATCAAGAATGAGGTTTTAGAAGTATATACCAGAGGGTCAAGGGCTCCTGTGTGCACGATTCTGGGGTACCACTGACAATGAGCACACTGTTAATGCACCACCCCAAGTGAGTAGCATGGTGGGCTGGGTATACCAAATACTTCTTATGGGTAAATCACAATTTTGGCTTGCATTTTCTAGCAAGAAAACCTAGTCAGGTCTGTGTTTAACAAGCCAGTTGTTCAGAAGAAGTACAATATTCATGGTGTGAAGATCAGAAGGGACTTTTTGTTGTTGTTGTTGTTGTTGTTGTTGTTGTTGTTTAAACAACAACGGCCTCCTTATGGTAAATGCAGTAATGAGCTTCACTGGGCTGTTTTTCACGAAGACTTCAATGGAGACCAATGGCATTGTACCAAGGTGCAAGTCAGTAAAAACAGTTGTGCAGAGAACAAGTTGGGAATTTAAGTTCAACACAGATTTGAAAATCACACTTTACAAACATTCCTTAAAATGTTTATTGAGTCATCTCTCCCAATCCATGTTTCATCACTCAGTGAGTGATTATATGCCTTCTCAATGTACTCTAATTACAATGAGGAAATGACATCAACCATATGGAGGACTTACATTTCCAAAAGCAAATTTCAACACTGTTAATGACTGAAGAGGTATAGTCTTACAGTAGCAGCATGATAACTTTAGGCTGGAGTTAGTAAATAATTTCTCAAAAGAGAATTGTTAGATATTACAGGATTGGTTGCAAGAAAAGTTGTAATACTTACAGAAGTCATAAACATTGATAGTAATGTCCCTATAGCAAAATGAGGAGATGTACTAGATCATTTTTTGAAGACCCTCTCCACTGTAAAACAAATATGGAAAAGAATATGTAATATACAACAGTTAACATTTTGTTAACTCTCAGAACAGACATTTTCTGGGGTTAATAAGAATATATGTTGGCTACACTTAGTAATTTATTTTGTTAAAGATATTAGGAAACCAAGTAGTCCATTTAGCATATAATTGATACATATGAGATGTTTCTAAATGTTGTAGAGGAGAAAATTTGGTAATACTATTTCAAAAAATTATTGCAGTAGTCTATCTCATTTCTGGAATCAATTGAGTTATCTTTACTTCTCTTTTTACCTCTCTGCTTCATTGTAATTTTCCAGAAAATCAAATCTTTCTGAGGCAAGTGAGTCACGAAGAGTGAGTTGAAGTTAGTTATCAAATGGTTTATGGCTCAAAGATGGGATGGAATTATAAGAACTGTGAGGGTATGTTAATTCTCACTCTGAAAGAGGCAGATGCCAGAAAATCTCAAACCAAAATTTTAGAAAACATTTTAGTTCACTTAAAATCTGGCAGGGAACCCAATGACTTGACTCATGTGAACACTGCATGTAAGCTATGGTCAACTGTCATCTTGAAATAGTATCAGTTTGTTGCATTCTCTCCTGAGAGTCCCTCAATTTCTAATGATCTACAGATAGTCCATACACAGGGGGAGACCATTACCAAAGGAGAAAAAAAAAAAAAGAAAAATGGAAAAGGGCAAAACAAATATATTCTGTATGAAGTAGAAGCAGTGAGGGACAGGGATGGTGGAGAGCAGAGGAGAGACTCCAGAGTTGACAAAACACTACCAAGTAAAAGGAACCAGTTATTAATCCTTTGATTGAGTGATTCCACTAGGAATTTGTCCTCTTGAAATAATCAATGATGGGCACAAATATTGAGCCATAAGTGGGTTCCTCACAGCATTGTTTACAATAGTGAAAACCTGAAAATAATCCAAATGTCCCAATATGGATGAAATAAATTGTGGTCATCCATGCAGTGGATCATATGGCTAGCAAAATGGTGTTGTGCAAAAAATATTTAAAGATACATAAAAATGTGTAAAAAAATTTTAACAAAAGTTTAGAAATAATACATAACATCTAACCTCATCTTTTTTAAAAAAAAAAAAATTTATTTATTTATTTATTTTTGAGATGGAGTCTCGCTCTGTTGCCCAGGCTGGAGTGCAGTGGTACAATCTCGGCTCACTGCAAGCTCCGCCTCCCAGGTTCAAGCGATTCTCCTGCCTCAGCCTACCGAGTAGCTGGGACTACAGGTGCCTGTCACCAAGTCCAGCTAATTTTTGTATTTTTAGCAAAGACAGGGTTTCACCTTGTTAGCCAGGATGGTCTCGATCTCCTGACCTCGTGATCTGCCCACCTCGGCCTCCCACAGTGCTGGGATTATGGGCATGAGCCACCGTGCCTGGCCCATCTTTTAAAAATATACTACTTGGGGCCAGGCACGGTGGCTCACACCTGTAGTCCTAGCATTTTGGGAGGCTGAGGTGGGTGGATCACCTGGGGGTCCACCTGGGGGTCAGGAGTTCGAGATCAGCCTGGCCAACATGGTGAAAACCCATCTCTACTAAAAATACAAAAATTAGCTGCGCCTGATGGTGCACACCTGAAATCCCAGCTACTCGGGAGTCTGAGGCAGGAGAATCACTTGAACCCAGGAGGCAGAGGAGGTTTCAGTGAGCTGAGATCACTCCACTGCACTCCAATCTGGGCAACAGAGCAAGACTCTGTCTAAATAAATAAATAAATAGTTTAACGTAAATCTATGTATTACTTGGGTGGTAGGATTACAGGTGATTGCTTTTACTTTCTTCTTTTGAATATTCTACTAAACATAAATACTTCTTTCCTTTTTTCAAAATATTTAAAATTGCTACTTAAGACAACTACAAGTGAACAGGACATTACTCTGGCAGCTTCATAATCAGCAAACCCCTGGGCAAAAGATCTAGCCTGATACTTTCATTCTCATAAAAAATAGCACATTAAAGCTTTCCCTAGAACAACAATGTCACCTTACTAACAGAATTAGACCAAACTTTGGTACTCACTTTGCAGATGACTTTGCTGAAAATGCATCTATTCTAAAAAGCAAGGGCATATTTTAAAAATCATTACTATTTACACCCATTCTCATTTTGATTCAATAGGTTAATTGAAAGATTTGCAAATTATACTTAGGGGAACTTTGTGCTTCATTGCTGCCAGTTTTTTCCCTTCTGATATTAGCTGGTTATTCCATCTAATATATAGTCCTTCTAGATAGCTGTCATACTGACAGAGCAGGAGCCTGCACAGAATGCAGCTGCCAAGAAGACTGCGGTTTCTCAGAGGGCTGCAGCAGCTAAAAGCAAAGATAAATGTGCTTAAGCAGGAAAGGAAAACACAAACAAAGATATAAGAGCTCTGCTGGAAGAAATCTTTTACAAGGGCCAGTTGCCAACTTTTGGTGGTTTATAAATCCAAAGAGGAAAGCCAGAGCTTCTGAATTCCATATAATGTTCCAAATATTACTGAGTAAATATGTTTAATTATCATCACTTTAAAAAATTTCATGTGGAGGAAAAATCATATCTTTTGATGAAAAAAAATCCATGAAAAACCTTAGAAATCCTAAAATACTCTGAAGCAATTGAGATAGGCTCCGAGATTAGCTTCACAGCACTGACCTCTATGGTGATCTTGAATACGAAAGCCTTCATAAAAGAAAGGAGGCTGTTTCTGCAGCTTCCTCATTACCTAAGGTATTGGAATACAGAACATCAATTTTTCCCTAAAATACTCCCCAAAACACTTGTCACAAAAACAGGTATTCTTTTTTCAATCTTCAAAACTCAATTTCATAGGAGCAATCTGACTGAATCCCTCAGGTACCTAATGTCTCATTTGCTGAAGCCGACGTCAATCTGCTATATCTTTATTCCAGAGAGCACGTGCAATTATAAGGGTTATTGCCACAGTTTAAAGGGAAAAACGTTTCCCCTGTACCTCCAAATTATCTCACTTTAATTTCAAAGATTTCCCCATGAAATCATCCCTATCTTCACATATTGTCCATAACAGTTGCTCTATACTTCTGCAGAACGGTTAAAACTAGTGGCTATGGATCCAAGTACACTTGATTATCTTCTTATATTTTTCAGGTTCTAGAAATATGCATACATTTATATCATCTAGTTCTTTCTTCACAGGACCTTTGTAAATGACTTCTCCCACAATCAGCTGACGAGGTGGGGTGTCTCTAGTTTTACAGGATATGAAACATCCTAGCATCATGACTGCAACTTTTGATCCTCAAAAACCATTCATTTCTTTTCCTGCATGATTACAATTTGAATTTTTTGTATGTTTCTTTGAGACCAAGATTGAAGTAAGAAACAGGTGCAATGGCTACTTGGAAAGAATTTAAACTGCTTCTGTTGAGGAGGAGGAGGGAAGATTAAATCTAAAATTAATAAGTATTCCTGATAAAAGTCAAAGCTGGTTACCAGGACATTAAACAGATTCAATACAGCATCCAACCATTTAGGAAAGGTGATGCACTTGGGGCCTGAGGATATGATACTATCACATTTACATGGTCATAAGGACCTTTGAAATTCAAATTAGGTCTGCTTATCAGCAGAGACTATTTCAGTGCTAAATCTAATAAATATTCCAGTCAGTGCAGAAGGCCTCCTGTGTTCCATAGCTCACGTCACTAACTGCAGCAGCTTCTGTTGGGTACACTTTGGCATTATTCCAGCTATAAAAGGAGGTGGAAGATAAAGTGGGGAAGGGTGGGAAGGAGCAAAGAAAGATGAATTATGGGGGGAACATATAATAATAACTAGGCCAATTTATTTCTGTTCCTTAAATGAAAAACAACATTTGATGCTTTTTGGTCTTGACATTTCTAAAAGCCATTATCAGATTTCATTTTTGAAATAAATTAACAGGCAAAAAATACTTTGTTTTGTTCTGTGCCTCTGTTGTCTGAGTGCCCCTATAATAAGCCATTCTTATCTGACAAACATCAGAGGAGCCATGCCCCTCTGATAAACATCTTCACTGTTACTGAGATTTGGGCTTTTTATAGTGGGGTACTGGGCATTTTGCCCATTAACTATATAGTAAATATTTCTGTGATTACCCTGAGCCCCATACTAAATATACAAAAATTCAGTGGATCCTTATTATTTGTGGATTCTATGTCCACAAATGTGGATTGCCATTGGAGATGCCTGATGGGCATGCACACGAGGATGCTCTGTTTCTTGTTTCTGCTCATAGAGAGAACAAGTGTCCTATTTGCAGTTTGTTTGGTGCTACAGATGTTCTCATTTTTGTACTTTTAGTTGGTAATTTTGCTGTTTAAAACAGCCTCCCGAAAATAATGTCAGTGTGCTACCTGGTATTCCTAAGCACAAAGATGCTGTGCTGTGTCCTGTGCAGAAAATCCATGTGAGATAAGCTTTGTTTGGGCGCGAGTTAACAGTGCTATTGGCCCTGAGTGTAATGTAAACCCATCAACATTATAGGTAAAATAAAGTGTCTTTAAATAGATACGTGCCTAAAACAAGGTTAGGTTTGTGCAAAAGTAATTGCGGATTTTGTCATTAAAAAATCACAAAAGCCGTGATCACTTTTGCACCAACCTAACATTTTTTTTCACTTCTCTTGACGCAAATTATAGATTCAATCACCCACCACTTACAAGCAAGCATTTCTTTATCTTAGGTTGACGTTAAGAACTTCTTTATATTTACTCACTTCCTTTAGGACACCTCCTCTTTTGTAGTAGGATGGCAGGATGAAATACAATGATGAGGGTACCGTATTCTAAAGATAAGGCTGAATACCACACACCTGGCATGATGAGAGGACTATACAGAAAAAAAGAGCTTCTGAGGCTTCTCTATGCCACACAAGGGATGAAGGTGGCCTCCAACAACCGTGACCTCCAACCAGTGAGGCTCATGTGTGATATGCCTTTTATGTCCTTTAGCACACTTGTTCCCCACAATAACTTTACAAGTCAAGTATTATTATCCACAATTGCTAGAAGAGGAAACCAAAGCTCCCTAAATGCTCAATATTATGCTCATAACTCTTTCAGCTCTGTATGGGATTCCCAAAGTGAACCTCGTGTATTTATGAACTTGGCACTCTTGGGTACCATGCAGCACCCCTCATTTTCCGTGAGCTCTGCTTGCTGAGGTGAAGACTCTGCTGCAAAGGGGCCCCTGCTCCTGTGAAGCTGGTCCCCCTGCTGTGCCTATTCTAAGGAATGGCCATTGCTGATGACGTTTGCTGTTCTGTGCCCAGGCACGGTTTCCTGTCGCTGCAGAAGCCACTGGCTGGTAATCTGCCTACGAGTATCCACAAACCCTCAAGTATAGAAATTTGCCATCCTTGAGTTTGACAGGCATTTTAACGGAACGCTCTTTCAGCGTATCTCCCTAGCATTCAGGTATGCATTTCAGGGGCCAGGCTGGAGGGTGATCTAAGTGACAGGCATGGTACAATGGTAAATTTTGCCCACACCATCAACAATGATCCTCTACTCTTAGGCCACACCAAGGTGGCTTTTAAAAAATTAATATATGATAATAGTACCTATTTATGGGGTACATGTGATATATGGATACATGCATATAATGGGTAATGATCAAAGCAGGGTATTTAAGATATGCACCACCTCAAACATTTATCATTTCTTTGTGCTGGGAACATCCCAAATATTCTTTTCTAGCCCTTTTGAAATACACAATACATTGTTGTTAACGATAATCACCCTGCTGTCCTTTCGACCATCAGAACTTATTCCTTCCAGCTAACTGTATGCTTATAGCTATTAGCCAACCCCTTTATCCCACACCCCAGCCCTACATACACACACACACACACACACACACACACACACACACACACACACACACCCTTCCCAGCCTCAGGTAGCCATCATTATACTCTCTACCTCCATGAAATCAAATTTTTTAGCTCCCACATGAGTGAGAACATGCAATACTTGTCTTTCGGTGCCCGGCTGATTTTTAACATAATGTCCTCCAGGC
>NW_012103054.1:525301-552394 GCF_000951045.1 Mandrillus leucophaeus
GTTTCTTGTTTCTGCTCATAGAGAGAACAAGTGTCCTATTTGCAGTTTGTTTGGTGCTACAGATGTTCTCATTTTTGTACTTTTAGTTGGTAATTTTGCTGTTTAAAACAGCCTCCCGAAAATAATGTCAGTGTGCTACCTGGTATTCCTAAGCACAAAGATGCTGTGCTGTGTCCTGTGCAGAAAATCCACGTGAGATAAGCTTTGTTTGGGCGCGAGTTAACAGTGCTATTGGCCCTGAGTGTAATGTAAACCCATCAACATTATAGGTAAAATAAAGTGTCTTTAAATAGATACGTGCCTAAAACAAGGTTAGGTTTGTGCAAAAGTAATTGCGGATTTTGTCATTAAAAAATCACAAAAGCCGTGATCACTTTTGCACCAACCTAACATTTTTTTTCACTTCTCTTGACGCAAATTATAGATTCAATCACCCACCACTTACAAGCAAGCATTTCTTTATCTTAGGTTGACGTTAAGAACTTCTTTATATTTACTCACTTCCTTTAGGACACCTCCTCTTTTGTAGTAGGATGGCAGGATGAAATACAATGATGAGGGTACCGTATTCTAAAGATAAGGCTGAATACCACACACCTGGCATGATGAGAGGACTATACAGAAAAAAAGAGCTTCTGAGGCTTCTCTATGCCACACAAGGGATGAAGGTGGCCTCCAACAACCGTGACCTCCAACCAGTGAGGCTCATGTGTGATATGCCTTTTATGTCCTTTAGCACACTTGTTCCCCACAATAACTTTACAAGTCAAGTATTATTATCCACAATTGCTAGAAGAGGAAACCAAAGCTCCCTAAATGCTCAATATTATGCTCATAACTCTTTCAGCTCTGTATGGGATTCCCAAAGTGAACCTCGTGTATTTATGAACTTGGCACTCTTGGGTACCATGCAGCACCCCTCATTTTCCGTGAGCTCTGCTTGCTGAGGTGAAGACTCTGCTGCAAAGGGGCCCCTGCTCCTGTGAAGCTGGTCCCCCTGCTGTGCCTATTCTAAGGAATGGCCATTGCTGATGACGTTTGCTGTTCTGTGCCCAGGCACGGTTTCCTGTCGCTGCAGAAGCCACTGGCTGGTAATCTGCCTACGAGTATCCACAAACCCTCAAGTATAGAAATTTGCCATCCTTGAGTTTGACAGGCATTTTAACGGAACGCTCTTTCAGCGTATCTCCCTAGCATTCAGGTATGCATTTCAGGGGCCAGGCTGGAGGGTGATCTAAGTGACAGGCATGGTACAATGGTAAATTTTGCCCACACCATCAACAATGATCCTCTACTCTTAGGCCACACCAAGGTGGCTTTTAAAAAATTAATATATGATAATAGTACCTATTTATGGGGTACATGTGATATATGGATACATGCATATAATGGGTAATGATCAAAGCAGGGTATTTAAGATATGCACCACCTCAAACATTTATCATTTCTTTGTGCTGGGAACATCCCAAATATTCTTTTCTAGCCCTTTTGAAATACACAATACATTGTTGTTAACGATAATCACCCTGCTGTCCTTTCGACCATCAGAACTTATTCCTTCCAGCTAACTGTATGCTTATAGCTATTAGCCAACCCCTTTATCCCACACCCCAGCCCTACATACACACACACACACACACACACACACACACACACACACACACACACACCCTTCCCAGCCTCAGGTAGCCATCATTATACTCTCTACCTCCATGAAATCAAATTTTTTAGCTCCCACATGAGTGAGAACATGCAATACTTGTCTTTCGGTGCCCGGCTGATTTTTAACATAATGTCCTCCAGGCTCATCCATGTTGCTGAAAATGGCAGGATTTCATTATTTTTATGTCTGTTTTATTAATAGTATGACTTCTTACAACTTAGATGTAAGCAGAGGCCCTTCTACATACAGTTGGAATTTTATATGTCCACATTTAAAGAGAATTACCTTGGGATTGATAACATACTTCTTTTGCTCCTAAGTAAAAATTTTTATTGCTATAAAATGTTTCACAAATGTATCAAAAATACAACAATTAAAACTACTGCTCTGATCAACACACTTTCCTGCTCTTTTGTCTGGTATAGTAAAAGGTCGGTCCTAGAAGACCTGGATTCATTCCTGTCAGTCACTTAATTTCATCCTGGATGATCACATACTGTTTACACTTGGGATTTCTTATACACAAAGTGAGGGACCTCTCATAGTACCAAGGGACCCCTCTAGCCCCCTTCAGTTCTAAAACTCTTTTCTTTTCTTTTTCTTCTTATTTTTTGAGACAGAGTCTTGCTCTGTCGCCCAAGCTGGTGTGCAGTGGTGTGATCTCAGCTCACTGCAACCTCCGCCTCTTGGGTTGTAACAGTTCTTATGCCTCAGCCTCCTAAGTAGCTGGGATTATGGCCACACACCACTAGGCCCAGCTAATTTTTTTGTATTTCTAGTAGAGACGGGGTTTTGCCATGTTGGCCAGGCTGGTCTCAAACTCCTGGCCTCAAGTGATCCATCTGCCTCAGCCTCCCAAAGTGCTGGGATTACAGGCATGAGCCACTGAGATTGGCCAGTTCTAAAATTCTATGACACATTTAATATATTATGAGCAAGGTTCTTGAAGTGTCCAAGCCATTCCCTTTAAAAGCTACCACGTGACTCTCAAAGTGCAATCTTATGCACTGGGCTCCCATCCACTCTGAAAAGCAGTTTATCTGGGCCATTTGAGGAGTGAGATGAAAGCAAAGCTCTAGACTCAGAAAAAGGAGGTGAAAAGTAAAAACTCTGAAAAGCAATGTGGAAGAAATTCAAGACAATCCCATATTGCTTCAGAGAAGAAAGAAGGGAGAGAGACAGGCTGGGGGAGATTGGGGGACGGAGGGGGGCTGGGGGGCAGAGAGACAGAGGCAGAGAGAGAGAGAGAGAGAGAGAGAGAGAGAGAGATGCTTACACCACCATCACTGCTAGTATAAACAGTTAGCAGGCACCTGCTGCCTACCATGTGCTAGGTGGTGAGCCAACCATGTCACAAACCTGAGGTCATGTAGAGAAGGCTGGTGAGGCTAAAGGATAAGGAAATATAGGGGATGATAAGCTTTTAGAACAAAAAATAAGTTTTCTGTGTTCTAAAAATCATGCATGTGTCTATAGAGGTATGGGGAAAGACTATGACAACAATTCACCAAACAGTAGCTGGCTCTGGAAAGGTCACTTCTGGTATGTCAGGCAAAACGGGTTTCCTCTGCCCCTGGAGCTGGCACAAACAAAGGCTAATAGAAGGAGACATTCTCCTAACAGGATTATATCCTGGAAATGCTAGCAGGGTTGAGCTTGGCAATATAAAATGGCTGACTGTCCTCTAGCTAATCCACCTGGTCCCCAGCCTGCTCCTAGGGAAACTGAAGAAGGGCAAGCCTGGTATCCTGGCTCCCAGTCTGATGCTCTCCTTGCCAGGATGGGCAAAGTGTTGAGTGGCTTGTACATGAAGCGCAAGTTTTGCCAAACAGCACAAGTTGCTATAGTGCTGGGATCAAAGCAGCATTTGCTTCTGCACCAACACTAGGTAGCCAAGTCAATAGATGCCACATCTATCGTTACTTTCCAAAAAGAGCTGTCACACCTGGCCGTGGCCCGGGGGCTGTCAAGCCACTCTACCCTCCAGGATGCAGGAAGAGGCAATACCACAACAGAAAGTATGCCACAAAGCTCAGGCTCGAGTGACAATAGCTGCATACCAGCTGCTTGCTGGATGGTTCTATTAAGCTTTTTTACCTAGAGAAACAAGTGTGGAACACCCAGGGGAGAATGTAGAAACACAGAAAAACTTAATTTTAAAATGAGGGAGACCTAGGAAGACATCTAGGTCTCAGGTTTCCAAACTTGTTGGAGGAGCCCAGGAATTTCAAGAAGGTGCCAAGAACAAAAGTATAGAGTTGTCTAGGAAGTAACTTGAAAAAGGATTCTGGGGCTTCTTGTGGTTAAAACAAGTTAGAAACATTGACAACTCCCTCTTTTTCAGATAAGAAAATTGAGACTCAGAGGGGAATATGGAAGAGCAATACCCATCTGACCCCAGTGTGTGCTCAGAGAACTCACACTGTATTAGGACAGAGATGCAAGAATCAACACCACTGTGTGTAGACTCACGCATTGTATCTTATAATGGACACTGATGGGAAAAATAAGACAATTTATCATCTTGCAGGGTTGGCTTTGCCTTATAACATTTTGCCTGGTATCATAACCACTCATATCTTAGTTACTCTGGCTTTGGGTGAATTCTTCTGATTCCATTGTATATCTGCTTAAAGTTTTACAATCATTAGAATACAAACAGTAAGTTCCTTCTGACTACTCAGGTTATCATATAGCAGATATTTTTCTTTTGAAAATGGAAGGGTGCGCTCAGGTTGGTATATTATTTTCCTACTGAAAATTTGGTCCCAAGAATAACTTTTTTTTTTTTTTTGAGATGGAGTCTCCCTCTGTCGCCCAGGCTGGAGTTCAGTGGCGCGATCTCAGCTCACTTCAAGCTCCGCCTCCCGGGTTCACGCCATTCTCCTGCCTCAGCCTCCCGAGTAGCTGGGACTACAGGCGCCGCCACCACGCCCGGCTAGTTTTTTGTATTTTTTAGTAGAGACGGGGTTTCACGGTGTTAGCCAGGATGCTCTAGATTTCCTGACCTCGTGATCCGTCCGTCTCGGCCTCCTAGAGTGCTGGGATTACAGGCTTGAGCCACCGCGCCTGGCCAAGAATAACTTTAAAACAATTATTTTGTCTATATAAACACTACTTATGATAAAAGTAACTTGCTAAAGGGGGAAGGCTTTGCATGGAATAGCTTTGCGGATGTTCCAAACCAATGAGCTAGCAGTTTGGAACTTAGGTAATCAGACTAATGTCTGACCACAGGTCTTCATCATGTAAATACCATTCATCTTATTTTATGATGTGTTTATATTTATCTTAGCACTATCTCTAGACTTTAGAACATACGGAAAACTTTTGGGAACCCTGTTCAGTGAATTCTTGGCATTCCAAAAACAATCATTACAAAATACGGATATTATAATGAAATACCCAACTAACAAATTGGTGAACCTTGAACTCCTGGGTTTTGTTCCCACGAGTTCCTTTAATTTTAATCAATACGATGATGGTAAATTACTCCCTCCAGTTTGGAGGCTGGTTGCCTTACACCATTTAAAACCATTTTAGTCCCACGAATATTAAAGCTGGCCAATTTGCTATTATTTTATCCATCAATCCTAAGTAATTAGTGTAGAGATAGCATTTCATACTATCCAGCCATCTATGCTTTTGCAGATGTGACTGCACTTTTGCAATATAAAATCAAGTTTTTCTTCTGTATCAGTTAATTAAAACAGAGCTCAATACAATTTTGAGTAAGTGAGCATCTTAATTATCTAAATCATCACGAAGTACAGAATCTCTGAAATTACCAATAAATCAAGTACAAGAGATCAAATTTTACTTTATAAAATAATGTTGTATTTGTCAATAATCAAACTGGAAGACTGGTGATGACAAACTTTTTCTGAGGAAACTTCTTATTCACCTTCTGCATTCTAAAATCTATAGCAGTGGCTTTTTCAAAGTATGATCCACAGATTTGTGGGGTCCCCAAGGCCCTCTCTGAAGTTTAGTGAGGTCAAAATTGTTTTGCTGATCATATAAAGATACTATTGTTTTTCACGTGTGGATATTTACTTCGATGGTACCAAAGCAAAGTGGGTAAAACTGCTGGTGCCTTAGCATAAATCAAGGCAATGGCATCAAATGGTACCCATATTTATGGTATTCTTCAGTGCATACACTAAATATAAAACACATACCACTTACACTGAATGACCTTGATGAAGCAGTAAGTCTTCCTTGATGATTTATTAATTTTATTAAATCCTTTTAGAATATACCTTTTTAATATTCTGTGGGATGAAATGGGAAGTATGCTTAAAAGACTTCTATTAGATACTCAACTATAATGGTTGTGTCAAAGAAAAGCACCTGAGACTGATCTGTATGCTGAATAAGTTTCTATGATTTTTTTTTTTTCATAGAATGCCATTTTCACTTGAAAGAATCAAAGGACAAACTATGGTCACTGAGACTGGTTATCTGCAGTTTTTTGAACATGAATGAAGGGAGCCTGTCACTTCAACAAAAACAACCGACATCACTTGTTGCCAATGACAAAACCTGAGCTTTCAGGCAAAACTAAGAAATTCGGAAATATGACAGTCTCTCAGAAGTTAAGGCTTTTCCAATGAGACCGATGATGATGTTAACAAATGTATTATTCTTATCATTATATAATGAAATTGTCAGTATTTAAAAGATCTGCATTACTTGGGAAATCATTATTTTCCAAATGACCAACTCCTGACGTTACAGAATCATACAATGGTAAAATGTCCTGTTAAAGTGCAAGACAGACTAGAAACAGTACTAAAGGTTGATTTTTATGCCTTCAAGTTCTCTACTGCAACTAGTTTTTAAAAAAACTACCACTTGTTGAGTTTTAGTATAGTATCAAAAAGGAGTACCAACAATTACCTGAAAAAAGCTATTAAAATGCTCCCCCCTTTTGCAATTACATATCTGAGTGAGGCCAGATTTTCTTCATATATTTCAACTAAAACAACCCAGGGGCATAGACTGAAATGCAGAGGTAGGTGTTGGAATTCAGGTATCTTCTATAAGCCAGACATTACAGAAGTTGGTAAAAATCTAGGACAATGACATTCTTTTTTTTAACTTAAAAAAATTTATTTTCCATAAAATATGTAATATGTAATGAATTTGTTCTTAAATGAATTAACGATTAAAATTTTGTTTTAATTTCAATGTCATAAATTTTGATACTTAACCCACATAAATAAAAGCCTAATAATTTGCAGCTATCTAACTTTTTTTTTTTTGAGGCTGAGTCTGGCTGTGTCACCCAGTCTGAAGTGCAGTGGCACGGTCTCAGCTCACTGCAGCCTCCACCTTCCGGGTTCAAGCAATTCTGCTCCCTCAGCCTCCTGAGAAGCGGGGATTGCAGGTGCACATCCCCACACGTGGCTAATTTTTTTATTTTTAGTAGAGACGGGGTTTCACCATGTTGGCCAGGCTGGTCTTGAACTCCTGGCCTCAGGTGATCCAACCGCCTCGGCCTCCCAAAGTGCTGGGATTACAGGTGCGAGCTGCCACATCTGGCCGCAACTATCTATTTTTTAAGCACATTAAAGGGTGGTCTGTAAGCTCTGACAAGCCAACATATTAAATAAGTGTAGTGCAGGTCCTTGAATAACATTGCCTCATTCAACCTTGTTTTGTTTTAATGCTGATGAGAAAAAAAAAAAAAAAAAAAAAAAAACTGATGCGACTGCCTGGGTAGAGTCTGCATACCCTTCCCTTGTCTGCATGGGTTTTGTCTGGATATACATCCCCGAGCTGTGCCCACTACGTGAAATGCTGTGTCTACACAGCCCAGGGTGAATGAGTATGGGTGTGTGTGAGTACACCTGTGACGGGATGGCGTCCTGGCCAGGGAGGGTGCCCATATTGTGTTTTCAGCTGCCAAAATTGGCTCTGGCTACACACCACCCTAAACTGGAATGAGTGGATAGCAAATTATATGAATAAATACAAATTACTATAAAATAAAAATGTGTAATGTAGACAACAATTATACAGATGCAGGACAATAAGTGATGTGGGACAGAAGCACTCAGCAAGCTCCCCACGTTTGTTATTGCTTGTTTTTGAACTGCATATTGGTGCAAGGTACTCCTGACAATTTTCGCTTTGTAAATGTTTACTTGTTGATTAAATTCACCACCACTATGACCACCATCACTCATGGGTTCACCAAAAATTGAGTAAATCATCATCTTACTTGTTTTTATTAATCTTTCTCAAACGTATGTATACTTCACATTTATTTTAATATTTAATATTACAAGTATTTTGGTCCTTACTTAGAAGTTTGGTGATACTTTTGTGACCAGAAATATGCCATAGGAACTTGACTCTTGTTTATGTTGTAAGGCACAATAACAAACATAAAAAGGCATGCTTATTTCTACTTGCCAACATAATTTCACAAAGCTCTGGATTCTGTGATGACATACAGCTCTGTAAAAAATACTTTAAAGACAAAAAAAATAAAACACATGGTCCCACCACAACGCTTGCCTCAGTCACTACATTTCTTAAATGATCCTAGTCCTTGCCTTTTCCTATACATAAAATAACATTTGACAAAATTAATGATTCTACTTCTATAATCTATCACCAGATATACTCTTACACTGAAACGTAGATATAATTTTACACATATTAAATCTTCACCACCTACATGTAAACTATAAACTAAAATACTGCCTTAAAACAGCCTGACAGAATTGCTTCTGTGTTATAAGCCTCAGTCTATAGTCCTCAGTAAGACTTCCAAATATAACTGACTTTAATTGTTTAAAAACTTCAGTTTTTTTTCCTTCAGTCAACAATATCAATTTGCCTATGGTAAAATTAGCTTCATTGTACGTCCTCTCCCTGAACCTACAGAAGACACTGAGCAAGGACTCGTAGTATTGTTACGTGCTTTGCCTTTGTGTAATTCATTCTGGCACTTGATGGCATGTAACTACAATATTTATAAGTGAATTTCTTATAATAGTCCTGGTAAGTATATTGTAAAATTATCTTCAAAGGTTAATAAAATAAGCATTATTGATATTTTTCTTGTTACTTCAAGTAATTTCCCCCCACAGGTATTAGCAATTCTTCTAATTAAAAATACAAGAAATGGGCTAGGCATGGTGGTTCATGCCTGTAATCCCAGGCACTTTGGGAGGCTGAGGTGGGCGGATCACCTGAGGTCAAGAGTTTGAGACCAGCCTGGTGAACATGGCAAAACCCCATCTCTGCTAAAAATACAAGAATTAGCTGGGTGTGGTGATGGGCGCCTGGGATCCCAGCTACTGGAGAGGATGAGGTGGTAAAATCGCTTGAACCCAGGAGGCAGAGGTTGCAATGAGCTCAGATCATGCCACTGCATTCCAGCCTGGGTGACAGAGGGATACACACTCTCTCAAAAACAAAACAAAACAAAACAAAACACAAAACCAAGAAATGGAAATAAGAAATAAGGGGGATAATTCAAGAGGAGAATTAGTTTAATAACTTAGAATAAAGTTTGGACAAATATACACCAAATTCTGAGACGCCCTCAGTGGCTACCAACTGGCCGAAAGGTAGAACTAGAGAAATAGCAGGATTGGATCTTTTCTCTTGTATAGTACAAAAAGGGTGGCTCCCTCCACTCCACTCCTGGTATTTGTTATTTAAAAAAAAAAGAAAGAAAAAAGAAAAGCGGGAGGAGGGGGAAGAGAGAAAGAGTTATAAATGCATCTGTAAATGATTACTGTACTACCAGCAACAATATTCAGATCTGCCACGATGGAGCCTGTGAACCTTCATGTAACCCTCCACTAATCTAATAACTATCTTCATCTTACTTAGGACAAAGTCCTCCTATCTATTTGTCCCATTCCATCAATCTGTTCCAATTCTTCCCCTTAATCCTATAAATGCATCTCTGTGATTTTCATTGTGTCACTCCCTCCTCCCACAACGTTACCTCGATCAACCCTTTACAGCAGTGATTTTTAATCAGGGGTGATTTTGCCCTCCAGGGGGCATGTGGCAACATCTGGAGAACTGGTTGTCACAACTAGGGAGGTGGAAGCCGGTGTACGTGTTCCTGACATCTAGTGGGTAGATGCCACAGATGCTACTAAACATCCTACAATGTACAGGACAAAGAATTGTCAACAAAGAATTATCTGGCTCAAATATCAAGTGCCGAGATTGTGAAACCCTGTCTTAGGAGGCAGGAAAAAATCCTGCAATAATGACACGCTAAACCTTTGCCTTTTACCTTTTTCTAACTCTCCCTCTAAAAAAAATCAATGTCCTGTAGCAAACTGGAACACAACCTCTTGGCTGTTAGCATCCCTAACAAGGCAATGGGTGTATATGCCAGAATTTGAGTCCCAGGATATCCATCTTCGAGTTATATGACCTGCAAGTGTTCTACTTCTTTGAGCCTCACTTTCATCACCCAAAAATATAGTGAAATTGAAAATATACTATCTCAGTATGGTTATAAGCATAGAAGATAGTATATTTAAAAACCCAGCATACTGCTGGACATATAGATGTAACACAGGGACAGTGATGCTGCTGATCCTTACTGTCACTGACTGAGTCCCCCTCTCCCAACCCCATCTCCATCAGCTGCTGCAACAGAGAGATAAGAAAAGCAGCAGTCACACCAACAGAGATAATTATGTGGAAGTGGAAGACACAGTTTAGACCTCATTTGAAGTGACTGAGAAAACCATATAAACAAGTGTAAATAAGTACACTAGGGGTGAATCCTGCTTTTCTGGGCCACTCTACGTCTGTTGGTGCACCCCCTTAGCACACTGTTAATTCCAACACTTCCTCTCATCAGCCTCAACATCTGGCATATGACCCTGGAGCCAGAGACTAGTACCACAATGACAGAAGATGTGAGGTCAAGAACCAACCAAACTCTAGTCTAGGTAACATTATTGTCTGCCCAGAAGATAGGATAGATTCTTCTTTGTATTTGATTTAAATAAGAATACCCAAGCCTGCTTTCTTAAGTAGTTGTGTTTACACAGACTTCAATAGAAGCTTTCAAGAGAGTTTCTCTGTCCTCCTTTAATGCCCCTTCCCCAACTCAATCTCACTGGGAGAAGAAATCAGCCTTAAATATCTTCCTTGGATGGGGACCTACTCCAGCAGGCCTGCAGCTTACCATGTGTGGACTCTGGAGGGAGCTCCTACCTCACAAAAGATGAAGTACATCCTTCTACTGAAGACTACAATGCTTTCCTTTAAAGTGCCAGTTGTGAATCTCCAGGGTCTTGGGAATGCGGAGTTTAGATTCTCAAATCGTTCTCTAGAGCCCTTATCATGGTTTTGGTTTGCTCACTGGGCCTTTCTATTCTGGAGAATGCACGGATATTTTCCATTTGATTAAAATGGCAGTGTTCATTCTAAAATAGGTCACCAGGCTATTAAAAATGTGATTTTCCTCCTACACAATAGCTACATTTTGAAGAGTGGAATCTCCCCTAGGATTCAGTGAAGAGGGAAGCAAAGCTACAGGTCATTTCCCAGTGACAGACTAAAAGTTTACTGAATGTAATTAAACTATATTATTTATATAATGTTAACTCATGTAATTAGCTTGGCTTTGGTGTTAAGCCATTTTTCCTTCTTAGCACTTTCAACTTATATCTTGCAAAAATGATGAAAGACTAAATCTATTTATGATACACCAAGTGCACCTTTTACATATTCAGCTTAAAATGAACAAAGATAATTAACATATTTATAACTGCATTCAAGAAGTTATATAACAATTATTCAACCATTATTCATATTACTACTTCTACAATCCTTTCTGAAGAAAAAAAACTGGTGTTTATGATCCTGCTTTACAGCTCTCTCCAATGACTTGTCTTAATGATTCCTATAGATTAAGGAGTTGAAGTCAATTTTAAACTCTGAATGAGAGGAAGGAAGCCTCCCCTAATTGCCTCTAACCTGGTTCAACTACTTTTAAAGATTGCCTTCTCTCCAGCACAGGTCCTTTTACCGGATATTCCAGAGGTAAAGATCTATATGTGTAAATGTAAAAAGGGTGAAGTTATCTGGAGTTTTATAGCCAACTATGGCAAAAGTGAGTCCTGGCTCTAAACTGGGCCAAGTTTCTCCCCATTGTGGCCATATGTAACTCCTTGCTGTCTGTTGAGAGTGGTCTATTTTTTTAGAATGGTTGCTCTGCTTCTAGAATAAATGGAGAGGTAGGGGATATTCCTTCTATATAAATGTTGGTTTATGCTTGGATTAACAGCTAGACAGTGTCATGTAAATTATTAATCTCAAATATAGAAAATATCTCCCATTCTTCCTTTTATATTATGGCTATATTATGCAAAGCACTCACAGCATAGCCCTAAGCCCAGCAGTCTGACTATGCCTGCCTTTTAGGTGCAATTACAGGCATTTCTGCCTTGTATATGTAGTCCTAGTAAACTCTCTGTTTTGCAAGATTATGCGAAAGAAAGAAAGAGAGAGAGAGAGAGAGAGAGAGAGAGAAAGAAAGAAGGAAAGAAAGAAAGAAAGAAAAGAAAAGAAAAAGAAAGAAGAGAAAGAGCAATAAGACTTCAAAAAATAGGGAAAGGAAAGAAGGAAGGAAGGAGGGAGGGAGGGAGGGAGGGAGGGAGGGAGGGAGGGACAATAAGACTGAAAAAAAAATAGGGATAGGAGCAGACCACACAAAACTTAAGGACCTTTGGGACCAGAGCCCTAAGGAAACCAAAACCAATCAGCACAGTTAAAATTGCCACGAATTTTTGCATTTCGTATCACAGTTCATCTTTTGCAAACTTAACACCCATAGGCTTGTGTTTTCCTTTTTGTAGGTCTTTGGAGACATTCATTTTTAATACAGAGCAATTTCACCAAAATTAAAAGTATAATCCAAGGATAGCCTTCTTCATCAATCAGTTTCCTTCTCAGTTTCTTTGGATGCACGTGCAGCTTCTTCAGACAGCTAAATATAGCGGCAAGTAGAGTGAGTGGGTCTTAAAGCCAGTAAACTTCCCATTTCTTTCACTAAAGAAAAACACTTCTGCAGAAGACAATTTTTGTCCCCTTAAGGTCTTCATAAATAATTTTTTATGGCTATCTCTTTAGCTGTGAGAAACCTTATTCCTGATCACTTCCAAACAGTACTATGCGAGAGGAAATCTATGAACCACAAAGACTTACACACTGAATTGATATAATTTCCCTATTTACCAAACGCACAGGAGTCAATATGCATCAAAGAAACACATATTGATACAACCATTAGACAGCCTGTATCTAATGGTTCTGGAATAGTCTGAGCTAAATTACCACAGGTGACCATGCTGACCCACTGGGTAAAGGGGCGTGTGTTCCGTGATCCATACTGCGCTCTAGCACGTCTGGGTCTATTGGCACAGGCTGTCTTTTGGAAGGAACTGATAACCTTTTGGCAGAGAACAATGACTAAATACTTTGAAAAGACTGTTAGCTCAAACACTGAAATAGTCTAGGAGGAAAGGGCACAAAAAACATCCCTTAATCTCTGTGTTAGTGTTTCCCACGGGCAAACGACTTATTCTGAAGAGAAAAAAAGAGTCAAGGTTTTCCTGAAATTGTCTGTCACTGGGGTGGGATGTTATGGGATATCTAGTGGTGCCACCACAAATATTTTTCAAACTAGTCTCCAGGAAACTTATTCTAAATTCATAGCTGGGGGTAGAGGGCTGTGAAAATACAATAAATGCAATGTGAGTTTATAACTTTTTATCAGGGGTACTTTGTGATTTGTAACATTGGTGGCAGAGATAGAGGGATGAAGGAGGGAAATGAAGATAAATCCTCTGTCAACAGAGCAACCTGGACAGTAACCAGAGAGTGGGAAGGCTCTCATCAACCAAAGGAGGTCTGGGAGCAGAAGGACGTTTCCACCAAGGGAAGGGAGCCATCTAGAACCTATCAAGGGTAAGAAGGCAGTTCAGGGAGAAAGGGATTCAAGACTGCTGCTACTCTGCTAACGGAGGTTTAGAGAAACAAATTACCTCAATTTCCAGTTTTTGTAGCCTTACTGAAATAAATACGGTACCTCCCTAAACTGCTGTGGAAATGGGAGTAATGTAAGTTAACTCCTGCTTTTTAAAATAATTTCAGTTTGTCTAAATACGTCTGTTGTTAGCCAGAACCTTAAACAAAAATCAACTTGAGAAAATTCTAACACGCAATGTATATATGTTTTTGTGTTTATATGTGTGTGAAGACGAAAAATAGGCATCAGAACACAAGGACTTATTTTAAAGTAAATCTGGAAAACCCCTGAATTCACAAAGTACTCTAGTTTCCAAGAGTCAAAATTTTCAGGCCAGTAAGCAACCTGGGTCATCTGAAACCACTTTCAAATGTGTTTTCTTAACATTAGACCTAAAGTTGCCAAACTGTAGTCTGAAAAATGCAATATATTTTGGGCAATCTATGTAAAAAAAGGATTGTGTGTGAAAAATTGTCATCAATTAGTTTGGATGGTCAGATAGAGCCACCACATATTCCAAAAACAGAAACTAGGGCAAAGTACAAATACCTCTGCATAAACATGATTCATATATGTATGTGTATATATGATTTCTATATATTCTAAATATTTGTCTTAACGTTTTATGAGTAGCTTTAAGGTTTTAGCTGTAGCTGAAATTTATGGATCAAGATAAGTAAAAACAAATTAAAAGGAAAGCTATAGTATTCCAACTAAATCAATGTTTTAAAAATAGCAACCATTTTATAAATTATAGCAATATGTTCTAAATAGCTTGGTAGATATTAAAGAGAACCTTTAACATGGATAGAGAATAAGAAAACCTCACAAACACAATTCATGTTAGGTTAAATTACAGTATAAGAATCAATATGTATTTTGGACTCAGGTAAGAGGAGAATTATCTGGCATATAAGACATGAGTGTAAATGTAAAATATATTTTAAAAAAATATTTCCCATAGACAAGCTTAAGAAAGATACTAACAATCTTACTAACATGTGCATAGCTCTTAGAATTTTCAAAGCACTTTTACATCTATCATCTCACTTTATAATTGCAACTAAGATAGCTTTCTACAAAACAGAAATGCAAAAGGTGTGCAGGTGGGAGAAAAGGTTAAATATTAGAAGCAAATGAATTCATTCAATAAGTCAAAACATTTAATTCACTTGTTTGAATCAAAATACCTCTGATTGTCTGCTTTGTTGGGCAGAAAAAAAGGGTAAGAATAATTTCCAAGTGTTTGCGTCAGCAGTTCACAGTAAAAAGAAATAAAATCCCAAACTTTATCAGAAGAAAATCTAACCTATCTACAAATAGAACTTTCTACTTCTTCCCATAAACAGGCTCCTCATCCTCACTGGCTCTGCATGAATTCATCTAAACCAAGGGGCAGACCAGTTCAGGTAAATGAGTTTTGGGCAGAGTGGCTTGTTCTATCCTAACCAGCCTCTTTCTGTTAATGGCACCACTCTTCTTTGTGTTACTGAGCTTCAAAGCCTTGGATTTATCTTTGATTTCCCCGTCCACTCCATCACCTCCCAAAGCCTACTGCTTCTAACTCTTTTGTTCTCTTACATTGAATATCCTCGGTTCTATAACCTCCACTGGAGATCCCACTCGAATGCCACTAACCCTCTAACAAGTCTCCACCCCCTAATCTACTCTAACACCTCTACTAGTTTGAAATTCCCAAAGTTCTCTTTATAAACCTTCAATAGGTCTTCCCAAATACCAGATTCAATGTAGGCTCTGTGAATGGCATGTAGTCTTCCAATGCCCTACTATCTTCCCAGCTGTATTTCTCTCCGCATAGCTCCAGATCCAAGGAAACTGGATCCATGAACTATGTGTTCATGTCTTCTACTACATGTTCATGTGCCCTCTTCCTAAAGACACCCTACGCATCCTTCAGGGTCTTCCCTAGTATTCCCCTCAACTATCATTTTCTTTTCTTTCTTTTTTTTTTTTTTTTGAGATGGGCTCTTACTCTATCACTCAGGCTGGAGTGCAGTGGCGTGATCTCGGCTCACTGCAACCTCTGCCTCCTAGGCTCAAGGAATCCTCTCACGTCAGCCTCCCAAGTAGATGGGGCCACAGGGATGCACCACCACGCCCAGCTGGTTTTTTTGTATTTTTGGTAGAGACGGGGTTTTACCATGTTGCCCAGGCTGGTCTTGAACTCCTGGACTCATGCGATCAGCCCACCTCGGCCTCCCAAAGTGCTGGGATTACAGGCATGAGCCACCATGCCTGGCAAAGTATCCTTTTCCAACTCCCCTATAACTTGACCTCTCACTCCTCTGAACCACATTATTAAAAGACCTTTCTAATGGTTCTACATTCTGCCTTACATTATGGCATTCTTTCCTTTCTCCCTAGTGGTAGCTGCTGAGCCCCTTGAAGGCAGGGACAGTGCATTACATATTAGAGATACTCAATATCTGTTGAACTGTGAAGAAAATCGTATTTGTATTTTATAGAAAAAAAGTGTGAAGGCAGGTGAAGTCATTCTTGGCTCAAGTCTTTAAAAAAGAAGTAGGCCTCCAGTTCACTGAAAAGACTGTTACTCACCCTTTTAACAAGCAATCAACAGCCAATAAATTACTCAGTCAGTGAATGTAATTCAAAGCTATCACATACAGAAGTGTGAGTCATGCCAGCAGCTGGACACTTCCCTCCTGCTTCTAGGGAAGAGAACATTCATCTACAAAGACTACAGAACAGCCACAAGAACGAACAAGCTAACCACAGTGTCAGATGTTACAGCTGGACAAACAGCCCGAGCCTGGTCTCTAAGCTATGCAGGTGCCTCATTTCTATGACAGACAGAGGCAGGAGAACAAGGCTGTTAGGGCCTGTGTTCTGAAGCGGCAAAAAGCCAGCCACAAGCAAGCCAGCTTCTGAGGCGCTCCAAGCACATTCCCTATGAGGGATGAGGATGAGGAAGGGTGCATCCTCATGTGCACAATATGGATGTACGATATGTTTTCAATATGTTGCCAGTAAAAGCAGACAAGTGCTAATATGCATATTAGGTAATATGCAACACTTAGACGATTTTTATTCATGGTTGGTTTTTATTTTAGAGAAAAATTCCAAAGATTGTCCACATTCTAAAGTATAAATAATTTTACTTAGAAAATTATGTTATACTCTGCACTGAATTGTAAGTGTTCAAAAAGGAATGAAGTCTGTCTCATTTTTTTTTTTAAGTGTGAGACAGAATCCAGTTTAAAAAATAATTTGGATTCAGTTTAAAAAAGTTTCTGGGATTTATTATATTTGGGCATTTTGAAATATTAAAAATGACTTTTATCACTAGTATAGGATTTCAAAGAGAGGCTTAGGAGCATTTACTAAAATAGATTTGGGCCTTTTAATTTTATTGGAGACACAATATTTACAGAAATAATACACAAAAACATGCAATGTCCTGTTTCTAGGCACTGCTCCAGTTGTGCCAGAGGAAAGAACATGGGACACAACTGGCTATGCAAGGCATGGAAGAAGGAAAGAAAGGAGACGGGAAGGAAACCGCGGGGTGAAAGGAGGACTCAGAGATGTGAGGTTCCCATGGAAATCAGTGTGTCTGAAATTTTTAAAGGAGATGAAGGCTTTAGCATCATGGAAGGTACTAGTGGAAGCAAGAGGATGTAGATAAGGCAATGTGTGACATTCATATTTTCCAAAAAGCAACAGAGCCTATCAAAGCTACATAGTAACTGAAAACATCTGAATGTTGACAACAAGGTAATGAAGAAAATACCATAGCAGTAAAAACAGCTAATAATACTTAGGTTTCTAACCAACAGGCTAATAAAAGACTTTTTGTAGTCAATTATGTTATTTAACTCTAACGCTAATCCTGAGAGATTGGTATTAGTAGATCTGTCTTAAGGTTTAGGTAACTGAGGGTTAGAGAGGATAAGTAACTGGTCAGAGATCTCACATCTAGTGATGGCATTAAGGTTTGAACCCTGGCTGATTTCATCCATACATTCATTCATTCTCGATGGATATTTACCAACTGGGTACTACTACTGAGTTCCTACTTGTCAGCTACTAGGCTTACAAATAGGCACGGTTCTTGCTCTTAGGAACTTATCTAATGAGAAAGACAGCCAATAAACAATTTAATAAGCCAATATCTAATTATAAAATTTGATAAATACCATGAACAAAATGGCTAAAGAGAAGTAATAGAAGTAATAGAGAATAAAGTGGGGCCTTAGCAAATTAGACAGCATGGTTAGAGTAGTGCAAGTGAGCCTAAAGGCTGGGAAGAAGCCAGCCAGTCGTGGGAAGAAAGGCAAGCATTCGTGGAGGACGGAAAAGCATATGCAGAGGACCTGAGGCAGGCCAGCACAGCTGGACTACGTGGGCAAGAAGTACAGTAGCAAGAAGAGGTCTGCAAGGTGGGTAAGGGCCACAGCATGGGGGCTGCTGCACGTTAGGAGTTTGGGTTTTAAGTGCAATGGGAAGGCACAGAATGGTTTTAGATTTGGGTTTCTAAAAGACCACACTGATTTGTGTCTCAATAATAGATAGTAAGAGGCAAGAGTAGAAATGGAAAGACCAGTAAGGAGACTTCTGCAGGATTCCAGGAGAGATGATGGTTGCATGGCCTCAGGTGGAGGCAGACGAGAGGACAGAAGCGGACCTCAGAAGTGATCTGGGCTACATTTTGGTGGTAGAACCAAGGGGCCTTGCTGATGGACTGGATGTGAGGGGTTAAGGGAGGGAGGCGCAGAGGATGTCTCTAAATCCCGTGCCCTGCTTTAAGCCTTGTACATCATTTAATTTTCTTAAGGTATTTCTTATATTGAAAAGTTAGCTATATTTATAGCGGTGTTTTAAGTGACATAGTTTTAAATAAACAGTTCAAGTGCTAAAATCTCTGTTTCCAAACTGCTAAGCTAATCCTCTGACTGTAACATCTGCACTGAGGTACACTACTTAGAGAGAGATATATACCTCAGGCGTGCAGTGACGGAAATGAAGGGGCTTTCACACCAAACCACCTAGGGGTGACTCGGCATTTTGCCATTCTTCTGGGTAAATGCAAAGAAGTCACAACTCTGTGTGAGCCTCAGACTTCACACACTCAGGTAAGAGCTCTCTCACAGTTTGGTTGTGAGAATTCAGTACTTTATACTAAGTCCCGGCCTGCAGCAGACCTTCCCTTCTCCCCCACTACAGTGATGAGAATGCCACCAGTCATTTTGCAAAGCACCTGTGTAACCGAGATGAGGGATCTGAGTGCTACACTGAAGATAACTGAGACGCACTCTAGATGAGGGGCTCTAGATCCTGTTAGGGGTCCTAAAGGGTCCTCATATGGCAGCTCTAACTCTTTAACAGCCATCTTTATCTCCTAAGACCGCCAGATAAAACACAGAACACCCAGTTAAAATTGGATTTCTGGGAAATCCAATTTAAAAAAATTTTAAGTATGTCTCATGCAATATTTGGAACATATACTAAATTTTTTCACCGTTTATCTGAAATTCAAATTTAATTGGGCATCTTGTATTTTTATTTGCTAAATCTGACAGTGCTATCTATGACTAGGCAAGTCTCTACTGGGAATAAATTACTCCAAGATTCTGCCTTCACAGCCCCTGGAGATGCTCTGACTGTTCTCTGTATAAGAGGTTGTATCTCTCACCATCACCCTGCTGCACTTCCACTCCTATTTTCTTTGCACATTTCACTAATCTCTTCTCACTTTTACCAATAAAGGTACAGGAATACTCAAAGTCCATTGAATGGCTTTGTTTCGGACACAGGACTTTACTTAGCGGTCATAAAGAATGCTGGTGAGCAGGTGTATGTGTATGTGTGTGAGTGTGTGTGTACATGATACGTGTATGTGAGTAGGTATGGGGGTATGAGCACCTGCTGTATTAACCTTTTGAAAATTAAGATGATGCTAACAGTATGTCATCAGGAATATATTCTGCGTGTTTTCTAGTAGCAGTGAATTAAATTTCCAACTACATTCATGAAAGCTATGTAGATCCTATAGTAGTAGGACGAGTTATTGAATAAACTGAAAGAGAAAAGTTTTGAGTTCATTCAGTAATCACTATCCATCAAAAGTTAAGAGCTGAAAATCTTTCATTTAAAAATCATACTACGTGAAAAGAATTGGAAAGCTTAGGTCAGAGTTTTATCTGTCTGAGTGTTCCTTTTGCTGATAGTCAAGTGTTTCAATTCCCAGTTTCAGTACTGAGGAAAAAAATTCAAGGAAACATAAATCTAGTTCATTATGCGAGATGCCCAGAACACTGTTACTGTTTGCTATTGTTCCACAACAAGATAAGGCACTTGCTCCAGAATGAAAATCAACAAATCAAGGAAGTTTTGCTATTAAAAAATTGTCAGTTAAACTAAACAACATATTTAATAGTGTAGTTGACTTACATCCTGGTGCAAGCTCATTTTCTCACTTGTGGACTGGTAACAAAAAATTCATAGACCAGTGCCAGTCTGGGGACCACGGTTTGAATAGCACTGATGTAGAGGGCCCCGGAATTTTATACAGCCCGCCTTCAATACAATGGCGTAAATGTAGGGACCGCCTCCTTCTGACCATTTTGCTGTTCAAAGATCCTCTTATTTCCTTGAAATAAAGGCATCAATAATTTCTCCATTCTAACAATCTAACTAAACCTAACAACCTATGAAAACAACAGCTGCCCCATTGTTAGAAAGAAGAGGATGTGTGCTTACTCTTCTTGGCGTAAGTCATTGACGCTGCGGTCCAGTGAGATCATGTCACTTGCCACCATGTTAAATCCAAACTCTTTAATGCTGGCTTGAATTGCATGTTTGAATTCTGGTCCCAAAACCAATGGCTTGGCTTTCTCTCCAGGGCCACCAACCACTCCAGGAGGCTCAGGTTCTTTGGGTTCAAAGTTACCGAGGATCCCTGGGCGAAGCACAGGATCACGGTAGGTGAATGTCTGAGGCTTAAATGTGAGATACTGCCTCTGCATGATATCTTTCTGGGAATCTCCTCCAGCATGGTGCTCTTGTTCATTTTTGGCCTTGTTTTTTCTTCTAATAGACTCTAAGTCCACTTCTACTCCTTCAACATGAGGCCATGGTACCACAGGTTTGAATCTGTCCTCCCCAGGAGCTAGTCCATTGCCGCCTCGGTTGGGCATGGGGTCATTGACATCTCTGTCTTCCTATACAAAAGGGAGGGGATATACAATGAGTATATGAAGGCAAACCACCACAGTTGAGTTCATGAGACCAATTTTCAGGTTTAAAAAAAGGCTGAGGCAACAATAAAACAGTTTGGAATACAAGCAGGACATTAATCAGGACTTCCCATTAGAAGATAGCTTTCAGAGTAGAGAGGAAATACCAAGAAATAGGCTATCTCCTCACCTTACTGTTTCAAAATTAATGAAAGGATGCATTTTTACTTCTCCCTTTACAAACCTACCTCTCTATCAAAGGCCCCTTAATAAAGCATGTTTTTAAGGGTTAGAGCAAAGAAGTTCTAGAATCTTTGATTAAAACAGATGCTTAATAGGTCATGTTTGTACAATATGTGGTTTTCCCAGTTGGCCTGTGTGTGATAAATATAACCTTTTGTCGGTAGCACAACCATATGGTGGCAGTGGTATTAGATGGATGTCACTGTCAGCAGGCTGGCTCAGTGCCCCAAATGGCAGAGGAACAAGGCGGGGATATGCAGAGTCCCAATTTGGTATTTTTTACTCACTGAGAGTTTATCTGAATTCAGAAGTATAAAAAAAGCTAATACCTGTAACTAAGTCAGCTTGGGCTTTTAAACTACTCCCCCATACCTAGTTTGCCCCATTCCAGAAGCAGCATGGGTCAAAACAGGTTCTTTGTACAAGGATATTCATTCACAGTAAAGGGTGCCTCTCTTTTCTGTTTGGACCGTCTTCATCACCTATGCAGATCTTCCAGTCAGATATGATCAGTGCTTTTGCTTCTGCCAGCACCATTCTTTGCACAAGACACTGTTTCTCAACATTGGCATCACCTTGATGGCTTTGAAAAATGCCAATGTCTGTGTCTTACCCTCAGACATTATGATTTAATTGGTCTAAGCATTTCGATTTTTAAAAGCACTCCTGGTGATTTTAATATACATCTAAGCCTGAGAATCACTGGCTTAATGGGAGGGCTGCTCATTATAATTAGACAAGGGGATTATAGAGGACGCAGCTGGGGAAGAGGCAAGGTGCACACAGAACAACTGCAAAATAGGCTGATGGGTCTGCCACTTCCCTCCACACTAACACTGTGTGATTCCCCTACAGATAGAATTAGCTACAGATAGATTCCCCTACAGTCATAGAATTAGCACCACCCGACCAAAATCTTTCTACAGGTTTAGAGCTACCTTGAAAAGTAAAGTTTACTAGTTTGCCTTAAAAAATACAAAAGAAAGTCTCTAAGTATGATGTTGATGTGTAGGTGCTCTCTATTAGTAGTTTATCTAGAGGCAAAAATCTTTATAGAAAGTCAGTTATTTCAGATGTGAAGTTAGTAGTTAAGGGATGGCAAAGACTTGATTCTCAAAAGTTCAAAAATAGGCATGCAATGCAAAATTCAAAACATCCAAAAGGGCATGTAGTGAAAATCAAGCTTTTCTGCCTTTCCTTCTGCAGAGGTGATTACAGCTACCAACTTCTTGTGAATTTTTCTAGAGATGTGATATGCATGTATAAACATACATGTGTATATATAACAAGATAATTTTTTTTGGAAACGGGACATAGATTTTAACTAACTCATTAAAAAAGGAACCTGTAAGATATTACAACTGGTTCAAAAAGAAATCCAAAGGACAAACATAAATATCAAGGATATTGCAAAGAATTTACAAATGGATGCAAATCTGGTTAAATTGGTCACTCTGCGTAGGGCAATAATCAACTGCATTCCACCAGAACAATTTGCATTTCAATGGACAAGGGTCTTTTGCATCACTCTCAGTTTTCTGTAATTTCCAGGATTGTAAAATAGGAAAGGGTGAGATAAGCTGGAAAGCTGAGTTAGACAGTCATCTTTTGGGACCATTTCAAAGTTTTTCACAAGTTCTCCCCTAAATAGAAAAGGCAACACAGCCTGATTGTATAAATGTGATGCCTTTGTTCAGGTATGTGTGGTACAGGGTAGAGAAAGCCTCTGGATCAGCCTTCTGATTGGCACATCTCAGGGACTTAGCTTGAGCCTAACCTGTGAGCCCTACTGAGGGTCAGAGTAAGTGAGTAGAAGGCTGTTTTGCTGGAAATCATATTCAAGAAGGACTGAAGATTCTCTTGGGAATTAACTAAGTAAAGTATAAGGCAAGCATAACTGTAAGAGAGAGGTAAGGGGTGATTCTGATGATGGAAAAAGTGTTTGTTTCTCCAATTTATCTCCTGGCTCCTTCCAAAATTATACTTACTTATGTTAGTGTTGTAAGTAAATTAATATAGAGATATCATTATAAAATGTTGTAACAAACTGGTTCCAAGTTGTTGATGCTGAAACAAGTATAACACAAAAAAGAGAAAGACATTCTCCTCCACTTTAGTTTTTCCTATCACAGGCTCAAGAGAATTGGTAAACAAGGAGGTAAGGAAATGTTACTAAATACAGAAGAGTAGTTTGAACAGCTCATACGATGTCAGCATCCAGAAGCCATAGCATCCACTAAGTTACCTAATGTTCCATACAGAGGAAATTGAATATTAGAGGAATACAGAATATGATAACATGAAATCAAATTGTGAAATACATGCTATAGTCTAGGTTGGCCTATGCTAATACCAAAATTGCAAATTTAAATATTTTTCAAATTCAACTATTTCAATGAGGGAAATTTTAATGGATTAAAAATTCATGTTTATTTTCCTCCAAAAGTTCTTTTTTTTTTTTTTTCTGGAGTGTCTGGTAGAATTTGGCTGTGAATACATGGGGCACTAGGCTTTTTTTGTTGGTATTTTGTGTTTTTTTTTTTTTTTTTTTTGACTTAATGGTTCTTTGTCTAATCTTAAACCGTCAGTGTTCTTCAGGGTTCTGTTATTAGTCTATTTGTCACTCCATCCTCATGTTGGGTTATTTCATTCTCTTCCAAGCTCAGTGACCAGTTTTATAGTGATCACGGCTACAACCATTTCCCCAGCCCGTATCACCTTTCTGAACTCTAAACCTCACAGGCAACTGCTTCCTGAACATTTCTATTCATCTCTCTCTAGTAGCTCTAGTAGCTAAATTTAACATATCAAAAACTGAACCTATCATTCACCTCACATCACAAGCCTGTCTCCTTACTTCAGGGACTGAAACCACCATTCACTCAACTGATGAAATCCAAAACCTGCAATCATCCTCAACTTCTTATTCTCTTTTATCTACCCTTCTGACATCCAATTAATCATATATTCCTGTCAATTCTATCACCTGCGTAGAGCCTCCATCTGGCCACTTCTTTCTATCATCCTCACTGCTGCTGCCTTAATTCGGGCACCCTCACCTCTGAACAAGATTACAATAGGAATAATAGTGATGATGGTAAACACTGTGTCCTAAGTGCTTCACATATATTAACTTAATCAATCCCATGAGGTAAGTACTATGATTGCCATGTCTATTTTATAGACAGGACATCTGACAGGAAAGTTACCCAAGATTAGAATCAGTATGTAGTAGAGTCAAAATTTCAATCCAAATAGTCTGGCTCAAGAGTCCATACTCTTAACCACTATGACCTAGTGCTTCTCACCCTGAAACATGTACTTCCTACACAGCAGCCACAGGGACTTTTCTAAAATTCATATATCAACATGTTTCTTTCCCTGCTTACAATATTCCAGCAGTAGCCCACTGCCCTCTGGAGAATATACACTCCTCAAGGGGGTTGGCAAGGCTTTGGAGCTCTAGATTGCATTTATGAAATGTCTCCATCACTATCCATGGGAGAGGAGTCAGCTAACTTTTTCTTCAAAGGGTTAAGTAGTAAACATGTTTGGCTTTGCAGACCACAGGGTCTCTGTGGTAATTATTCAAGTCTGCCTCTGTAGTGTGGGAGCAGCCATAGACAATATGTAAATGAATGGGTACGGCTGTGTTCCAGTAACCCTGAATTTACAGACACAGGTGTTGGGCTGGATTTGGCCCCCCAATCCCTGCACTAGACTGTAAGTTCTGTGAATGCACAGGCTATGTCCATCATACACACCACTGCATCTCCAGTGCTTATCCTGGTACATAATTCCTCAATAAATACTCACTGAATAAACAAATGAATCCTAAAAGTTCTGCTTTGGAGGTAAGACAGACTCTGAAAAGAAAAGAGGAGATAAAGAATGGAAAATACAAAATAGAAGAGCAGGGCTTAGATCAGATAGACCCGTACTGGCAATACCTTATGAATTCACCAAGAACATAACTCTATATTCCCTCCACAGCATTGTACTTTTAATAATGCTATATAATAGCACCAGAAAAATTGAATTTGCTCACTTCTCAAAGGCTGCATGTCATTAAATCTGAAGGCAAAACCAAATACAAGAATTGTCTGTCTAACCCCAAGTCAACTAAGAATAATCACATCAAATCTTAATTATACGATTCGAACAATGGCTATAAAGTGGTGTAATACTTTACTCCCCTAAGGAGGAAAGCTACATACTCCTTCTAAGAGTGAATGAGAATCAGTAGATGCCTCTGTGACTCACTGATACTATAATACCTTCGTAAACACCAGCTGATGCGCTCTACAGTCCAAACCAATGAATCACTGTTAAACAGAAATGGAAAAGAGGATGAGTAGATAATTTTCCAAGATCAGTATGTTCATAAAGGTGGAAATGGACTGAAAAATATAATCACTTATCACTGGATGGTAATATGGATTACCAGAAGTAAGGTCAGGGCAGTCACCATCCACCTTACAACTTACAAAGTGCCCCTTCTTACCTCCAAATCCTGTTTATACGTAATATTTTTCCAAGATGGCCATGCCTTGGTAGAGATAATATAAATCCAAAGGGATTTAGAAAAATGGTCTTTAGAGCAAATGACAGTAACTTAGGCTTGCTTGAATTTGAAATCGTAGGTGAAGCCTAGAAAACTAAGCTTTTAATGATGAGCTTATGCAGTCACACGATCTCTTGCGAAATGACTTAGCTTTAGGAAAGGGCCACTGCTTGAATGACATGCACACTATTTGGTTATCATTCTTCATAAGCCACAGAATTTAAAGGTATAACAAGCCAAACTTCAATCTGTGATTTTTAACTCTCTTGATCAAAAACACCTTTCATCAGAAAAATTCTATCAGCATCCTTTCTCTGGCTGCACTTACCTAAAAGGAGCAGAAGGAATGGGCACAGAAAGCAGAGAGGGAGGTGGTAAAAATAAATAAGCTCCAGAAATTCAGAGGGAACAAGGTGTGCTAGTAGGCTGGGGCTCCCCAGACTCTCACCAACATGTGGCAGGATGTGGGTGGGAATGTGGGGTGCACCAGCCTCAGTACCCTTCTTTGTCTCTGCTTAGTTACAGCCGGATGGACTAGACATTTCCTGCTGACTGAAGACCTCCATGTCTTGCTCCTTTCAGAGCACTGAGCGATGACTGCATTGGGAGCTGTAGCCCTACTGGGCATGGTCAAGGAATTTGTCTGTGCTTAATCAGGGCTTAAAATGGATAAGCCCAAGATTAAACAGAGACCTTACCAGTCCTTGAATATCTAGAATGTCATCCATACAGGAAAGGACCCATTTCCAAGTATATTTTAATATCCCTAAACTAAAAGGAGATGGAAGGCCACTTTCCAATGGCAATGCCTCTGTTAGCAACTACAGAGGCAGAACTGAAAATGGATAAAGTATGCTTTCAGGTAACTTTATGGAAATATAAAAATTCTACATAAGCTGTGGGTGTGGCTTAAAGTATGACATGCTGGTAAAAATTATCTGCTCAAAGAAATAGACTCGCTTAGAGGAATTCCTATTCCTTGTCTTTATTTTTATTTTTTTTTTCCTTTCTTTAAGTATCAGGCCAAGATATAAACCAAAGGGCAACAAAATAGAGAAAACAGTAGAGTTGACATCATAATGCTCCACTAAAAGAAATCCAGGTCAGCAACTCTAATACTGTATATTAAACTTAAGCAGGGTAACCAGGCTGAGTACTATACAGTAAACCAGTTCGTCCCAAACTTACTTTACGGATTGAAACACTGGTACTCTTGACAATGGAGTGCAGCCTATTAAGTAATAGTTAATAGTTATATCTTTTATTTTTATCTCAAGACTTCTGATATACTATGGCAACTGCAGTTACAAGTGGGTAAGTCTGTGATGCAGTTTTAGCCACCTACTGGAAAGATTTTATCAGGTTTCTAAGTGGG
>NW_012103054.1:554129-568419 GCF_000951045.1 Mandrillus leucophaeus
AAAATAAAATAAAAAATAAATAAAAAATAAAAAACAAACAAACAAAAAAACAAAGGTATCTTCTTAAAAAGTTGCCTATATCACCTTTTTGAACACCTAGTCATCTGAATAAAAGGAAGATTTCCATTATATAAGAGCCTTCCAATAAATCTCACAATTTTGCAACTTGTTAACTAATCTTAGGATTTTTATGCATACCATTTGGAATACTTAAGAGAAGTCCCCATCTGTATCAACACAATAATTTTCTAAAGATCTCTGTGCATTCTGTAGAGTAATTGTGATCAACTACACAACATCTAGATGGGGTAAGTTTTAAGTCTTGTGCTCTTTTCCCCCAGTTTTAATGCAATTTCTCCCACATCATTAGGATAATTTCATGATTTGCCTGACTCAACAGGAAAATTAAATGTACCAAAAACACTACATGCTCATCAGAAAAATACCAACTATTTCTTTTCATTTTTTTTTTTTTAAATAGAGATTGGGTCCCAGTTTGTTGCCCAGGCTGGTCTTGAAGTACTGGGCTCAAGCGATCCTCCTACCTCGGCCCCCCAAAGTGCTAGGATTACAGGGGGTGAAGTACTGTGCCTGGCTAATCAACTATTTTTTGTCATCTCTTTGAGTTATTGAAGATAACCTCATATGAATATTATCCAAAACCATTTACACATTCTGATCCCTGCTCCAAGCATCCAGTGCAATTCCCTGCCTTCTGGAGACGGAATTCCCTTTTTAAACAGAAGACAAAGTATGCACAGCCATCCCCCTGTTTCTAACCCCCCACAGAGCTTCTTCCTCCAGGTGAAAGATGGGGAGCTGGATCTCAATGTGAAAAACTTTGAACCGTTCTAAGCATTTAAAATCACTGAAGAAGCCAACCAAGGGTTAAACAGGTTTGTTCCCACCAGACTTATTTCAATTTAGTATATAAAAAATATTGACACATTAGTCCCATATGTTCTGTCTTTGGACGATAATTATGCACTGATGATATGCCCAGTCTTAGTGTTGCCCGGGCGTGGTGGCTCATGTCTATAATCTCAGCACTTTGGGAGGCCAAGGCGGGCGGATCACTTGAGGTCAGGAGTTCAAGATCAGCCTGACCAACATGGAGAAACCCTCTCTCTACTAAAAATACAAAATTAGCCGGGCATGGTGGCGCATGCCTGTAATCCCAGCTACTCGGGAGGCCTAGGCAGGAGAAGCTCTTGAACTCGGGAGGTGGAGGTTGTGGTGAGCTGAGATCACGCCATTGCACTCCAGCCTGGGCAACAAGAGCAAAACTCCATCACAAAAAAAAAAATTTTAAAATTAGCCAGTGTCCAATTTCCATTGTCATCTCTATTTCAAGTAGATACATGAATAAGTATTTGACGTTTAATCTCAGAGCACTGGACATTGTGAGTGAATATACTTTTTGGTGGGGAGGCACCTCTTCACTCAGGCTTTAGGAAAATTGCTCTTCAACTGACAAGAAATATTATCTTTATTTTACCAGAACCCAATCTTAATGGAGAAGCATAACTTTCTTTAGATGATATAAATTTATTTAAAGTGTTTCAGAGATAAGAGGCTATATTAAGAAAAAAAACTTCAGAAATAAAAAACCTTCTAAGTCTTAAGTTTGATCTCGTGGAACTCTAGATTATTCCAGTGATAGGTATAGTTTAAAAGTGGTTTTGGCAGTGATATTAGTAAATATGGGTAACAAATCCATTATATTTACTCAGAAGTATATAGTACAATTTTGAACAAAATTTAGTTCATCCAAACTAAAGTACATGATCAAATTTACTAAAGTTATGCTAAATTTACTTTTAAAGAACCATAACAATGTACTGCATATTTTAAAGGCATCGGGGTAAATTACAAAATAAAAACTTTCAATTCTCAACATATAAGTTAAAATTATTACTGGAAAAAAGGAGATTTCATACAAAACCCTTCTTTGTGTTAACATTATAATGTCTAATGTTCTATTTTGTAAATGTGAATTTACCATTAAGCACACAGTAGTTCAAACCAGCACATTTAAACTCAGGAACCAACTCCTGGGAAACTCTGCCCTCCTCCCATGGTCCTGGGTCCTGTTTTGTTTGTTTGGTTGGTTTTGTTTTGTTTACACAGATGCACTTTCTGCTTTCGTACCTGTGAATATTTCTAACATTGCACTTCTGTATTGCCTTAGTATCTGTTTGTATGTTTCTCCCCAATCAGACTGAGGGCTCTTTGAGGACAGATAGTGTGTATTATTTATCTATGTGTCCCGAGTACCTAGCAGACAGCAGGTACTAAGTGCATGGTTTGTTCATGGATGAGTAAATGGAGAACATCGAGGTGTGGCTCATCTATTACCCTGCTAGAATATAAACTGATTTTGGGTCTATTATCTTATGCCACTGCTGGCTTGGTTTAAGCTAGCATTTTGGGAATCCAAATGAGATAAGTGAAAACATTATTTCCCTACAAATCTAAAATTTGAATAATCCTTTTTTTAGTTTCTTCTCTTCCTCAGATTTGGATAAATCATGTTGGCACTTCATGGAAAATGAGTACTTTATTTAAACATGAAAAAGTAAATCTGCTGATGTTAGTCTTAGTTCTCTTGGCCAATTTATCTTGCAAACAGTTTCCTGCTAAATCAGGTCAGAAAAACATGAGTTAATACTCAAGTGGGAATAAATTTTAAAAACAAGCAAGTAATTAAAGGACCAAAATACAGGTTAATTTTTGCAACAGAAAAATAAACAACAAATTGATTATCGTTTTACAAAAAAAACTTTTATTCTTAAGACTTTAACCGGAGCAGATCAAAGTTATCATCGTAAACAATTAAGAAGTCTATGTAATACATGAAATTTGAAAATATTTATGAAATCTATGTAAGTTCTATCTTTCAGAGACCTTATAAAAATTCATGCTTTGGCTCATAAACTGAATCATAAATACGCATTACAGGTTTAAAAAAATAGTTCTTATTGTGAATATTTAACATTAACTCTAGCTGATTTGAACTGAACTTGAAAAAATCAAACGTCAATATTAAATAGTCAATATATCGTGTTGTAGTATATTTCAAAAGGTGATAAAACTGTGTTTGTCAAAGTTTATGCCATCATTTCAGTGGTAAGAGCACGTGTGTCAAGACAGGCCTATAAATACAAGGCACACGAATGCCACTGAAAAGCCCATCTCCCACAGGTAGTAAAAGGCTGATAATAATACTTTTTAGAAATAATAAAAGGATCTAGTAGATTTTAACTCTTCATGTTTAGGAGCTAAACAATTCCTGAACTTTAAAAAGAAAGCTCCTAAGTAGCATTTTTATTCTAAAGATGAGATATTATAAATTACACAAAATATTTTAATAAAATAGTCAATATTTTACAAGAAATATCTTAGCACATTATTTCTACAAAATGACCTGTCTAAATATAAGAAAGGTATTGGGAAAGTGAAGAGAAAAAAAAATGAAAGCAAAGTAACAAAAGAAAGATTTAAAATAAAATTTGTGAGAAATTTTAAACACATGAATAACTTATGTATGCATATATATTATGTATGCACATGGAGAGAGGAAATATACATTTAAAAACCAAATGGCTTAGTAGGATAAGAAATAAGAAATTAACCCTGCTAAACAGACCCTTCAAAAGAACAACCACAGCATTTCATCAGGTAGAGAAAGGGGAACTGCTTAAAAGCTGAATTGATTGAAAATGAGGTCACATCTGCTCCTCTTCTGCCCACTCACATAATGTTTTGGAATGAACTTTCATTTTGTGCCAATCAACCCTACTTTAGTACTTAGAAGAGCTAAGACTCTCTCTTTTCTTGATCCTCTTTAAAATATTTTAAAATGCATTCCCAATATCAATCCCTGGAGACCACACTGTGAACACTTTTTTTTTTTTTTTTTAATCCAGGGAAGTACTTATTTAGACCTATCCTTTGATTCTTGTTTCCAATATAAGTGCATTTTATAATCTAATACCAGCCAAAGCAAGCAAACAGTTTAATTCTTAATCCTCCTTCACATCTGGCAAACCCAGTGAAACCACATAATGATTTCCAAATCTTCCTAAAAACCTTGTAGGAAATTAAAGTTACCAACAGAATCATCAATAATTCTTATGACACTAAGAAAAATATTTTACTGAGTGAGAGCAGAATGAGGTCAAATGTGGCATTTGTGTTGGGAGAGAATGTTTGTTATATCTTTTGAAAGGCAAAAAAGCAATGTCCTATTATCCCTCTAGGGGAGAAACTCGAGAATGAATATAGCACTGCCACATGAAATGTTACTACTTTCTGCAGCTGGAAATGCATAAAACGGCTCTTCCTCCACTGCATCCCTGCTTTGCCCTGAAGCACGGCTTACATAACAGCTCATAAAAAAAGTATTGCAATGTGTCGCTTTACAACACATACATTATGATTGGTATATGATAACCTTCTCTCGGAAATCTGAAAAAATAACCACCGCAGGGAAAAAAATACCTCAAAGCTTTCAGGGCAGATGTATCATTTTAAAGCCTGGAACAACATTTTATTACCATGTCATGACTAGAAATCCATTTTAGGAGGGTGTGACAATGTACCGTAATTATGTGAGACAGAAAAATACAGTCAGAGTAGATCAAGGTTATTTATGTAATAAACTTTTTAACATTTTACTTTTTAACTATCAACAGGCCTGTTCTCAAGAAGGAATGCTTATTCACAGTGATACTCTGGTTTATCATGAGTGTTATTTGTCATTCAGGTTACTATTTATATGCATCATTAAAAGATAAAAGAACTGTCCTTTTAGTTATCCAAATATTTATTACAGGTCTACTATATGCCAGACACTCTATATAAAAGTGCCATGTTATAGAAAAAGGCCCTGCCTCTAAGGGAGTCACAGCCTGGAGGAAGGGAATGCCTGAGCAGGCCTCAGTGACCTGATCTGTGTTTTGAAAATAGTAGAGGCTCCCCAGGACATAGGCAGTGGGGATGTAAGATGGGGCATGAGGAAAAGGCACAAAAATCATAAAAACATGGAGTACTCAGAGAATGCCAAATCATTTGCTATAACAGAAGGGCAGAAGATGAAACTCGAGATACTGGCAGTTCCTCAGAGGGCCTCTTAAGAACTGCCGGGAGGTTCAGACTTTATCCTCTTACATGGGAGCCATGAGATCAAAGCTGAATTTTGGAATGAGCACTCGGATAGAGCAAATGAGTGGGAAGAGAAGCCAAGATGTTGTCAGAGACATAAGAATAAACTTAAAAATAAAATACTACAGAAGGCAAAGTGGGAGAGAATTTCAAGACAGGAGTGGTCAACAGGGCTAAAAACTACAGTCATGATGTTGAAGTAACAAGAATGACAAAGTCCAAAGGTACAGGCCAGGGAAGTATGGTAATGGCCGTGCTGCAGTGGGGCCCGCTCGCCACCTCTCTCATAGACAACAGTGGAGGCCCCAGGAGCACGGAACTATAAAGGCCTCCAGACTCCTCACAGCTCTCTCCCACTCAGCTAGAGGATGGATCTGTCATACCGCTTTCCACCTTCTAGAGCACACAAAGCATTTTTGTGATCCCCTTGTTGCTGTGCCCTAGACATTCCTTTCAAATGCCTAACTGATGGTTTAACAAATATGTACTGAGTACCTACTATGTACCAGGTTACAGAGATACAAAGGTAAGCAAATACATCCCTTCTTTTGTGGCTCTTTCTGTCCAGTGGGGCAGACAGATAAATAATCATATAAACATGGTGCTGTACGAAACTTCAAGGAGAATTGATCCAATTTAGGAAGTTAGAAAAGGCTTTCTTGCGACCAGGCGCGGTGGATCACGCCTGTAATCCCAGCACTTTGAGAGGCTGAGGCAGGCGGATCACGAGGTCAGGAGATCGAGACCATCCTGGCTAACACAGTGAAACTCTGTCTCTACTAAAAATACAAAAATTAGCCGGGCGTGGTGGCGGGCGCCTGTAGTCCCCGCTACTTGGGAGGCTGAGGCAGGAGAATGGCGTGAACCCAGGAGGTGGAGCATGCAGTCAGCAGAGATCACATCACTGCACTCCAGCCTGGGCGACAGAGCAAGACTCCATCTCAAAAAAAAAAAAAAAAAAAGGAAAGAAAAGAAAAGGCTTTCTTGAGAATGAGTACATCACTGAGCAAAGATCTGAAAGAAGAGAAGTTAGTTAGGTAAAGAGAGGAAGGAAGAGTATCCCAGGTAGAGAACATGTTGTGCAAAGTGCCTGTAGCAGGAAGCCCATGCTAAGCAAGAAGAACTAGATGTGGCTGGAGTACAGAGTGAGGCGTGCCTGGGGCAAGGTGAGGCTGAAGATTAGGTAGTAGCTAGATCAAGCCAGGCCTGGTGTCCATGGTAATGCATCTAGACTTCATCTGAGAGCAGTAAAAAGCAAGTTAATAGCTTTAATGCACCTTGGAAGGGACAGAAGCATTTTGAAAACAATCCCCTGGCTGAGTAATAAGACCTGGAAACAGGCCGGAGTGACCAAGGATAGATTCGGGAATAGACAGTAGTAGTCTGGATGAGAATCTTGGTGGTGGAAGAAAAAAAGTGGAAAGTGGACACATTCAAGGGTAAATTAGTGTCTTAGTCCATTTGTATTGCTATAGAGAAATACCAGAAGCTGTGTAATTTATAAAGAAAAGAGGTTTATTTGGCTCACAGTTCTGCAGGCTGTATAAGAAGCACGGTACCAGCATTTCCTTCTGATGGGGCCTCAGGCTGCCTCCACGCATGGCAGTAGGGAAGGGGAGTGGGTGGGGTGTGTGCAGAGATCACATGGTGAGGGAGGGAGGGAGCAAGAGACAGAGAGGAGGTGCCAGGTTTTGTTTTGTTTTGTTTTTTATAATCAGTGCTTTTGGTAACTAACAGAATGAGAACTCACTTATTACAGTGAAGATGGCACTAAAACAATACATGAGGGATCTGCCTCCATGACCCAATCACTTCCCATTAGGCCTCACCTCCAAAATTGGGAATCAAATTTCAACATGAGGTTTGCGGAGACAGACATCCAAATTATAGCAATTAGGAAGTAAAATGAGCAAATGTGATGATGGATTGGATATGTGTGATGAAGGAGAGGGAGGTATGAAGAATGACTTTAAGATTTGCAACTTACCCAACTGGATACTGTTCACTGAGAGAGGAAACACTGAAATAGACCAGAATTGAAGATGATGAGTTCTTTTAGATAGCTGAATTTGAAGTGCTTCTGAAACATTCAAGAGGAGACAGAAACATAGAATTTATAGCTCAGTGAAGAGGTCTGGACTGGAGAATATAATTTGGCAGAAATCGTTGTGCAGATAATAATTGACTCAAGAGCTAATAAAATGAATGATGAAGAGATTATAAAGTAAGAAAAGGAAAGGACCTTGGATCCTGGCCTTGAGGAATCCAACCCTTACGTGATTGATGGAAGAGGGTGAGACCACAGAAGAGACAGATGACTAGTCCGATATGTTAAAAGAAAAACAAAAACCAAAACAGTGTGTTCAAGACAGAGGGCATGGTGAAGTATGTCAAGAAGCCAAGTAAGATGAGGATTGCATTTGGTAACGTGAAGTTGAAGTTGACTGATAACTTTACTGACAGCTGTTTTGGTAGGGTAATGGTGTCAAGAGTCCAACTGGAGTGAGTGGAAGTGTGGAGCTGGGAGATGTGGAAACGGTACAAATAAGAATAGACAACATTTTTGAAAAATGTGCCTGTTAAGGGACGAATAGAGATGAAGAAGCAGCTGGAAGAAATATTAAGTGGAATGAGAAAATTTAGTTTGTTTTTAATAGGAAAAGCTTGAAGACTTAAAAGCAAAGGCAATGGTGAGACATTTAAAAGCATGTGAGAGAAGGGATAATCAAGTGTAGAAAGTTATTGAGAATGTAGAAGGGATGGTAGCCAAAGCAGTCATGGTGACTGGCCTGGTTGGGAGGAGGATACCCCCTCTGCTGTAATAGGAAGGATGGAATTGGTGCAGATACTGGATTCCAAATCCTCAACCACTGCAGTCTGAATTAATCCAACAGTATCTTCCATTTAATCTATTCTATGTATTGCATTTAGACTTACCTCTGTTAAACACTGCAGATATATGAAAAAATACTCAACATCACTAATCAGGGCAATGCAAATCAAAACTGCAATGAGGTAACATCTCATCTGAGTCAGAATGGCTATTACCAAAAAGACAAAAAATAACAATGCTGGCAAAGATGCAGAGTAAGGGAACTCTTACACACTGTTGGTGGGAATGTTAAGTTACAACAGCCATTATGGAAAACAGTATGGAAGTTTCTCAAAAACCTAAAAATAGAACTACCCTACGACCCACCCATCCCACTATTGGGTATTTATCCAAAGGAAAGGAAATTAGTATATCAAAGGATGCCTGCCCTGTCATGTTGACTGAAGCACTATTCACAATAGCCAAGATACGGAACCAACCTAAGTGTCCATCAGTGGATGAACGGATAAAGAAAATGTGGTATGTATACACAATGGAGTACTATTCAGCCATAGAAAAAAATCCTGTCATTTGCAGCAACATGGATGGAAGTGAAGGTCATTATGCCATGTGAAATAAGCCAGGCACAGAAAGACAAATACCACGTGTTCTCACTCATATGCGAGAGCTAAAAAAGTGGATCTCACTGAGGTAGAGTAGAACGATGGTTAACAGTGGCTGGGAAGGGGAAAGGGGTAAAGAGATTGGTTAATGGGTTCAAACATATACTTAGATAGAAGGAATAAGTTCTAGTGTTCAATACCACAGTAGGGTGACCATAGGGAAAAATAATTTATCGTACATTTCAAAACAGCTAGAAGAAAAGATCTGAGGCATTTCCAACACAAAGAAAAGGAATGTTACAAGCTCACACCTGTAATCCCAGCACTTTGGGAGGCTGAGGGAGGAGGATCTCTTGAGGCTAAGAATTTGAGACCAGCCTTGGCAGCATAGTGAGACCCCCATCTTTACAAATTTTTTTTTTTTTTTTTTAAATCAGGAGGGCATGGTGGTGTGTGTCTGTAGTCCCAGTTACTTGGAAGGCTGAGGTGGGAGGATTGCTTGAGGCCAGGAGTTCGAGGCCACAGTGAACAATGATCGTGCCACTGCCCTCCAGCCTGGGCAATACAGCAAGACCCTGTCTCTAAAAAAAAAAAAGTTCAAGGTAACAGATATCCTAATTACCCTGATTTGATCATTACACACTGTATGCATGTGTCAAAATATCCCATGCACTCCATAAATATGTACAATTCATAGGTATCAATCAAAAATTTATAAAAACCACTGCTTTCTAGTATATGTCAGGGATTTTTTTTTTTTTAAAGAGACTGAAAGCCTCCCTAACCAGGCTCCACCATGTACTCATTCAAGCTGTCCCTGTACTCATTAGTCAGTCATGTCCCTTCAGGAGATGATTTTAAAAAATCATTTTCAGTCCTGCCTCTAGGGTTTGCTCACTTATCAGCCTTAGCCTACAGCACTGCCCTGCTTTCCTCCTCTCTTCCTTCTAGGTTCAGTTCCAATTCCATTTATAAAGACTCAGCCCCCACCATCTGCTCTAGTTCCAGTGATATTTTTCCCTCTTATGAATTTCTACTCAATATTTTTATAATTCTCTAACTGTCCTATATGTTAGTTTTTCTTCCCCAACCAGAATAAAAAGCTCTGATTGAGGAGAGTCTTAGTCTTTTGCTCCTTTTGCACAGGAAGAGCTTCTATTATGTGTCTTCCTTTCTCCTAAATTCTGTGCCATTTCTATTTTCCTTATTTCTACTCCCATATACAAAAAAATAACAGTTATTCAACAGGAAACATATTTCCTGGCCTCCATATACTTAAAGGAGGGTCTGCCTTATGTTTTTTAGATGGATTTTGGGGGCAACTCATCAGTGCAATTTTTGATTTTAAAAAATAAAACTAGTAGACACTGTTAAGTATGTTACATACTCCAATCCTCACAACTATCCAGTGAGACAGGACCTGTAATTTTACTCTCACATTTTATAGTTGAGGAAGTCAGAGATTAGAAAGGAGATTATATATCATTAAGTACACAATTAGTAAGCCACTGATCTAGGTTTGAACCCTGGCCTGTGACTCCTGATCCTGTGCTGGTGGCCACAGTGCTAAACAACTTCAAGAAGACTGCTTGATAATGACTTCTACTTTGTAGAAACTCAGACATTTACAAAAACAATTAACTTGAGAGGCTTTTAAAACATGCGATCAATGTATACTTTAATGTCTCTTTATTCTGCTTTTTAAAATCATGTTATAAGGCTATCTTTGGCAACCACACCAAAGTAGCAAATTCTGACACTACACAATGAGATCTGCCTGTCAAAGGTGTTTTGTTCCTTCAACGCGTTAGGTCATGATTTCCCCTGACAGCTTGTGAAATAAAGGGAAAAACATTTTAAAAAATTTAATACAAAGAATTAAGTCAGTCTGTCCCATAAGTAAGGACTAAAGTGCTTTTCATCCTATGTTAAGCACACTGTTCTGACTGAGGTATTACTGAGAATTTTTAGATGTTCAAACTATCGCTAATGAATACTCTTGCCTTTTTGTGACCAAAAGTAGTGCTGTGGCTATGGAAGAAAACTAAATTATTCACGATTGAGCCCATTCATATAGCTTTGCTGATATTCTACTCTAACCAAAAATTTATCAAATGCCTGGTTCCATAAAGACAGCAGAAGATAATTACACCATCACAGAAGAATGTACTATATTTCCCAGGACATGCTAACTATATTATATATAAGAACAGAGTTCCATTTTTTCCCTCCCGTAATGTAAGAGGTATCAACGAGAGAAAGGGGGAAAACCCCTCACAGAGTACTTATCCAGAAATACAACCAACAGTCTGTTTTCTAGGACACATGAGAATGTTCACCAAGAAACCCAAGTGAGGATTAAGAGTGACATATCAAAACACTACTTTCATAGAGAATAATATGGAATGTTTTCCTAATTTAGTTTCTGATGTATGTAGTAAACAGATTATACTTATATTAAAACATTAAAAATATGATAGTTAACTTTAACTTCCCATTACTTTCTATTTCCATTTCTTCATCTTGCTACCTACCGCCTTTTAGATGAAAGAAGCAATATTCTAATTTTATCATAACCATGTTCACAATACTAAATAATTCAAGTAATCGTTTTATTTCAAAAAACTTTTTTGGCACTTTGAGAGAAGGAAACATAGCAGTAGTTGAGCAACAGGAAGCAATTCTACCAATTAACTGAAAGAAGCTAATCACATATGCTTAAATTTAGCTGCTCTGACACATTCCAACCAACCTCAGTTGATCACACATAAGCTGCTGAAGTGGTACAATTGAAATTTGCTATCTGTTTGCGACGAAAAGTGAAGCTCTGGCAAATAATATGCAATAATTTATTAGAAGACTACAATGGCAAGTCTCACTGAATACCTCAGTTTTATTTTGCCATACTCTTCTGATGACCCTAAGTCATCCAGGTTTTTTGTTTTCTATTAAAAAGATTCCCTTCTTTTACCTGGTAAAATGAAGGTAAGCAGCACATTTATCTTGGTATCTACAAATAAATGAAAAAGGAAGCATGTTGTTACTACAGCACACACTTAAGACAGCCTGCCAATGTGTCAGTCAAAGCATTGCCAAAGTTGTAACAGAACCTCCAAAGGCTTACCAAGAAAAATGGAAGGGATAAAAATGAAAAAAAAAAAAAAAGTAGTAAATCAATTTATCAGAGAAAGTACTTTATTGAACACTGACTTCCATCATGATGACTACTACAAAGACGATGATAATAGGATGAGGAGAAGGTAGAAGAACGCAAAAGAACCCATACAATGAAGCAAGCATGATTCTGCCAGCATTATACATATCTCTTTTAATTCCTGCAACAACTCTTTGAGCTAGATACCACTATTATCCCATTTTGCAGTTGAGAAATCAGAGGCACAGAGTTTAAGCAACTTGATAAAAGCTGTGCTCCAAGGAGGCAGTAAAGGTAGGATTCAAATCCAAGGTCTCTGGCTACAGATTTCATGTTCTTAACTATTGTGCTCTCTCTAGATAGAGGGAGGCATCCATGCTTTTCAAATCCTTAACTAGAATTTCTAGGGAAATTCTAGCTAAATAAATTGATAGTTATCTTTGTAGATTGTTTAAATGCTAAAACATAAATATATTCCTTAGAATCACTGTTAATTTCAATACAATTATTTCAATAAAAATTTCCTTTATTTTCAAACCAATAAAATACTACTAACTAGAATTCACACTAAAATAGCTCAGGAAAGGCTACTGTAATAGAAGTAAATTTGTAGAAATCCAATTAGTATTTCAAAAAGTAGTAATAACTTACTATGATGCCCCATAGCACAGGTGAATACTAAGATGTAATAAATTGTAATATACTGGAAATGATATATTCATCTCACGTGACTTGATTGCTACAGAGAAAAAAGAAACACTTTATTTTCAGCTAGTCACTTTGGCACCTAGGACCATTAAACTGAGCTACTGTGCTTGCTATTCTGATTTCGCAAAAACACAGAATGGTCTTCAAAAATCTACTGTTTGTCTGCCACTGACAATATGAAGTAAACAAAATAAGGTTTTCAAATTGACACCAAAGAGGAGTTGCCACCCTTTCCACTGCCTAAGGCATGTTAGTATTCCTGAAAGGCATCCTCAATTTTGGTCACATGTAGATCTCAATAAGATCATTATTTTCAACACATTTCTTGCACATCTACTTCAGGGTATACTTGCTGGTAGGCTTCCAGGAAGTTAAAAGGCAGTGATGACCTCAAGAAGCATAAAATCTGTTTTTCAAAAACACACCAGTGGCTCCTAACCTTTTTAGGATCACAAAGATCTTAGACCCTCCGGGAGTGGGGAGGGGAGGGGGGAAGTACAAACAATTTAATGTTGGTAGAGTCTTTTTGTAAAGCCATCTGGCTGTAAGTATTAAAATCTTTAAAAGCATTCATTCCTCCTGACTACAAAATTCCAGACCTGTGAATTATTCTAGGGACACAATTCTAATTACAGAAGAGGCATTATGCAGAAATGTTCACTGCAGCCTGTATACCAGTCAATCTACTAGAAACAGAATGCCCTTAATGAGAACAGTTAGAAAAATTATGCTAACTGAACTTAACACAACTGAATAGTATATAATTATAAAACATTCAAAAAATAATTTTTGTGGAAAATCCTTACATATAATATTAGTTTAAAAATATACACATTGAATATACATACTGTTTATACCACATCTCGAATATGCAAAAATAATAATGAGGCATAGAAATGACTAGAAGAAAAGAGAGTTAAAGCAGTTTTCTCTGGTGATGAGCTTTGGGTGTTAATTTTCCTCATCTCTTGGTTTTCCTTATTCCCTACATTGAGCACATGCTTGTACAAATTTTCAAAAAATTGTTAAGCTTCCTGTTAAATTTGTTCTTAAAATGATTTATTCAGAAAAAAAATCGACCTGTTAGAAAACATTTTATATAACTTGAATATTTTTTCCATAAGGAAGTGCCTTATCATAGTAAGCTATAAAATTTGTTGGCGGCCAAAGGGATCATTTTACATAATTTAAGGAACAAACAGAAAACACATGACTAACACAGCTGAAAAGAGGCTCACAGAAACAATGTTTATGGCCACAAAATGACTAGGCTGAAAGTTCACACAAGGCGTAGCTAGCAATATTTTTCACTTGAGAACACAACCAAACTTGAGGTAGCATTTAAAAAACAAAAACAAAAACCTTAGCTTAAGCGATTTTTTTAAAAAAGGCATAAAAAACACAGAATGCAGGGAAATCAATTATTAATCACTCGATTATCCATCTTTTAAAAGCAATGAGAATCATGTTGCATGACGTCTCCCAACATGAGACATTCATGAGATAGAAGTTCAAGTCCTACACAGCACTCTATGTGAAGAGGCACACATCCTTATAAAAAGGAAGGAGGCCGGGCGCGGTGGCTCAGGCCTGTAATCCCAACACTTTGGGAGGCCGAAGCGGGCAGATCATGAGTTCAGGAGATCGAGATCATCCTGGCTAACACTATGAAACCCTGTCTCTGCTAAAAATATAAAAAATTAGCCGGGTGTGGTGGCAGGTGCCTGTAGTCCCAGCTACTTGGGAGACTGAGGCAGGAGAATGGTGTGAACCCGGGAGGCAGAACTTGCGGTGAGCCTAGATAGAGTCACTGCACTCCAGCCTGAG
>NW_012103054.1:569370-572544 GCF_000951045.1 Mandrillus leucophaeus
TGAGGACTGGAGATGCTAAACACCGGATGTTTAAAAAAACAAGTTATCTGCATAAAAATATTTTGGTTTATCCAATGTAATATAAGGCAAGGAGTTAAGAGCTGATACAACTGGGTTAAAAAAGACTTTGTTTATGGTGAATGACATAAAAGAGCTAACATCTCTGAATATATATTCTTCAATGAGAAAAATAAGAAAAGAATAGCCAATAGGGAAAAAGTCTTTATCAAGAAAATTTGTTCTGAAGAAATTATAGCAAATTTATTGGCGATGTGGTGGACACTGTGATTAGTGATCACTTCTACCCCAGAAGCCCTTTCAGGATTAAAACACTTATTACCCTGGCTGCAGAGAGTGCCAGCAGAAGAGGGTGCCCATTCACGATCAAGCCTCCTTCCAGGGACAGTCTGCATACAGCGATGGGTCAATGCAGAGGTAAAAAGGCCAGTCCTCCTGCTCCAAATTGGAAAGACTCTGAACAACTACCCCAGTGCCAGAGCTCTCTGTGGGGTTGGCTCAGGACTTGGTAGAGAACTACTTCATAGCTCAGCCTCACTGAGTGGTTGTAGTTGCATCTCCTCCCTTCCAAAAGTATTGATCCCCAGGGATCAATTCTGTCAGATCTGTCAGGTATCTCTAACAAAATAAGGTATCCAAATCTCAATCTCAGAGTCCACTTCCTGGGTAACTCAACCTGTGGCAAAGATAAAACCTGTGTTTTCCTTAGAAAGTAGCTCATTAAGCAGAGTACATATATTTAAGTCAGTTTCCTCCTTTACAAAATTGGAATATTAATATGTGAGCACAATAAGGTTCCTGCAAGGATTAAATGAGGCACTGCATAAAATACTTTGAGTGCCTGGCAACGCTAAATATGTAATAAATGCTAGGCCATTATTAAATAAGTCCTGTTTTTTAAAACAAGATTACTGTTTAAAATCCTCTGAAGAACTGTAAGGAAGATACTGAGGATAATGATAGTCCATGAAAAGTTACTGTTCATGCCAGTAGCTTCTAAGCTCCCTATACCACCTTCCTGCAAATTCTTGATCTTTCTTTTTACTTCCCAGTCAACCCTTTTCCCATTTCCTTAAACATTTCTCCCTGTGCCAGTAATTTTATCATTACATTATAACAAAATTATAAAAATGTCTAAGAAGGAAAAAAGAGAGGAGGGAGGATTGAGAGATATGACCCAAAGTAAAACAGATTTCACATATTGCAGCAGTCCTCAGGCTGACTAGGGCAGGAGACCATGGATTTGTTATTTTAAAAATATAAATCTACAATCTGACAAAACTCTCTCCCCAGGATTCTAATTCAGAAGATCTTGGGGAAGTGGGCACAGATATTTGTATTTTTAAAAACTCCCCAGGGACAAAAAGAATTGCAAAGAAATCTTAAACTTCGTTCAGAATTTTATTGTAACTTAAAACTATATATGTATATATGAATCAAATAAACAAATATATTGCAAGTTGTAAATGTGACATACAAATGTAATTTTTAAAATTAATGTTAAATTTAAATTACAAATATTAACATGAACTCATGATTAAGAGAAATACACTTATTGCCCTGCACTGTACAGTGAAGAAGTCTAGAGGCAATGATACAAGTACAATAGGCATGCCTAACACTTAGAGCTTGTTTTTTTTTCTGTTTAAATATTCTTTTTTTTTTTTTAAATAATACTTTATGTTCTAGGGTACATATGCACAACGTGCAGGTTTGTTACATATATGTATACATGTGCCATGTTGGTACTATAGAGCTTGATTTCTAAATACCATCCTTCACTAAAAAGAACTGAGGTTCCTTGAAGAAATGGCTGATTTGGGGTCTGGGGCAGGAAATTGGAAGGTGAGCAAATTTAGTTGTGTCAGAAAGAAAAGTAGCCCTGAAAAAATAATGGGAAAAATTCGATATGGTGAGATCCACTTGAAATGTGGTAAAGGGGAAGGATTACAAATTTACCCTAACTTTTTAGAAGAAACTGTAGTCAACCCACAGTTGATAAGGAAACATTCACCCCTTTACAGAAGAAGGCCAGCTAATCAGTGTAGATGGAACAACAGAGTCTGATGGAACAACAGGTTCTGGTAGGGACAAAAGGATGGTTTCCTTTAGGTGAAATGTTAGCAACAGGATATTCACATAGTACCAGAGTACCACCCAGGCACGTTTGTTATTTACAAAAAAAGAGATCTGCCAGTTACCACCATGAACAAATGATTAAATACAATTACCAGTGATGAAACAACCTGATGTCATTTGCCACCTGATGTAATGCAATATGAAGTACCCACATCAATGAAGAGTATTTTTAACAATAATGCTTTACCTAAACTCAAATCAAGCCAAGACTTATACAGATAGGTTTAAGTATATACACAGAGAGGGAGAGAAAGACAGAGAGAGAGAGCAAATTTGTTAAAATATTAACAACTATTGAATTTAGGAGGTACTTGTATGAATGTTCATTGTACTAGTCTTTTAGCTTTTTGTATATGGGAAGAAAATTTTAGTTATAAAAAGCTTAAGGAAAAATAACATTAAAAATGTTCTTTAGGTGATTTTAGTGATCATTCAGCTTGATAAATTTTGGACTGCAGGGGGGCAGTCTCATTTATGGAAAAGAGTTACGTTTATTCCAAGACTGAAGGAATTCCTAAAGAAAATATGTACAACAAAATGCAAAAATATGTGTAATTAAATGCATTCATTTAATAACATTATTATTACTGAATAGTTATGCTACCATTACAGAGTTTTCATATAAGAGCTAGTATGATTTGCTTCTCTTAGATCAAAGTGAAATACAGATATAACTCAGGCTGAGAAATCTTGCTAATTAAAAAAACTATCACTTATTCACCATATGTATTAAATAATTAATACAGGTTAGAAAAAGGCAGGATATGGTATGAAAAAGGGAGGGGAAGTTTATTGCATTTAAAAGGCAATGAATGGAGTCGTATGCAGAATAGACTGTGTGATTTGACTTTTTGATGACTACAGTGCGTATCAATGGTTATAATTCTTGCACTCACTTATCAGGCAGCTTTCGAAAGGCTCATCTTTTGTTAAAAAGATTGCTGGTCTTTAGGAAGCTCCACCTAAGTACAAGTGTTTCCTAGAATTGATGTAGAGAAGTGCTGAGGCTAGGATGGG
>NW_012103054.1:575200-577040 GCF_000951045.1 Mandrillus leucophaeus
AAGGAAACAAATGCTCTACCTTACACTTTGCTCTCTAGTGATCTCTCCTACTTATCTGCTCCCAGGTTCAATCTTCCTCAAGATACTTCTTTAAATGGAGTTACATTTTAAAATTTTTAAATTAAATTAAAAATTAAGGTTAAATGAACAGTTTTTCTCTTCAAAGTGGTAGATATACATGGTAAATTGGAAAGAAGCAATTAAAAGGAATGGTTGGAATAATTTTTAGGTTATTTTTCCTTATTAGGTTGACTTTTAACCACATATTAAAGCATATTTGACATATGCATAACTTTAAGGCATTTCATTTCTAGTTTAGAAAATATTATTAGCCAAAGAAAATTATGTAGCTGGGTACTGAGTTTCAATATACTCAGAAATGATTTATTTTTAAAAAACTACAGAATAAACATACAAGGTCTTCCAATAAAAATGAAGGCCAGAAATACTCCCAAAGGAAAAAGAGAACAAGTAGTACATTTATAACATAGCCTCACCTAATTTAAATGGAAAAATCAGGCATTTCTTTTGCTGAGAACACATAATCCCATACACAAGGGACCAGGTACACCGGAAGCAGAAGGAGGTGGACGTGTTTCTCTACACCAGGGGGTAATAGGACATGCACCCTTCTGCCTCCAAGTTCACACAGAAGACAGACAGTTGGGACAGTCAGCCAGCAAGCTGAGAGTGAGTAATTTTCTCCATCAGAAAATCATGGGATGAAGGATGTATGCTGAGTGTCAAAGAGGATGCTTTAACAAAGAAGGGGTTGAAATTGAGGAGATCCTAAGCCTGGATTAATATGAAGACTTTCTCCTGCATTGCCCTCTTTGAGAACCTTCTCAAGAATGGCTGTAAAGACTAGCAGAGTAAAATGCTGAGGACTGGAGATGCTAAACACCGGATGTTTAAAAAAACAAGTTATCTGCATAAAAATATTTTGGTTTATCCAATGTAATATAAGGCAAGGAGTTAAGAGCTGATACAACTGGGTTAAAAAAGACTTTGTTTATGGTGAATGACATAAAAGAGCTAACATCTCTGAATATATATTCTTCAATGAGAAAAATAAGAAAAGAATAGCCAATAGGGAAAAAGTCTTTATCAAGAAAATTTGTTCTGAAGAAATTATAGCAAATTTATTGGCGATGTGGTGGACACTGTGATTAGTGATCACTTCTACCCCAGAAGCCCTTTCAGGATTAAAACACTTATTACCCTGGCTGCAGAGAGTGCCAGCAGAAGAGGGTGCCCATTCACGATCAAGCCTCCTTCCAGGGACAGTCTGCATACAGCGATGGGTCAATGCAGAGGTAAAAAGGCCAGTCCTCCTGCTCCAAATTGGAAAGACTCTGAACAACTACCCCAGTGCCAGAGCTCTCTGTGGGGTTGGCTCAGGACTTGGTAGAGAACTACTTCATAGCTCAGCCTCACTGAGTGGTTGTAGTTGCATCTCCTCCCTTCCAAAAGTATTGATCCCCAGGGATCAATTCTGTCAGATCTGTCAGGTATCTCTAACAAAATAAGGTATCCAAATCTCAATCTCAGAGTCCACTTCCTGGGTAACTCAACCTGTGGCAAAGATAAAACCTGTGTTTTCCTTAGAAAGTAGCTCATTAAGCAGAGTACATATATTTAAGTCAGTTTCCTCATTTACAAAATTGGAATATTAATATGTGAGCACAATAAGGTTCCTGCAAGGATTAAATGAGGCACTGCATAAAATACTTTGAGTGCCTGGCAACGCTAAATATGTAATAAATGCTAGGCCATTATTAAATAAGTCCTGTTTTTTAAAACAAGATTACTGTTTAAAATCCTCTGAAGAACTGTAAGG
>NW_012103054.1:582235-590420 GCF_000951045.1 Mandrillus leucophaeus
TATCAATGGTTATAATTCTTGCACTCACTTATCAGGCAGCTTTCGAAAGGCTCATCTTTTGTTAAAAAGATTGCTGGTCTTTAGGAAGCTCCACCTAAGTACAAGTGTTTCCTAGAATTGATGTAGAGAAGTGCTGAGGCTAGGATGGGCTTTTTTTTTTTAAGGATGATTTTTAGTGTGAAAAAAAAATATCCTATTATTGGCAAAAATGATCCATTGGTAGAAACTAGCAGTCTGATACCCTAACCTTAGTAGCCATTTTATTTAAAACATCACTGCAGATCAGTGATAGAAAGGATTGAGCTCAGCTGTAAAGTGGGAGTCACAAATCCCAGTTTACAGCTAATGTCTTCCATTAATTAGCTATATAATCACAGATAAATAGCAGTTAACTCATTGATAAAATAATAGTAAGTGTCCAATATCAGTCATAGAGCTGTCAAGAAGATCAAATGAGATCATGTGTGGGAGAGCATTTTATACAAAAGTTCGATCTAAATATAATAGATTAAGGAAGGGCAGGCATAAAGTTTCTAAAGAAGTGTTTAGAATGGCTAAATCTTCATTGTTTCAAAAGCATAATTTTTAAAGAATAGCTGACTTTGGAGCTGGAGACCAGCCTGGCCAACATGGCGAAACCCTGTCTCTACTGAAAATACAAAAATTAGCTGGGCATGGTAGTGGGTGCCTGTAATCCTAGCTACTTAGGAGACTGAGGCAGGAGAATCGCTAGAACCCAAGAGGTAGAGGTTGCAGTAAGCTGAGATCACACCATTGCACTCCAGCCTGGGGGTCAGAGAGAGACACTAACTCAAAAAATAATAATAATATGAAAATAAAATTAAAAATCATATTTTAAAACAAACCAATACCAAGCATAAATATGGGGTATAGATTATTAAAGTAATGTTGAGATCATCACCGTGCAACAAATGCCCCCACTCACACAAAGGTTTACTGAGGGTCTCCCAAGCATGCACTGATACCATGGCCTAGCATGACTCAGTGAACTGTTATGGTTCCTGGTTCTATCATGAAGCAGGGGCAGAAAGTCACACCAGTGCTGAGAAACTACAGCATCCGATAGCTTAATTTTATGTCTTTTGAATCTAATTCGGACTTGTATTTTGTATGCTTTTAAAATGTTTACTTTGTTATTAAGGTTTCTGGCCCCTGTTTGGAGTCATGCTAAAATAGTGTATCTCTCACAAGAACAATCTCTGAACAGTAGTAATTAAAGAATGGGTGAAGTGGAATAAATCTGAATTATATATCCCACTGAAGTAACTGTAATTAATTTAAATCTTTGCTTATGTAACAAAGTCTAGATGTGACAGCAAAACTTAACCAAAATTTGAGTCAGAGCCAAATGTTAAAACTGGAAATATCTGCTTTTTAACTTTCTCAAAGAAAGTTAAAATAGTTCATTAACTATTTGATAGATAATACTATTGAAATATTAAAGTTCTCTATAAATCAAATGCTAAGCTAATTAAGGAATGTTCTAAGTCTGAATCTAGAAACTACAATTTTAGAATGTAGTTTTATTCTATTGGTTGTTCCATAATTTCAATTAGTCTCAAAAAAACTTCTAATTTTATTTCATTTATTAATTAGTCTCTCACCAAAGAATTACATCTCTGACCTAATATGATTAATAGCTCTACTCTATTTGAAAAATTCAGCTCAGCATTGATTGCTTCTCCATTTTATTCACATTGACTTTTATTTCTAGGCTAGAGAATAACTCCATAAGGGAAGAAACTATTCCTGTCTTTCTTCTGCTGTAACTCCAGCACCTAGTACATCTCCTGAAAGAATATTTATGAAAAGAAACGAAACCAAAAAAGAGCCCACATAGCCAATTCAAGACTAAGCAAAAGAACAAATCTGGAGGTATTACATTTCCCAACTTCAAACTATACCATGAGATCACAGTCACCAAAACAGCATGGTACTGGTATAAAAATAGGCATACAGAACAATAGAACAGAATAGAAAACCCAGAAATAAAGCCAAATACTTATAGTCAACTGATCTTCAACAAAGCAAACAAAAACATCAAGTGGGGAAAGGGCACCGTATTCAACAAATGGTGCTAATTGGCAAGTCACATGTAGAAGAATGAAGCTGGTTTCTCATCTCTCACCTTATACAAAAATCAACTCAAGATAGATCAAAGACTTCAATCTAAGACCCGAAACCATAAAAATTCTAGAAGATAACCCGGGGAAAACTTTCTAGACAATAGCTTTGTTAGGCAAAGACTTCATGACTAAGGACCCAAAAGCAAATGCAACAAAAACAAAGATAAATACACAGGACTTAATTGAACTAAAAAGCTTTTGCATAGCAAAAGAAATAATTATCAGAGTAAACAGACAACCCAGAGTGGGAGAAAATCTTTACAATCTATACATCCAACAAAGGACTAATATCCAGAATCTACAAGGAACTCACACAAATCAGCAAGAAAAAAACAAACAATCCCATTAAAAAGTAGGCTAAGGACACAAATAGACAATTCTCAAAAGAAGATATACAAATGGCCAAAAAAAAATATGAAAAATGCTCAATATCACTAATTATGAGGGAAATGTAAATCAAAAGCACAATGTGATACCACCTTATTCCTACAAGAATTACCATAATCAAAAAACCAAAAAATAATAGATATTGACATGGATGTGGTGAAAAGGGAACACTTTTACACTGTTGGTGGGAATGTAAACTAGTACAACCACTATGGAAAACAGTGTGGAGATTCCTTAAAGAACTAAAAGTAGATCGACCATTTGATCCAGCAATTCTATGCCTGGGTATGTACCCAGAGGAAAAGAAGTCATTATAGAAAAAGATACCTGCACACGTGTTTATAGCAGCACAATTTGCAATTGCGAAAACATGGAACCAGCCCAAATGCCCATCAATCAACGGGTGGATAAAGAAAACATGGTGTGTGTATACACACCAGGGAATACTACTCCGCCATAAAAAGGAATGAAATAATGGCATCTGCAGCCACCTGGATGCAATTGGAGGGTAAGTAAGTGAAGTAACTCAGGAATGGAAAGTCAAACATCATATGTTCTCACTCATAAGTGAGAGCTAAGCTAAGAGGACACAAAGGCATAAGAATGATACAATGGACTTTGAGGACTCAGGGGAAAGACTGGGAGGGAGGAGAGGGATAAAAGACTACACATTGGGTACAGTGACATTGCTCAGACAATGGGTGCACCAAAATCTTGGAAATCACCACTCAAGAACTTATTCATGTAAACAAACACCACCTGTTCTCAAAAACCTGTTGAAAAAAAATTTAAAGAAAAAAGAAAACAACTAAAATGACCAAGAATTTGGTAGTTGGTGGCTGCTTGGGGGGAGAGACCATGACTCATTTATCTTTGCATACCAAGCATCTAGCACAGTATGGATGGGGAAACCCAGAACCAGCAGAGGATCAATAAATGCTGGTTGAATAAAATAAACAAGTGATGAATGAATGGAAGCACTGGGCAACTGACAAAATTTAAAAGAATACATGTGCTTATCACTAAGATATTTTGATATTTATCACAAACTCTAAGCAGAAATTCTATTTTACTATTATTACTTGTACTGGACACTATCAATCATTATACAGTCAACACAATGTGAAGAGCAATGCTTAACTTAAAGAAACAGGAAATCTAAGTGGCTGGGACACTTGCTTGAGTTGCTCTTTTTAGGTACATGTGCATAATTTCCTTCAAACAACTGTCCATAAAACACCCACCCCCACACACCCTTCTCAGTGGCCTTGCTTGGATGCTGTTTCCAAAGCAAAGGAAACAAAATATTGAGGGAGAATTTGAGGTAAGGGCGATACTATCTTGTTCTCCATAATTTAAAAAATCCTCTCAAATTTACTTTAAGAGCTTTTTAGCTTTTCAGAAAATCTTCTCACATTTATTCAATTAGAGTAGTAGTTAAAGAAAAACCATTTACCCAACTCCTAAATTCCAGCAATCTTTTCTAAGCCTTAGGAAATTTAATAAGATTCATTTTTCTTTTTATATCAGAAGCCGTATTTTGTTCACAAATGAAATGACTTCTAATCTACAGAAACTGTCTATGCTAAGATTAGAGGATAAACCAGAATCACTAATCTATCTTTATTACCATTTAGCTGAAGAAACTCTCCCAAGCCCAATGAATAGCATAAGGTATTGAAATTTAATCTGTCTCCCTACCCTGTCTCCAGAAGCCAAGACAAAATTTAACAAAGTGATTCAGTCAGAGAAATTATAGTTATTATGAAATTTAATCAGAGAACTCTCTGGAGCCTGATGTCTTTATGACTGTATTTTATAAACACTTGTCAGTACCCTTAGCATTTTTTTATCTTTTGGCTTTAGAGGGAGTATCTTACAATAGGCACAAACTTCTATAAGCAAAGTTGCAATGCAAGTTTATCAACCCACTCCTTAATGACTCACAGAGTGAAAGCAGGCTGCAAAATATCTGTTTCTCACCAAGTCTGCACAGAAGTTTGATGTGTATTAAATTTCATCTTCACTGTGTGCCTTAAAGTGCACATGGCTAAATGTGGGTATGAAGGTTTAAGAAAAATTATGAATGGCAAAAAACATAAACCACCCCCTATTACTTAGGCAAAGAAATGTAGAAGATTCCAAGAGTTGAATCTTAAAAACTAGAAATATTAAGTTCAATTTAAATAAGAAAACTGTGCAAGGTAATTTTGGTTTTCTTTTGTAGAAAATTGTTTAAAAATGCACAAAAATGTCACCTGGGCTGGAGTGCAGGGGCGTGATCTCAGCTCACTGCAACATCCACTTTCCGGGCTCAAGCCATCCTCCTGCCTCAGCCTCCCAAGTAGCTGGGACCACAGGCCTACGCTGCCATACCCGGCAGAATTTTTTTTTTTTTTTTTTTTAATAGAGAAGGGGTTTTGCCATGTTGCCCAGGCTGGTCTCGAACTCCTGGGCTCAAGCAATCTGCCGCCTTGGCCTCCCAAGGTGCTCGGATTACTGACGTGAACCACTGCATCCAGCCTTTTAAAGCCAGTTTTGAAGGTCTGAGTGTTTGTAAAAATGTAGTTCATATTTTGTAGCTCAATCTTAATTACTAGAACAGTTTCAAAATAATTGACAAAAAGAATCGTGGATTTTATATGGTTCTATTGTCAGAATGCTCCTTGAAAGGATTTCTTGAGCCTGATGAAATTCCACATCCTAAAACTTCTCAAGTCAGGCCAGGTCTTAGGGTCAACAATGGGCCTTCCCCCAGCTCACCGCTGTGATCCTCAGTTGGGTTCCCCAGGACTTGGGTGCATTAAAAGAAGAGCAGGCCGGGCTTGGTGGCTGACGCCTGTAATCCCAGCGCTTTGGGAGGCCGAGGCGGGCGGATCACCTGAGGTCAGGAGTTCAAGACCAGCTTGGGCAACATGGTGAAACCCCGTGTCTACTAAAAATACAAAAATTAGCCAGGCATGGTGCCACATGCCTGTAATCACAGCTACTTGGAAGGCAGAGGCAGGAGAATCACTTGAATCCAGGAGACGGAGGTTGCAGTGAGCTGAGATCATACCACTGCACTCCAACCTCGGCGAGAGAACTAGACTCCATCTCAAAAAAAAAAAAAAAAAATAGCAGAGGGTGGTGGGGCCAGTGGGTATTCAGAACCTCTTGAATAGTTGGATTAGTTCTTTCCACTAACTTTCTTTGTGTATCCACCATGTTTCTAGCCAACATGGGTATGGGAATACAAGAGCTAAAAGTCATTGTGCTTACCTTCTAGGAGCTTAGATTCTGGCAGGGAAGAAAGAAAGTAGGGGATCATGATAGGATTACAGAAGGGAATGGGTCCATGTGTCCAAGCCACAACTTGACTATAAGAACTGGCATGTGGCCATCACTGAGGCAGTCAGTGTATTCCTGAAGCACGACCATAGGCTAGATGCCAGGATGTGTTGGTACTGCCTCTGCTATTTGAGAGGTTTCGAGTAACATTTTGGAAAATGCTGTCACTACTGGGGCTGGAAGGAGCATTAAAAAAAAAAAAAAAAAAAAATCCAATTCGTAAATTTGGAAGCAAAAGGAAGGCAAGGAAGACAGGTTACTACTTGATTCCATCAAGACATTCTGTAAACTCTCTGCTGCCAAGTGCCAGAAATTTGATTCTACCAGGCTTGAGAAGCTGAATTTGGACTAGTGGTTGAAACAGCTCTATTGAGAACGTACAGAGTATATACATGCACCAAGCACCTCACTGTTCCCATGGCTCATCTGGATCTGTCAGTCCCTTTTCTCTGGGCAGATTTCTTAAAATCTGGAGTTTTCTTAGGGCTCTCAGTCCCCTGTGGACTCAATTTAATCACAGAGATCTTGCTCTTTCTCTCGGAACACACTTTCTGCCCCAGTGGGCAGGCTAGTTAGAGATAAGGGGCCTGAAGCTACCATGACCTTACAGAGTGATCTGGGCCAAACTGCAAGTTAATGACTCCTCAAAAGAAAGCTTCTAGTTTATCAAAATCCAGAGGCTGAAATACTTACCACAATGTGGTCTCTTAAAGGTATTTTTTTTTAAGAGCTTTGTATTTATTCTGTCTTTTGAACTGAACTGAATTGCTTAAAGGACACAACACTTAAACTTCTTTAAAAACATCAGGATCAAAGAATACACGGTATAATGATCACTTCTCTACTTAGGTCTTACAAAAAATAATAACAACATTGGGTTGTGTGTTATTTCCAGAGGCATCTTGATCTTTTTGCAAACCAGAGATTGTTTAGGTTTGCCAGAAGCCATTGAAAAACCCTTACATTAACTTTATAAAGGAAACGTATGTTAGTAAAGTACAGGGACCAACATTTCAGAAACATACAGTAGAAGAATCTATTTAAGTCTATCTAAAAGCCCTCAGTATAAAATCAAAGGTGCCATAAAAAAAAATTATGAGGAATCCTTTGGAGTAACAGGAAAGGATGTTCATGTAATTTAATCAAGGATAAAGATGGATTTTTAAAACTAAAGCTGGTAAAAACATAATGGACAGCAAACAAACAGAACTGAGGAGCTGTATGCCTGTCAGTGCTTGAATATTTATCTAAACAGTTGTATTTTTGTAATTTAATCTTTAATTTCATAACAGTGAATTTTATTATAGTGTTTTGGTTAGCAGACCTTCAAAAATTGCTAAGAAATAATCACTATATAGTTATCAAATCACAGTTTTCAGGATATGTGCAAACAGCCTCCTTTATTTGACTGCAAAGTATAACAAAACTATCAATCCGAGACTCTTATAAAACAGTGTATGACTACTCATATTATACATCACAGCTCAATTGTATTAAACCCTACTATCTAATTGCCTAACCAGGCAATTGTTCTACAAACACTGGCATACAAATAACAACTCTTTTTTTTCTTGCCGGAGTGAGTTCTTCACTCTTTTGAATGGCAATTGCTTAAACCTGATAATGTGCTGAACAAGGTACCTTCTAACAAACTCTCAAGTTTATGTGGAGCAGCTCCTCATGGGGTAAACAAAATAGCACAGAGCGGAGGGATCAGGTTTATCAGTTTTAATTCTACAATAAAATCACTGTTCTACATAAGAAGAAAAAAAAAACACTAGAAAGGAGGAGAATGTAAAACGAGAAATCATTATTTTTTTGTTTTAAGGGTCTTGAACACTTAAGAATACATCAGGGAACTCCAAATAAGGGGTTTTCTATTTATCATCTTGTCAACTTAAACTTACAAATAAAATACATACATTTTTCTCAGATATTTAATACAAATTAATCAATAGTAACTCATACTTCCCAGTGCGTTACATATACAATTACACCCACTTGTCCAAAGGGGATTTTTTTTTTTTTTTCATGAAGTGAGCAATTATGTTAAAAGAGAGAAACAAAGTTGTGGTTCCAAGTTTTAGTATTTTCCACAAAAAGCATTTTTAAAATTTAGATCTTGTACTCAGCTCGAAGGAACCTATTTTTGAAGAAATGATCATGCTCTTTAATGCCCTGTGGTAGACACGCGGAAGGAAACACACAGGGGACTCAGAAGCACTGAAGTCACGCTGCTATTGTCTTTGTTCTGCTGTATTGGTATGTCCAATAGACATGTCAAAATATTTTAAATCATTTTATTATGAGCAAATCACTAC
>NW_012103054.1:591890-791361 GCF_000951045.1 Mandrillus leucophaeus
GCAGATTTCTTAAAATCTGGAGTTTTCTTAGGGCTCTCAGTCCCCTGTGGACTCAATTTAATCACAGAGATCTTGCTCTTTCTCTCGGAACACACTTTCTGCCCCAGTGGGCAGGCTAGTTAGAGATAAGGGGCCTGAAGCTACCATGACCTTACAGAGTGATCTGGGCCAAACTGCAAGTTAATGACTCCTCAAAAGAAAGCTTCTAGTTTATCAAAATCCAGAGGCTGAAATACTTACCACAATGTGGTCTCTTAAAGGTATTTTTTTTTAAGAGCTTTGTATTTATTCTGTCTTTTGAACTGAACTGAATTGCTTAAAGGACACAACACTTAAACTTCTTTAAAAACATCAGGATCAAAGAATACACGGTATAATGATCACTTCTCTACTTAGGTCTTACAAAAAATAATAACAACATTGGGTTGTGTGTTATTTCCAGAGGCATCTTGATCTTTTTGCAAACCAGAGATTGTTTAGGTTTGCCAGAAGCCATTGAAAAACCCTTACATTAACTTTATAAAGGAAACGTATGTTAGTAAAGTACAGGGACCAACATTTCAGAAACATACAGTAGAAGAATCTATTTAAGTCTATCTAAAAGCCCTCAGTATAAAATCAAAGGTGCCATAAAAAAAAATTATGAGGAATCCTTTGGAGTAACAGGAAAGGATGTTCATGTAATTTAATCAAGGATAAAGATGGATTTTTAAAACTAAAGCTGGTAAAAACATAATGGACAGCAAACAAACAGAACTGAGGAGCTGTATGCCTGTCAGTGCTTGAATATTTATCTAAACAGTTGTATTTTTGTAATTTAATCTTTAATTTCATAACAGTGAATTTTATTATAGTGTTTTGGTTAGCAGACCTTCAAAAATTGCTAAGAAATAATCACTATATAGTTATCAAATCACAGTTTTCAGGATATGTGCAAACAGCCTCCTTTATTTGACTGCAAAGTATAACAAAACTATCAATCCGAGACTCTTATAAAACAGTGTATGACTACTCATATTATACATCACAGCTCAATTGTATTAAACCCTACTATCTAATTGCCTAACCAGGCAATTGTTCTACAAACACTGGCATACAAATAACAACTCTTTTTTTTCTTGCCGGAGTGAGTTCTTCACTCTTTTGAATGGCAATTGCTTAAACCTGATAATGTGCTGAACAAGGTACCTTCTAACAAACTCTCAAGTTTATGTGGAGCAGCTCCTCATGGGGTAAACAAAATAGCACAGAGCGGAGGGATCAGGTTTATCAGTTTTAATTCTACAATAAAATCACTGTTCTACATAAGAAGAAAAAAAAAACACTAGAAAGGAGGAGAATGTAAAACGAGAAATCATTATTTTTTTGTTTTAAGGGTCTTGAACACTTAAGAATACATCAGGGAACTCCAAATAAGGGGTTTTCTATTTATCATCTTGTCAACTTAAACTTACAAATAAAATACATACATTTTTCTCAGATATTTAATACAAATTAATCAATAGTAACTCATACTTCCCAGTGCGTTACATATACAATTACACCCACTTGTCCAAAGGGGATTTTTTTTTTTTTTTCATGAAGTGAGCAATTATGTTAAAAGAGAGAAACAAAGTTGTGGTTCCAAGTTTTAGTATTTTCCACAAAAAGCATTTTTAAAATTTAGATCTTGTACTCAGCTCGAAGGAACCTATTTTTGAAGAAATGATCATGCTCTTTAATGCCCTGTGGTAGACACGCGGAAGGAAACACACAGGGGACTCAGAAGCACTGAAGTCACGCTGCTATTGTCTTTGTTCTGCTGTATTGGTATGTCCAATAGACATGTCAAAATATTTTAAATCATTTTATTATGAGCAAATCACTACACCTTAACATGCTATTACATTGTAGCAAAAGAAAGTCATCATAGCTGATTTAAAAAAAAAAAAAAAAAGCCAACTGAAGTGAGTCAGAAGACAGTGGCAAACTAGCACTGGAAGGGAATCTCTATGTGAGTGGAGTTAATCCCTTCATCTTTTTGGATCTCTCTGAATTTTCCATTTGTACAAAGACAGTCTAGATAATCTAAATAGAAGCCTCCTTCAAGTGGGTGTAATATAACCATCCTGATCACTGTTAAATAACCTGTCTAAACATTTTGGACCTTTAAAATGCTTTTTTAAAATTCTAGTCATTATTTGTAGGCTATTATGGATACTATTATTTTATTTAACAGGCCTTGTTAATTACTTGTGACTTTTGTAGACTTAAGTTGATTTTTAATAAGGATACGGATTAAAGAACTATGAACATATTTAATGGTTAAATTCACTTGCATGAAATAAAACTGGATAATCTAAGTTTGGTCACTTCATACAAAATTAAGTGTTAAAGAGCAAACATTTTTCTCCATATCTCCAACTCATCAAAAAGAATCCTCGAATTACCTTTGGATGACCTTTCTGAGACTTACTATCTTTCAGTATAGCACGTGTGCTGTCCTTGTCAGCACTATGTGAAAGAGAAGAAAGCCATTGTGACTCACCTATAAAGAATTCCATAAAATTACAGAGTAGTCAACCACACTGCCTGCTGATATCTGGCAGCCTTGTTATTAGTTTAAAGATATGAAATTTTAACCTGAAAAATCCAGAGTTGACACTTTGAAAACTGACAGGCTGAAGAACTTTTGTATTTCGTCATGATGTCCAGAGATATGCTAAAATAATTATAATAGCCCTTGGTATCTATTTTGATACAGATTTTTAAAAGCAGTTTCAGAAACATATACTCTATGAGGTGAGTCTAAAAGGTATCAAGAAAATGGAAATACATATAAAATCTACACAGTCATGCCCATCACAATGAAACGTCAATTAACAAGACTATTTGATAATGTGTGTGTGTGCATGTGCAAGTGCTCACGCACACACGTGCAGGTAGGATATTTTACATTTAATTTCCTGACAATTAAAGAGTAACTTGAAAATCCCTTTTGCTGCTGACTCTTGTTATTGAACAAATCTGTGTATATTAGTCTACATTCTTATCCTATATGTTAGAAATGATGAGGCAAAAAGGACAGCAGATTTGCGAATGGAAGACTGAGGTCTGTATCATTACTCTCTGTGGGAAGGCTGTTTGATCACACAGGACGTGTTTAGTCATAGGTAGAACGGAGAAGCTGGACCATCTTAGTGGTTTTTAATTAAATGTACTTGTCGATATCACCTACGTACCTTACTCAAGACACACATGCCCAGGCTCACACGGAGCAGAGATTTTTACCTTAGCAGATCTGCTGAGGGTACAGGCAGGAATGCATACTTAGAAAAAGCTTCCAGGTGATTCTGGACATGCATCCCCAGTTAAGAACTTCTAGATGTGGTTATTTCCAATATAAAGACACTAGTGAAATCACTCAAAATTTGGAGGTAAAGTGATTTCATATGTAGCTATTGAGTACTTGAGATGTGGCTGGCCCAAATTGAGATGTACCAGAAGTATAAAATACACACCAGATATCAAATGAAAAAAAAAAGAATGTAAGGCGTCTCAATATATTTTAATATTGATTACATGCTGATACATTCTTTTGAATATACTAGCTTAAATGTTAAAATTAATTTCACCTGGGTTTTTAAAGCTATTTTTAATATGGCTACTAGAAAATTTACAATTATAAATGTTACTTGCATTTATTTTTCTACTGGATAGCACTGAAATAGAATTTTAATAAAGTATCTTCTACAAAAGATATTTAATATTTAACATTTTAATTTTTTGTTGCAGGATCAAAAAGAAGTATGGGACAAAAATCAGCAAATGTAAAAGGAAAAAGTAGGCTGGGCATGGTGGCTCATCCCTGCAATCCCAGTACTCTGGGAGGCCGAGGTGGGCGGATCGCTTGAGCCCAGAGTTCGAGACCAGCCTGGGCAACATGGTGAAACCTCGTGTCTACAAAAATACAAAAAATTTAGCCTGTAGTCCCAGCTGCTTGGGAGGCCAAGGAAGGCGGATCGCTAGAACTCAGGAGGTGGCAGCGCAGTGAGCCACGATGGCACCATCGTACTTCAGCCCAAGCAACAGAGCAAGACCCTGTCTCCAAAAAAAAAAAAAAAAAAAAGGAAAATAAAAAAGTAGTAAATGGGATTTTCTGTTCTCCCCGGCTTTTTATAAGAGATTTGTGCAAAGGTGACTCTTTTTCATTTAGCTCTAAGTATGTTTAGGAAAGAGTCAATGACGGTGAGTTTCCGACGGCTGAAATTCCATCTGCCTCAAACACAGGCTCCGTGCCCACAGAGACTCCGAAGCATAGGTTTCTTGGCATCCTTCCCTCCAGGAAACAAGTACTCATTCTTCTGGCTGGAGCCGGTTATGTTGATGTTGCAATGTTTCGAGGTAAGCATAACTAAATAAGTATTTCTTTTTCTTTTCTTTTTTTGAGACAGTGTCACTCTGTTGCCCAGGCTGGAGTGCAGTGGCGCGATCTCAGGCTCACTGCAACCTCTGACTCCCGGGTTCAAGCGATTCTCCTGCCTCAGCCTCCTAAGTAGCTGGGATTACAGACATGCACCTCCACGCCCAGCTAATTTTTGTATTTTTAGTAGAGACCGGGTTTCACCATGTTAGTAAGGCTTGTCTGGAACTCCTGACCTCGTGATCCACCTGACTTGGCCTCCCAAAGTGTTGGGATTAGAGGCGTCAGCCACCGCACCCAGCCATAAGTATTTCTTAAATTGCTAGGTGCCTAATTCTGCCTGAGCACAAAGGCACCTGAGGTCACAAACTATCTGTGCTGGCACCCAGGAAGGCAGGCAGGCAGGCAGGTCAACGACAGACTGACAGGTAGGGTGGGAAACAGGGAGCCTAACGAAATGGCCTGAAGGCCATCTACACATTCCCGAGGGAGGCAGTGATGGAGGCTGGGTCAGATGCCAGAGATTGGGAGATCAGATTGGGTGACTGGGAGGTAGTAGCAGGTATCAGGTAGCGGAAGGAGACGTGAAATATTGAGAGTGAAATCTGGCTAAGTGACCATTTTCCTTTTGGCTCCAAGTAACTACACAAATGTCAGTGAAGGAGTATGTTCACAGATCAGAGAAGACTCGAATTATTGGCATGTACTGCATTTTCCAGTCCTAGACCTGAAAGCAAGTGAAGACAAAACCTAGGTGGAACAGGGAACTGGTATTACACAGACGTTTTACTCTCTGCCTAGCTGGAAAGAAATACTGAAGAAGAGCTAAGACGTGGGCTGACCAAGGCAGCCTCATTCAAACATGTATACTACGGCAAACTTCTCCTTTTGCAGCAGGGAAGAGAGAATACAACATCAGCTAAGAGTATTTTGATAAAGAACGATGATGTGGGAGGATGGTGGTGAAGTTCTGCCCTCTAGATATTAAAATTCTGAAATGGCAATAATTAAAAGTTTGGCACCAGTGTGCCTCAGAGACAGGTTAAAGAAGCAAAGCTCAGCAACAGGCACAAATATATGTAAGAATTCAGTACTTCAAAACTTTGTATTATTTAATAAATGATACTGAGTAGTTGGCTAAACATTTGAACAAAAGATAAATCTCCAAACCATTCTACCCACCAAAATAAATTCTAGAAATGAACAAAGATTTCAAAGTAAGAAGTAATCCACAAAAGTACCGAAGAAAACAATCTTAAATTGGAGAAGGACTTTCTAAACATGGCACCAAAGGTAGAAACCAAAAGGAATCACTTGCAGGTTTCATCACATAAAGATTTTAAAATTTCTGTACATCCAAAGCACTACAATGTTCAGCTCAAGATGGCAGGCTAGGCACATTTGCCTTTCATCTTTAGAGAACCATTTAAATAAAAAGACGGAGGTACAATGAGGAAAACCTGTAACAGGGAAGAGACGGGCTGGAACGACAGGAAGCAGATGAGCCAGCTGGGAGATGAACCAGCTGAAAGAGCTGCAGTGGAGATGAAAGCCTGTCCTGTGCAGACTGTGGAGGAAGGAGAAACTCCTAGAAATAGTCTAGGCTCAGTCTGCGGGTGCAGAGGAGGGGGTAAGAAGGGATAAAGGTGCTAATGTTCTCATTTTATAAAGCAGTGAGTCAAGAGATGCCACTGAATGATAATAGAATACAAAACAGAATTAGGTGAGTTACTTCAAGTCATAAGGGTAAATAACAAGAATTTTTAAAATCTCAAATATTAATAGGATAAGAGGCAAATGGGAAAGGGTAAGTCAAATTCACATCTTTTCTATCAAGAAGTGCATAGAAATTTTCTATTGCTAAAACAAAAAGATAAAGAATTGTACATTTTTTAATGCTGTTAGGTAGAAAATATGAAAACAGCACGATTATACTTTTCATTTTTAGCTTTTACATCTTCTGTAACCTTAAATAATATTTTAAAATATCACAAATAAAATAAAAACAAAAACAACTGGGGGGAGTAACTAATATTTATGACACCCAAATTGTTAATATTCTTAAATCCAAGTCCCCTCCCCTAGAGAACTCTTACAAATCAATAGGAACACATAAACACATCCATGGTAAAAAACAGGAAAAAACAAACAAGCAATTTACAAAAGAAGAAATATCCACATGACCAATTTGTAAATAAAAAAAGACGTTCAACTTCACTAGCAAGTTAAAAATACAAGTCAAAAACAATGAGATTCATTTTTCACCTATGAAGCTGACAAAATCTGAAATGAAAATATCCATTGTTCACAAAGGTTTTCCATTATTGGTAAAGAGTAAACTTACATAACCTTTCTAAAATGCAAATGACTTAAAATTTTGCATACTTTTTGATCCAACAATTAAAATGCTAGAAATGTACCCTAAAGAAATCATGACACCGTGGATCAGTAGGGAGAGCAACTTAGTCACTTCCCTCATTTACACATATTACTTAAAAAATAAACCAGAAAGGGGAGAAAAGTATAATATTTAAGAATGTGCACAAATAATTAGCTACATCAACTCTTACCACAGAACTGTTTACAACAGCAGAGAGGTGAGAAACAACTTAATAGAGGATTAGCTGAACAATTTTACTACTAAACGATACGAAAATATTTAATGGTATGAAAGATAGTTTCAAGAGAAAGTCAGGACACTAAGCTACAGGTACAAAACAAGCCATTTTATTTAAAAAGTATGTTTTTTTTATGTAAATATATATACATAAATGTAGAAAATGTTGGAATAATATATACCAAATTCAGCAAGTTGTCTTTGGGTGGTAATTATTTTATTCTTTTTATTTTTCACAAAAAATATATTTTTGAATTAAGATTTTTGACAAGCATATAAAGGGGCATTCTTGGGTAGCACACACTAGAACAGCCCCAGTTAAAAGGCAACAGATGCCCTTTGGAGAAAGTTCTAGAGCCCACTGCATAGTCCTGGTACTCAAAACAATACAAATTAGACAGCTATAAAAAACAAGTGAAGAAACTATGACAAATTATCACACCTCAGACACACAGCAACATATGAGACAACATAGGTGAAGACAGCTGATAGAGAGTCTGCTTCTTGGATGGTAAACCCCAACAGTTATAGATAGGAGCTATCAAAGGGAAGCTGATGACGGCCACAGGGACAGAAAGCAAAGTGCCCTTTTGCACAAAGGCCCTGGTGGCAAAAGCAGCAGTTTCCAAAGGCCTGGCAATGGTAGACAGTTGCAGTCAGGGGTAGTGTCACACCTTGGTTGCAAGTTTCACAGCAGTTTGGTGAATCTGGAACCACTCCAATGGGAGAAATACTTTCAGCTGGGCACTAAGGACCCTCTCTCCACAGCCCCTCTCCAACCTTCCCCAGCAACAAAACTCCTGTGGAGGGTGCAGACTCAAGGACAGTTCTCCCTCATCCATCACTGTTCTTTTCTACTTCCCATTTCTTAGAACATAACAGAGAAAGAAAAATCTCACAGAATCTAAAGACTAGTTTGAGATTCCACATCTGCACAGTGGAAGCAAGTAACCTCGGAATTCACAAAGACTGAAGTTTGAACCTTGGCTCTACTAAATAGTTTTGTGTCCTTGGCAAGAGATTCAAGTTTGCCGAACTTCAGTTTCTTCATCTGTAAATCTGGACAACATGAGATAGATACCAAGAAATGGAGGAATAGGACTTTCCAGTACACATCACCTCCACCCAAGAGACGTATCAATTTGAACTACCATCCACATAGAAAAACACCTTTCACAAGAACTAAGGAAACCAAGTGAGAGATTATAGCACCTGGATGTAGCACTGAAGAAGGTAGGAAGGATAGTTTGACATCACTTGCATCACCCCCTCCCAACTCCAGGCACCACAGCTTAAAGCGAGGTATCCTCAGCATGGGGGAAGGAGACAGAAGTAAGCACTAGACTTTGCTTTGGACCTGCTGGCAAAATGAAACTTGCCTCAATAAAAGCCAGCATGAGGCTGTCCCCTGCAGCCTGTCATCAGGCTTGCACCTGCAGACCCTGCTTCTGGGCTGCAGATACAGGTTCCAGGCCCACCCAGTGCCAGGCCAGCCCCTGAGGTTCCAGATTCCAGGTTCCAGGATGGTACCTACCTGTGGACTGAGCGTCCAAGTCTTTCCCAGCACCAGGCAGGATCCCGCAGCCCCAGGCTCTAGGCCAGCCTGGCAGGCTCAGTCTCTGGACCTGCCCCACCACCAGGCCAACCCCAACAGTCCCATTAGCCCCAGACTTCAAGCCCACCCAAGCTACCAAGCTGGCCCTGAAGCCCTAGTCATGAGGTCTGCCTCTGCAGGTATAGGCTCTGTACCCACCCAGCACCAGGCCAGACTCTATGACCCCAGGTTCCACCCCGGGTTTCAGACCATCCCAGAGCCAGGTTGCCCTACACAGCCCCAGACTTCAGACCACAGCCCCAGACTTCAGACCCAGACCAATGACACGGGCTGGGTCTGTCATTCAGCTGGCTAACCTGTCCAATGGGACTGGGTCTGAGTCACCAGGCTGGCACCTCAGGACACAGGCTTCAAGATTTCCCAGTGCCAATCTGGTCCCTGCAGTAAAAAATCAAAGCACACCACTAGACAAAGCCACCTAATCATAAAAAAAGACAGCAAGAGCAAAGAACAAAGTCCTTGCTGCCCCACGCTCCATCAGACCCAAGGTCCAGGCCTAGCCCAGCAGACCTTGCTGCCAAGCTGGCCCCCATGTACCAAGGCTCCAGGACCAACCCTGCAGACTCAGGTACCAGGCCATCCCAGTACGTGGTCAGCCTCTGCAGACTCACACTGAAGACCTACCCCAGGACCAAGTCAGCCCCTGTGGCCCCAGGCTTCAGATCAACCTGAGTACAGGGGCTCCAGACCTACTCTTACAGATACAATGGGGATCCAAGGCTCCAGGCCCAACCCCACAGACCCAGAGACCCAGGTACCAGGCCCACCCACCTGCTGATCCAGGCACAAAGTCCAAGGGCTCCAGTAGTAAGTCTGCCAGAGGACCACACCAGATGACCCGCTCAGAATCTTTTGATGAGCTGACTGGTGAAAGGCTTCCCCAGAAAATCCCAGTATGCAAAGACTGGAATAAGTCTTTACTTCTTCAAGTGCACAGATTATTAACATAAAGCAACAAAAAACACGAAAAACCAAGGAGACATAATACCACCAAAAGAACACAATAATCTCCCAGGAGCTGCCCCCTGCCAAAGTGGAGATATATGAACGGTCTGACAAAGAATTCAAAATAATTGTTTTAAGGAAACTTAAATGCAGAGAAATAATTCAGTAAAGTCAAGAAAACAGTAAATGATCAAAATGAGAAACTTAACAGAAAAAAATGAAAGTATCTTTTAAAAATCAAACAAATATTCTGAAGCTGAAATATACAATAAGTTAAATGAAGAACGCAATAGGGAGCATTGGCAGCAGAACTGCTCAAAGCAGAAGTAAAAATCTGTAACATTAAAGGCAGGTTATTTGAAAATATACAGAGGAGAAAAAAGAAAGAAAAGGAACAAAGGAAGTTTCTGGGATTTATGGGACAGCATCAAAACAGCAAATATTTGAACTGAATTGAAGAAGAGAGTCAAAGGCCCAGAGAGCTTATTTAAAGAAGTAAAAGCAGAAAACTTTCCAAATCTGGGAAAAGATATAAATATCCAGGTACAGGAAGGCCAACAGTCTACACTCAGATTCAATCTAAACAAGACTACACCAAGACATACTATAATCAAACTGTCAAAAATCAAAGACAAAAAGAGGATCATGAAAGCAGGAGAAAAGAAGCAAATAACATATAAGGGAGTTCCAGAAAGACTGGCAGTAGACTTCTCAGCAGAAACCTTACAGGCTAGAAGAGCGTGAGATGACACATTCAAAGTGCTGAAGGAGAAAAAAGTCACCAACGAAGAATACTGTAGCTGGCTAAGCTGTCCTTCAGAATTAAGGAGAGATAAAAGACTTGCCCAGACAAACAAAAGCTGAGGGAGTTAATCACCACTAGTCGGCCGGGCGCGGTGGCTCAAGCCTGTAATCCCAGCACTTTGGGAGGCCGAGACGGGCGGATCACGAGGTCAGGAGATCGAGACCATCCTGGCGAACACGGTGAAACCCCGTCTCTACTAAAAAAAATACAAAAAACTAGCCGGGCGAGGTGGCGGCGCCTGTGGTCCCAGCTACTCGGGAGGCTGAGGCAGGAGAATGGCGTAAGCCCGGGAGGCGGAGCTTGCAGTGAGCCGAGATCGCGCCACTGCACTCCAGGCCGGGCGACAGAGCGAGACTCCGTCTCAAAAAAAAAAAAAAAAAAAAAACAACACTAGTCTTGTCTTATAAAAAACAGTAAAGGGTGTTCTTCAAGCTGAAAGAAAAGGATGCTAATTAGTAATATGAAAACATATGAAAGCATAAACTTACTGGTAAAAGTACACAGTCAAATTCAGAATAATACTGTGATAGTGGTGTATAAATCACTTATACTTTAGTATGAAGGTTAAAGTATAAACTATATACATAATAATAGCTACAATGTAATTTGTTGATACACAATATAAAAATATAAATTGTGGCATCAAAAGCATAAAATGTGGGAGAAAGTGGAGTAAAACTGTAGTTTTTAAACGCAATCTGAGTTGTTTTTAACTTAAAATAGCCTGTTATAACTAGATGATGTTGTATATAAACCTAATGGTAACCACAAAGAAAATCTATGGCAGATATTCAAAATTTAAATAATAAGGAATCAAGGCATAGCAGCAGAGAAAATCGCCTAATCATAAAAAAGACAGCAAGAGAGAACAGAATGAAGGATTTATAAAGCAACCAGGAAGTAGCGAACATAATGACAATAATAAGTCCTTACCTATCAATAATTACCTTGAATGTAAATGGATTAAATTCTCCACTCAAAAAATATACAGTGGTTGAATGGATAAAAAAAAAGACCTGGCCGGGCACGGCGGCTCATGCCTGTAATCCCAGCACTTTGGGAGGCTGAGGCGGGCGGATCACAAGGTCAGGAGATCGAGGCCATTCTAGCTAACACAGTGAAACTCCGTCTCTACTGAAAAAACAAAAAATTAGCCAGGCAGGGTGGTGGGTGCCTGTAGCCCCAGCTACTAGGGAGGCTGAGGCGGGAGAATGGCGTAAACCTGGAAGGAGGAGCTTGTAGTGAGCCCAGATCACACCACTGCACTCCAGCCTGGGCGACAGAGCAAGACTCCATCTCCAAAAAATAAAAACAAGACCTAACTATTGCTGCCCACAAAAAGTTCGCTTCACCTGTAAGGACACATAGACAGAAAGTAAAGAAATAAAAAAAAAAAAAATTCCATGCAAATGGAAATCAAAAGAGAGCTACACTTTCAGGGTAGCTATATTTGTATCAGATAAAATATACTGTAAGTTAAGTACTGTAAAATGAGACAAAGAAGGTCATTATATAGTGGTATAGGAGACAGTTCATCAACAGAATAATTGTAAATATATATGCACTTAACATTAGCACACCTAAATACATAAAGCAAATATTAATACATGTGAAGGGAGAGAAAGACAATATAAATTTGGGACAATGATAGTATGTATCTCATGGAGCTGCTGAGAAATAAAAGCAAGCAAATAGTCTATATTCAGAAAAATGATAGCTTTTATTAGAAAACACCAGGCAGTCTTAAGGGTCAGGTGGTATGGTCAAACAAATGCTGTCAACAGCCAGGTACAGAAATCAGTTTGAGTTGGAGTGAGCAGATAAGGCTTCCTAGAGGAGGCAGGATTTGAACTAGACTGACAGCTAGATAAGGATTGAGGAGGTGGAAAGGAGTGAAGAGGGTTATCGAAGAGGGTTATCTAAGAAAAGACAACAGTATTACCAAAGTTAGGAAGACAGATCCCTCCTCCTCCTCCCCTTTTCAATGATTTCTCAGCTCCATGGCCACTGCAGACCTACATTAAAAATCAACTTCATAGGCTCTTCTCCCTACAGTGTCCTACAAGTTTAGGTGGTCGTAGTTTCTCTGCCTTTCATAATGTATGGTAAAGAGTTGGACCCGCAATAATTTGTACTTCTCTTTCAGAGAATTTTCATTCACCCTTGATACCTGAGTAAACTTCTTTAGAGCTATGCCATATGGCAGGCACTGGGGATAAACCAGAAAAATTACTTTAAATACTGTTTGATTCTCAGTTTTTAAGAATACAGAAGCATTTCCCTTTAGCAAAATGAAAACAACTTATACAATATCAATATTGCTACAAAATAGCAATAATGATCATCAGAAAGAAGAAAAATCAATAAATACTATGAACTTCTAGACCAGTACAGTTGTCTTAAGCAAAACCAGACTTCCTAATGAACAGTTCATAAAATCAGAATCTATTGTGTTTTCTTTTGGATAGATTTTCCTCTTTTCAGAAGTATAAGACCCAGGCATCTGTTGACAAAAAGACTGTCACTTTTTTAAAACTTTAAAATCTAAGAGACATAAAGGTCTGAAGTTATCTGCCTTCCTATTAAGGAAAGCCCACAACATGAGGGATGATGAAAAGATGTTTGCAGGGTTCTGGGCAACCTGGCCAAAGCATTATTGAGGCGCTCCAAGCTAATTAACACAGAAGGGTATAGGACACAATCAGCAGTGACTAGAAAAAAAGGTGCTTTTTCTAAGATGTCCTCTCTGGTATCACCTGTTGCTCATCTGCTCTGAATGGGAGTTGGCATTTTCATTAATGTTAATACAATGTTGAATTGAATCCTGTAAACTGAAAATGACTTACTGGTTTGGCTCAATCTAGAAATAGCATATAACCCAATTCTCTTTGCTCAAAATAGATTATATTCTAGTTATACAAATAGCTGTGAACCCTTTCAAAGCACTTAAATTTTTTCTTTATTTTTACCTCCATAAGGAAGCAAGGCATAAGGCAGCAAGGTGCAATGAGAACTGCAAATGCTTGGATATTTATCATATTTAGGTTTATATATTTGGACCTACCATTTCTTACCTGTGTGACTAGTTGATTTATTAAATTCATTTAATAACCACACCTTATATAGATAATGACATAAGGTGGCTTATCTAAAAACATACAGTAAAACACTATTTTAAAAATATTTCGCAGAAAAATGAAGGCCAGAAAATCAGGAGAAAAAAGATAAATACAAAATTCATTCTAAAAGGTCTTATGTAATTGTTAAAAGTAGGTTCAAAATACTGGCTTGGAATTACATGAATGTTAAATGCAAAGTAAAAAACAGTAATTTACAAAATCGCTAGACCACATACTTAATCTGAACAAATTTATTTGTGATGGATAAATCTCACAGATCTTGAAGGTTTATTGTAAGAATTAAATACCTCTATGAAAATACCTAGTGTAATCCCTAGCACATAGTAGCTATTCCATAAATGTTCTTTCTTTCCTTTCTCTTAATCTTTTCAGTGATAAATCTCTCTATTTTAAACTTAGGTTCAAAACTGGTATTTGAGAAATGCTACTCTAATCCTTTTCTCATTCAGAATATTACTTTCGTCTCACTGAAATAAAAAGCAGCATATAACACAATCTACAATATAAAATTTCAGGATTATAGGATCTTTGTACTACAAAAAATGGAAATGGCTGTATCTTGCAAAATATATTTGCTGCAACATTCTTTATGATTACACATTCTCCTCCTACTCCTTAGCATACCCTAAACACTGGAAACACATAAATTTTAAAAGACAAAACTGCTGTTAGCAAGCTGTGGAGAATATGTGCCATTCAAATAACTAGAATAATATGGTCTTGCACATGGAATCCTAAAATAACATGGAGGAGGTTGTCAGCTCTCTGATATTAGTGTGCTAATTAGGCTCCCCCAGAATAAAATGATATGTCAAGCAAGATATTCTTTTTTTTTTTTTAAGAGTAGAATCCTATAGATTTTGGAAAGCAGTATCCAAGAACAAAGTGGTCTTAGAACATGACAGTGTGTATGACATATACAGATAACTGAAAATAGTTCTAAACAGATTAATCTGAGTCGCTTTCTTTCTGCCTTAAACAGTCAAGGGAAAATGTGACTCTCTGTAATGGAAAGACCTGACATTTTCATTCTCTTGGCATAAAATTGTCATGTTGCAAAAGGTGACTGACTTTCAATAGGATGCAATTAGATTAATTCCAAAGTGCTGTTACAGAAGTTAGATATATAATTGGTTAGCTAAATGGCTTCTTCCATGCACAAATAGAATTTTAATAATTGCTTTAGCTTTATAAAAATCTTTTATTTATCTAAAATGGTTAGGGAATGGGTTCTTCAGGTTATGAATACTTGCAGCAATGGAGACTTTCTTATTCTATACATGGATTGCCAATTTTCTAAGAATTAGAAATCAATAATGTACTAAAACTATTCCAGGAAGACTTTAACTTTTGTTGACTCAGAAGGAACATGGTGCATCTTTTAGCACCTTAGGGTCATCGTTATGATAATCTATTTTTATTACAGTACTGTGGTTCTCATCTACCCTAATTATCCAGCAAGTGGTTCATTGCAGATTCTGATTTGTTCCATCCTACCTCAACCCCGTTACCAACTATCACCACCCACCAACCACCACCCCCGCCCAAACTAAAAGACAACCAGAGATAAATCCTCAAGAAACTTCTTTTTAAGAGGGTGGTTAACAAAGTTAAATTGGGTAGAAAACAGATGAAGCAAGTTTTAATCTCTTTGCTGGGTAAGAATAGTGCCTACGTGGTGTGGGTGATCATGTGTAAGACTCTGATGGGTAAACCTGTGGCCCAGTAGGAGGGCATGAAGACTCAGGCATCTGAGCTGGACCATGGCACTAAAAGATTACAGTGATGACAACTGTAACAATGATGATGTTTATGACAGGAATACCTCTAACATCATCATCTTCAATTTTAGCATGTGGTCCTTATGTTCCAGGCACTGTCCTAACAACTTTGCATATACTAACAATCCGCTGACAGAGGCACTAGGAATGTCCCTAATATTCACATGCAGAGGTCAGTGGCTTGCCCAAGGTTATAAAGTAAGTGGTAGATCTCGGACATGAACTTGGGCAGTCTGGCTCTAACCTCAGCCACTACAACATGCTAACTTTACCATGCAACTTATCACTCAGTCCCCTAGATGCCTTTCTTCTCCGAACTACTCTACTCTTTAAATGTAACTGTCATCTCTGTGTCTAGCACACAGCATCGAGCACATAATGCTCCATAAAGATTTACTACATATTCTGTACACAAAAATTTGACTGAAATACTTCTTATATATGCTCTTTGCTCTTATTGGAACAGCTTTCCTGAAAGTGTGCTGTCAAGAACACTAATTCCCTTGCTTTTGTCTCTGCATAGAAGGTTCTGCCCTCCAAGATTTTTGCAAGGCCAGTTAACTTGAATTATTCAGATTCCAGCTCAAACATCACCTCTTCAAGAGGCCTTTTATGACCATCTGATCTAAAATAGGTCTCACGTCTCACCCAGAATACCTACACTGATTTATTATATTCAATGTATCCCTCAAGATCTGGAATCATTATTTCAATCTTTTTACTCATCTCTCTCTCCCTCCCCTAGCCCTCCCTGAAGCAGCCCATGATGGTGTCTGTGGCACACAGCAAGTCCTCAAACATTTACTGAAATAACACATGAATTGATGCCAATAGGTTATCATACTAAATAAATATTTTGTTTTCATATAAGTTTGTAAAACTCTGGGTTAGAGAAAGCTAAATAAATTCCTTCAGGACTTTTCAGGCTTGTGAATCTTTAAGAGGCAGGTATAACAAACAGCTTTTGCCAAACTTATCTGGTCATAGAACTTATCTGGCCACAGGAATTTTTTGTATTTGTAATGGATCTCCTCACAGAAGGACACTCTGGGAAGGGCCACATAGAGATGTATTAACTATAGGAGAGGCTGTTGACATTGCTTTATTTAAGAAGTGCCCTTCTCCCCAGTCTTTTCTTCACTAAAGAAACAATCCAGGCTGGGGGCAGTGGCTCACGCCTGTAATCTCAGCACTTTGAGAGGCCGAGGCGGGCAGATCACGAGGTCAGAAGATCGAGACCATCCTGGCCTACACGGTGAAACCGTGTCTCTACTAAAACTACAAAAAAAAAAAAAAATTAACTGGGCGTAGTGGCGGGCGCCTGTAGTCCCAGCTACTCGTGAGGCTGAGGCGGGAGAATGGCGTGAACCCAGGAGGCAGAGCTTGCAGTGAGCCAAGATCGCGCCACTGCACTCCAGCCTGGGCGACAGAGTGAGACTGCGGAGGGGAGGGGAGGGGAGGGCAGGGGAGGGGAGGGAAGGGGATCCAGGTAAAATCAAGTAAAGCTAGCTGCATCACCCTTGCAGGGGTTTAAATGCAGCGTAATGCATGGTTTACAGGTTTTAATTCCTGGCCTCCCTACCTGCCCTCATGGCAGCCCTAGAAGAGGGGCACAATCTGCATTTTACAAACCAGGAAAGTGAGGCTGTGATCTGTGAAGTAATTCACTCAGCTAATTCACCACCCTAATCCACCCAGCTGCCAAGAGGATGGACCAGAACTCAAATTCACAACCTTCTGGTCCCAAAGCCCATCCTCCTCCCATTACTGAACCCCACATCTTTATCCCCCCACTTCTCTCCAACCACAGCCTGGACATCCCTGGGTCTGGGCTTTGGGATGACTCTGAGTGAGATGTGGCTGCTTAAGTTAGAGCAGAAGTAGACGACAGCACATCTCCACCTCCACTGCATGTGTTTACATTGCTCCCTGTGCAATTCAAACAAGAACAGCGATTAGAGCTTTTCTTAATATCCAACAACACTAGGTACTATGGAATCTATGCATCAAAACAAAACAGGAACATCTCTGATTACCAGTAGTATAACCATTTTCATCCCTTTACTGTGTAGGATTTCAGAAAGAAGAGAAAGATCTTTTTCCCACTGCTGAATTAAGTTGATTAACAAGTAAATTACTTTTTATCATAAAAGTCCACTCTAGGGTGTATAAAACTTATCCCCATGCTTTCTTTTCCTTCATATACATGAAATTTCTTTACTCTTTGTAAGAGAACATAACTCTAAATACTACCCTCTTAATGCAATATAAATTTATCTTTTAAAAAACTTCAGTTGTAGAAATCCTGCAGAGCATCACTATTTTGCTTAAGAAAGAAAAATAATCTCAGTGATGAGTCTGGAACTCTGAGGTTACTTTCCAGAACTTGCACAGAGAAGGCATCCATGGAATTAGATATCTACTACCCACATCCTGACAACCCCAAATGATAGTTCCTTCTGTTTACCTGTCAAAAAAAAAAAAAGAGAGAGAGTCTAAAATTTTCACCTTCTCTGAAACATGTACCTATCAAATGTACCTCTGGGTGTCTGGGCAAAGAACCCAAATTTTATATGCATTAAACTGGCTCTTTAAGCAACAGGAATAAAGATAACATTTAGGACTCAAAGAAAAATCCAAATGTGCAACTGTCTCTGATGTTAGGCCCTTATTACACTATTGCACTATAGTCATCAAACCTGTTTTCATGACAATAATCTTCATGTTACCCAGAAAACCAAACACTGCATGTCGTCACTTATAAGTGGGAGCTGAATGATGAGAACACATGGACACATAGTGGTAACAACACACAATGGGACCTGTCTGTGGGGGCAGGGAAAGCATCAGGAAGAATAGCTAATGAATGCTGGGCTTAATACCTAGGTGATGGGTTGATCTGTGCAGCAAACCACCATGCCACACGTGTACCTATATAACAAACCTACGCATCCTTCACATGTACCCCGGAACTTAAAAGTTGAAGAAAAAAAATCTTCACGTTACCAAATAACAGTGCCTTATCCCTGCTCCAAATTCCAAGTTCTTTTTAGAAGGTCTTATAGAATATATAAAATGCTTCCATTTTAAACAGCTTAAAATACATTCTGGGCCAGGCATGGTGGCTCACGCCTGTAATCCCAGCACTTTGGGAGGTTGAGGCGGGTAGATCACCAGAGGTCAGGAGTTTGAGACCAGCCTGGCCAACATATCAAAACCCCGTCTCTACTAAAAATACAAAAATTAGCCGGGTATGGTGGTGGGCGCCTGTAATCCCAGCTACTTGGGAGGCTGAGGCAAGAGAATGGCTTGAACCCAGGAGGTGGAGGTTGCAGTGAGCCAAGATTGCGCCACTGAACTCCAGCCTGGGTGACAGAGAGACTGTGTCTCAAAAAAGAAAAAAAAAATTCCAACTTAAAATTCTCTTCTCTATTAAAATACGAACTAGAAAATTGTTATGTAATTTTGCATTGTCCAATTGTTAGATTTTTTTCCCCCTATTAATTTAGGGAATTTGAGAGTAAGGATCTCATCCACATCTGAAAGCAAGTAAAGTAAGCAGCTGAAGTTATTAGTCATGTCCATGTTAACTTGAAGGCAGTTATTCTTTTGACTGTATAATATTAATAAGAGGCATATTTTAGTTTTAGGTTTTAAATTGTTAATAGAAACCACATAGTGATATGTGTGTGCACTCTCTTTCCTCACTATTAAATCCCACATGCTAGATCCAGTGTCTTCACTAAGAGACTATGCATCTGAGTAAACCAAGTGTAAATTCCTTTACCTGTCTCATAGAAGTCATCATCTTATCTGATTCACTGTAAGCATGGAAAAGAACAGAAGTTCTTGACAGTAATTACAGATTGTCCAAGGAGATTAGCCAGGTAAGGACAACTCTGCTCTTACTTTGAGAGATTACCTTCAGGATCTAGTGTTCCTGGGGTTACACTCAGGTATTATTGGCAACTAGGAAGTACAGTGTTTTTTAATGTCATCTTTGTTCCTTTGCAGGACGACCCTAAGATCCTAGAGAAATTACACAGTCAAGTTTTCTTTAGAGAAGATGGAGAAACAACTCAAGCATTTACAGGTCTTCTGAATGGAAGAGCATTAGACTCCGAGAACTGTTTCAAACGTGAATTGCACTTTAAAGTAGCCTAGACACAGAGTCAGTCACTCAGAGCCCCCTTCAGGCTTTGGAAGACTGTTCTTCTTGTGTTTACAGGTCATTTTGGTACTTTTTCAGAAATAACTAAATTTAGCAACATGAGAAATAGTCACAAATACTTACAGATGAAGATGAGGAAGTAGACATAAAAGTTCAAACATATGACAGACTTGTTTAAGGACACTTCATCAGGAGCAAAACACTCAATATTAATTCCAAATTAATATTTTGGGTCTCGAAATTAAAGGAAACAAATGGCTTTATAAAGACTTTATGTGTGTGTGAAACCAAATCTTATGAACAAGTTATTATTAAACTAGCACTGAAAAGTAACATCTGTCACTTACTCGCTGATTCTAAGTAGAAATTTAGCTAAGAAAATCTAAGCCAGAGTTTTCAGGTTTACAAAACCCTTCACTGATCTCTTCAACAGCAGCAAAAAGTGGAGAGGACATTTTCAGTATTCAGTCTGAATGCTACTATGGCTGAAAACCAGATTAAATTTATCTCCTATAAGGCAAAATCCTAATCAGAGACTCTCATGAAATCGCCTCTGAAACAACTGCTTAGATTCAAAACTGATTATCAGTTTCATTTTATTATTAGTAAACTTCATCTCTCCTTTATTTGTGAACATGATAAATTCCTAAATTTACATTCAAAGCCACAGAATATTACTGCAAATGTGGACGTGTTCACAAAAAGCTTCCAACAGCTTTTCAAACATTTTTTAAAATGCAGTATGGTGTATACTAGCCCTAGGGCAATAAGACAGAATTTCTGAGACGATAAGTAAATTGCCTACTTTAAATTTAAATTGCCCCTTTAAACAACCTAAGACATGTACAAAGAATGCCTCTGTATAAATGCTGTCTGTTAACATGTTATCTTAAATCTGACAATAAGAACCCCAATTAGTTTACATCATTAGTCTCCTTAGCCTACTATTATCTCTTAATGCTTTTAAGTCTCTGTACCCTAAGCAAACACTTTTAAAAAGTAATAGTTACAAAGCAATTAGTTGAGCCATTAAAGAAATATTTAATTGGTTCCTAGACTATCAAAAAGACTTTAAATCCATTTACAAATAGGAAAGTTTGAAAACTAAAGTCTAATTGCTTTCACTATAACTACATAGCATATGAACAAAATTTACAGCAACTACATAGTAAGTAAAGCAATAAATTATTAGTATTGTCAACAACTGAATATATTTAGCCTCCTTTTTTTAAAAAAACAATAGTTTTTGGTACAATCATCTATTTTATAAGCCACTCGGATGCCTCCCTAATAACAGATTTATTTCAAATTCATTAATTTCACATTCTTTAGAAAGGAAATTAAAAATTAAAACCTTAACCACCCAAAAAAACTAGTTTTGGGATTGTAATCAAAGCAAACACACCACTCATTATTTGGGAGGTTGGTAAATGCCTTTTTCTCATTTGTTGCCTTCTGCTTTATCCCTTATTTACACAGAAGTTTCTTCAAATTTCATACTATATATCACAGTTGATGATTCTTTTATTGTCAAAAATATCAACAAAAAGCTAAGTATCACTTTAAAAAACTATAGAAAAGTAATTTTATGGTTATACAAAAACATGCTTTGTCTTCTGTGAATGCGATGCCTTTAAAAAAAAAAAAAAAGTTGGGTTGAGGGGAGAGAAAAGACAGACAGGACACAAGGGCTAGGCAGCAACTTCATGTATGTGATGTGAGGGTCCTGCTCAAAAATCTCCCTTTCTGGCTTCCATGTGAATTTTCCATAACAGTAAATTCCTTTAGGGTAAAGCAGGAGATTATTTCTGTACGGAGTGTATGTTACTCTAGAATGACTTATGTACAAGTTACAGAAACCAATTTAAGCTAGCTTAAATAAAATAGTATTTGTTGTAAGGCTTCAGGCCTGTGTCACAACCGAAGCAGCAGGAAGAACAGGCAGGTCTCCTGGCAGTATTAGAAGGTCCTCAGACAGAGGCACAGGCAGAGTCTTTTTGCCTGTCTGTCCCTCTCCATATCATCTTTGTCTCTTTTTCTGGAAAGAAAGTGCACATCTACTTCACTCCTTTCTCTACAGACCGGCTTCCTTGGCAAACCTTTTAGGTTTTCCTCTCCCATAACTTTGCCTGGTATGTGACTGATGTGTAAGGAGCTGACCCTGCCTACCGACCAACTCTGCGCCATCTCTAGTAGACAACACCACATGATTCAAAAATCCCCGGACAAATAACATAGTTGACCTAGCTTGAATACTCCTGTCCCATCAGCTATGTCCATGGAACAGGGTTGAACCTTCCCACCCATGGATAGGGACAGAGAACTGAGAATGGGATGTAGCTTAAAATGAACACATGTGTCTTACAAGGTCCTGCTGAATTCAAATTTTATACATGGAGAGGACAATATTAACCACTGAACACAAATAGGAGGACTGAGGGAGAAAGGCTCAGGCAGGTGCATTCTGATGGTTTCCCAACAATTTACTTCTATAGCCTTTCAAGGCAACGATGGTAATTCAAGAACTCGAGTGTACATATAAAGGAGACATGCCGCCTTCTGGTGGCATGGCAGCTGGGGCATCTTTCATTGTTTGGTGATTCTGATAGCTCTCCAGACTACCTTTCAGAAGTAAGGAGGACCCACATACAGAAACTAGAAATTGTTCTGCAAAGGGCAACTTACATAAAAACACGGATGAGACGGCTTTCAGTTTGAAGATAAAGGTATTTTTTTTAAAGGAATTTTTTACTTATAAAGTTGAATATCTCAGCAATATGGCTGAAGTACAGGAAAATCATAATGGACGGGGGAGGGTATATATCAAATACAAAATTCTGAAACAAAGAGGACCCCTTGAAGTGAAAAAAAGAAAGGTTTCAGGGCAAAGGAATAACGCTTCTTTATACAGTAACTGGTAAATATACAGCACATGTCATCTTAATAATGAATTCTCCACGCCCTTTAAATTTGTGGTTTCTACTTGCTGCCCTTACCCACTACACACTACTCCACACACTTCTCCCTCAGCCTGGCAAAGTCCTACTTTGAAAGACAAGCACAAAGTTAATTCTCCACAGACTTGCCTTTTTCCCCTTCCCAGATATGATCCATTTTATTTTAATATTTAACATACAATGTTAGTGTCTTCATATTCACCTTCTACCACAAACCAGGGTGTGACTTACCTGAGAACAGAGAATATATCTTAGTCATCTTTGTTTCCTCAAAGTCCAGTATAACAAAAGATACCTAAAAGAACCCACTAAGTAGTTTTTCTATGAGTCACAGACACTAAAAACAAACTCAAGAAATGGTCATGGGAACTTTTGAATAATATATTCATAACAGATTTCTAAGGAAAGAAAGGGAACTCCAGGCTGCATCCTTACCTATGAGGATGAAAGGATAGAAAGCATGCTTTCTCATGTAAAAGTGACTTTGGTATATGTGCAAGACACTCCTCAAGACTGAGTAGACCACTCTTCTACTCAATCTTGTTCATACCATCTGGCCCAGATCCACATAATTCTGTCACAGTACTGTTTGGCACAGTATCTTCCAGCTGAACTTTCCAAAGGAAGACTTTAAACCTACTACTGTGCCAGTGATTATTATCTTTCAGTTCCAAACCCACCTTTCTATATTTTGCTTTGTGAATCTGGCTCTAGAGCTTTGTAAAAATTTCTTGCCAACAGCCTTCCCATAAGGCTTTACCAAACAGGGGACACTACACAGAAGCAGTAAGGCTGGCGGAAGAGACTTACATCCTTTTGCTTACTCACCATAGTAATTGGAGTAGTCCCAGCATTTATTCATTTATTCAACCCTACTCCTACTCCCCAAACTAGCCCCATTATTTTCAAGAGATACAACAGGCAGTCAGCCAGCCAAGAACTACCCCATCCCACCCCCAGAGATCTGAACCCCAACTTGCCAGGTGCTTTTCTGAGCTTCCAAATTTTGATAATCCCAACCTCTTCCTTTTATTGCCCTAGTCCTATCTGTGCTAATTCTTCTTGGAGTCACTATCTGTGTGTTTCCTTAATATTTCCATTTTGTTTTTTTCAGTGCTCCAATATAACTTGCCCACTGTAAGACCTACCTCTCAATGCTGCTATGCAAATCCACAGACTTTTGCTTATAACCTTCCATGACCCATAATCTTTTCCATGGTTCCCTGACTGCCAACAGCAATGGGGTCTGATAGTGATTTTTGGTAACAAATCTTTGCCAATTCCATGCCTCCTCTGCATTTCTGATACAAGATACAGCTCAGATACGTGGAGTAGGGATTATTCCAGTTGGCAGAAAAAAGACAAGAGACGTTGAATCTGTTAACAACCAAGCAAAGCAATAAATGTAGAATTTCAATAGTCATCATAACCCAATGTTCATAAACTTACTGAACACTAATGTTAAAAAGCACTGCTTGGTAATAATGAATGAATTTAAAAAACTTAAAGCCTGGCCCTATTCGTGTGAACTTGGGAGACAAGTTTGAAAAGAGACTTGAAATCAACAGTTAACCAAGTAATACAAAAAGTAGGAAATTTATGTTTGGATAAGATCAGATTTACACTAGATACCAAGACCATGCTCACTGTGCTAGGCAAGGAGAAGGTGCAATGAATTAAAGTTAGCTACAAGTGACTTTTGATCCTTGCTTATACAACTTTATCATTTAAAAAATTATATGCTATTACCTTGTAGGAAAGACTACGATTTCTCCCTTTCTATCTCATTAGTTACCCACCAGCTAAAACCATTTTTAGCTATGCACATGGCCACCTAGAATAAAGATACTGAAAGTGATATATACAGGTGAAGAAGCAAATCCCTTCTGATTCCTTCCTTCCTACTGCTGCAATGTGGACACGGCAGTAAAATCTCAGACCATGTAGATGAAAGCAACTCTCCAGGAATGACAGAGTAACAACAGAGAAGGGGCATGGATCCCTAACAATACCATAAAAGACTATGAAGTATTACCATTATCAGTTTGGGTATTTATGTAAGAGAAAAAAAAAAACTAACATTTTGGATGGCTGTTATAGTAGCCAAATCTATATTTTAATTAACATACACTCCAAATATGTACTATCCCGTAAAGTTCACAAAGAGTCAACAGAAGCAACTGAGAGGTGAATCTATTGTTCAGCTTTCATGTATTTCCGTAAGGTTGGGATAGTGGTAGAAATAATGTTTCCCAGCAGGTACCATTCAAAGACTTCCAGAGGCATTCGTGAACACTGAATAGAGAGTAAAAATGTTCAAGATAGATAATGTTAATTTTGTACACGGAAGTCCCCTGGAGCAAGGGAAGAATATCCATGATTACTGCAGGGAGTTGCCAAAAGAAAAGGTGGTGCTTTCGGTGCACACTTTACTAGACTAATATTTTAAAGCACTTCATTCAATCTTGCCTATGTAGAAAAATTTATCCAACTAATAGACACAATATGGCTCTGGTGCTTGCAAAATGTTCTTGGAAGTATATTTGATTTGGGGGACATATTGTGGTATTTCCATGATATGAAATGAGTTTCCAATAACTGAAACATAATTCATACACTGGACATCTATTTCTGTATGAATAGAAATCTAACAGGGGTTATACTTAAAACCATTTGACTCACAGCTGGAGTCAAGGAACCACTTACTTTGGGGTTCCCTGCATAAAAGAAATTCCCAAATATAAATACTCAGCAGATTCATCAGGCTCTGTGGCAATGTAGCAAGATGGAGGTAACTGCCAAGCTGGGGTTGTTCTAGGAAACCTATTTTAACTATCAGTAGAATTTTTCTGTAATTGTGAAATACACTGTAAACAGAAATCTTTTTTGATAAAGAACCGCAAGATCAGTGAGATGTATTCAAATGGAAAACAATATGGGGAGCTTAAGTGCTGATATGAGTATAAGGTGATCACATGAGCCCCTCAAGTTTGAGGATTAAGAATGAAGTGCAGGTCTCACCAGGATTCACCACCAGGGAGACAAGGAGTATTTGTAAACCAAACAAAAACCACTGGAACACTTGAACCTTTCCCCCCAGGGCAGTAAGGCCACAGCAGACAGGGGTATAGTATAAAGTAGGGTGTTGAAGAGTTTAGGAACTCTGTAGTATAAAGTAGGCTGTTGAAGAGTTTAGGAACCAACTGGGGAAACAGCCACATGCTAAAAGAGCATTACCATCAGTCATAATCAGGTACATAATGAAGACCCTTGTACATGATGAGGTCAGATATATCGGTGTGGACTCAAGTGGTCAGGAAAAGCTTCAGAGAACAGGTAATCCTGAACTGATCTTGAAGGATGCTAAGATTTACACAGCTGGATGATGGCAAGATTTACATAGCTGGATGATGACATGCTGCACATGAACACGTAAGGAAGGCCTCAAGGCAGAATTCAGCAAGCCGAGGCAGCCAGATTCCTCCCCTGAAGACAGGTCCATCTGTCCACAGCAATTTCTCTTTTCTCAGGACACTAAAGTTCTTTAAAGAAAACTAGATGTTCTTTAAAAACTGGATCAGTGACCAGGTCAGTTTGTGAAAGATGTGCTAAAATGCTGAAGTTTCCTTTCTATAGTACTTTTCAGAGCTTTTAACATACCAATGTATGCTGTGAAATCTCTGAGGGGATGATACAATATGCAACACTTATCAACCTTACTGGCCCAAAACCCCTTTTAAAAGTAATGCCTGCTAATACACCTTGGTTTATAGAACACAGTTCAGGAAGTGCTACTTGGTGGTACTGAATCCCACCTGAAAAGATAGGCTCTGCAGTCAGCCTAGATTTGAACTCTAGTTGTTACCTACAAGACCAAGTGACCTTGGGCAAGGTATTTAACTTCTCTAAGCCACAAATTTCCCCAACTGCAAAATGTCAGATTAAATTAAGGATGTAAACATACCTAAGAGTTCAGTATAGGTTACTTACTAGTATTTGATGCTCCATTTTCAGACTAGAATTGGGCTCCCCACATGGGTGGGGAGTGACTGTGCTGACCTGTTGTATTAGTATATAAGTATAAATAAATGCATAGTGTCTGTATGTATTTAAGATGCAAACACATGGAAAAGAAGAGCCCTATCACCTCATAGTGAAATAAGTGTAGTCCAACTATGCAATGACTAAAAGAAAGGGTATTGTTTTAATTTTTAAATATTCCTAATATGAAGGAAAATGAGAAAATCCTGGAGTGGCTGAGTTGCATCAGGAGAAAGAAAAGCGAAATTATACTTCACGACACACACACTAGAGGAGTAAGACTAATAAACAAAATTCAAGAAACCAATATTTTTATTAAACCTCATATTTAACCCCATGGCAGTGACTTAAATTGCTTAATACTAACTCACTAGGCAGAAGTTTAAAAGCTTTAGAGTGCTTTACAGTCCACAACTTTAAGTTGTGAACTATATTGGGGTAAAGAATAGGGAAGAGATCGTGAAATAAGTAACATCCACAAAATAATTGTTCTTCCAGTGATGGCTTCTGTTTTTCTTCATTTAATTGCTGGTCTTTCCAGAAAGGACTCAAAGTTTAAGCAATCTTAATAAAGCACCTTATAAAATTCAAAATCATGCCTTGGCTTTTTTCAAGGGCAGGTGAAAAAATTTTGCAAATGTGGTGTATATGACAATTTCAGATCTCTAATTCCCAGCACACAGGTTTTTTTTCTTTTTTTTTTCTAATGTCCTCTTTCCTTAAACCATCTCAATACTAAAATGACCAGATGTTTTAAAAAAAAAAATTACAAATCTATACATATCCTAAAAACAATTAAAATATTTCTACAGTGAAATTAAAAAAGCAATCCACAGAGTTTATATATACTGTGGACTATGTCTATGCATAGTACATACATTTAGGCAAGAAATACACCAAATAGCTAATGATAATTATCTTTGGATAGGATGGGTTGTAGATAATTTTGTTTCTTACTTGCTTTAACTTTTTAATATTTTCTACAATGAACATACATTCTTTTTTCTTAATGTAAATGTATTTTAAAAGTAAGTAGGCCCAGCGCGGTGGCTCACACCTGTAATCCCAGCACTTTGGGAGGCCGAGGCAGGTGGATCACGAGGTCAGGAGATTGAGACCATCCTGGCCAACAGGGCGAAACCCCGTCTCTACTAAAAATATTAAAAAATTAGCTGGGCGTGGTGGCACGCACCTGCAATCCCAGCTACTTGGGAGGGTGAGGCAGGAGAATCACTTGAACCAGGGAGTTGGAGGTTGCAGTGAGCCAAGATTGCACCATAGCATTTCAGCCTGGTGACAGAGCAAGACTCCATCTCAAAAAAAAAAAAAAAAAGTAAGTAAACAATAATATTTTTCTCTTTCCCTATTTGAGAACACTGGTTCATTGAAGGATATAACTTTGAAGGCAAAAGTCTAAAAGTCCAGGAGAAAAGACAATATTCAGCCCTCCTTCACTTATAATTCGAAATAACGAATTCATAATAAGTTTGCAGAACTTAAGTATTTTCATTTTTAAAGCACTCTTGAAACTATGTACAAATTGTGGTGCTCATCCAAGAAGAAGGAACAGAAGGAAGGAAAAACAGTATGTATAAAAGTGCAAGTTAAACCCTGTCATAGAAGCTCTGATAAACTGGAAACACAAGAACATTGCCATGAAGTTGATTTTATGTCTACTTTACAGATGAGGAAAAGGAAGTTCTCAGTAAGTAAATCACTCGGTCAAGCTCACTAAAGCTATTAACAGTGATTGTACCAGCATTTTAATCCATGTCAGAGTCCACGTGTACTTTTACTATATAATGATGTCAGTTTTCATTTTTAATCTGCCAGCTGCCACCTTGTCCTTGGGGAGCTATATGTTATACAGTAAGGAAAATTGCATATCAATATAATTTCTCTAGAAAATTTAGTATTCATAGGGATTAATATTCATGGTTATTGACTCAATTTAAAAAAAAAAAAGTCTGTATGTGGTTTAGACCCATTCACCCTTCCTACTCCCTAACCCCAAGACAAATGATTGGCGTAGGCCATGACCTTGTACTATACAGCAGGCCCCTCCTCCTTTTATGTGGAACACACTTACCTTCTTCCTACACCTTAAAAGCTCATTCTCCTTGCCCTACGCCCAAGCTCTCCTAAGGAATACCATAATCAAGTTGAATGTAATTTCCCTAGGAATCTTTTGAATTGATTAAGGATGTGTTTGGGGTTTTCAAAATCTCAATGAGACAGTGACAAGAAAACATCACTAGGATAGCAGCTTATCCCAAAACCATGAGATTGCTAAATCTCTTGAACCGAAATAATGTTTAGTTATCTCTTTCTTGACTAGCACACAGTTCATACAAATGGTAGACTCTAAAATGTATACAAGGAAATTAAAAAAAAAAAAAAAAAAAACTTTCCCAGTAGCACAGATTTAACCCCCACTACTTCCTGGTAACTAGTTGCAATACAAAGTTCTGAATTTAGTATTCCTAAACTAAAAGTCCTTTTTGCTTGTGCTAAATATCTACTATATTTTAATTCAGTATACTGCCTGGGACAGGAAGCATTTAAGCAGTATTATAAAATCAGAAATGCAGTACCTGTATTATTTTAAGAAGAAGGGATTTCTCTCAGTCAGGTATGATAGTAATCAAAACCCTAAATTATACTAGCTTCTTTTCCCCAAAACGAATTTTTCCACCTTTTTTTTTTTTTTTTTTTTTGAGAATCATTGATCTTCTTCACTCCCAGTAGTAAGTTAAACCTGTACATATACTTAGTATGTGCTATCTATGCTGCTACACACTTTCATAGAGTGGCGAAGAGAATTCAGTGAATCTGAGTCTTCTCTAGGCAAGGCAAAGGTGATTTCTGACTGATAACAAGCAAACTGAAACAGACCAAATTTCTCATGCATTTTGCTTCATGACAAATCTGTTAAAGCATGGTGATTTCTGTTTTGCTTTTTTACTTTTTTGGGTGTCAGTCATCTGTTACCAATGTATTTTTTAACCATGTAAAATCCTAAATAATGACAAACAGGAATATCAGTACTGGTCCATGGATTTAAGAAATTAGGTAAATCAATATGTATCTAAATGGAAAGTACTAGAAATCAGGAACCTGACTGAAGAAGGCACTGTATATTTTCTGATCTTCTTTACCACTTAATATGGTTATCATGTAAAACTGTGGCAAGTGGCCCAATGCTCATAGACAGCTGACAACAAGTAATGGGTATGGAGTGAAGCAGATTGAAACATCATTGTTCAGCTTTCAGAATATTAACATTAATATTTCAAAGTACCGAAAACCCTCTTCTAAATCAGTTTTTTTTTACATTATCAGGAGGATGTTCCATTTAGTAATTTAAATTTGATTTGATTTTCATCACTGCATATATAAGGCAATTTTAAATTAAGCCCACGTCAACCAAGGAAAATTTGCAGTCCTGTGACAGAAAGGAGCCTTGTGCCAGAAAACCAAATCCCTACTCTTTCTCCCATTTCTGCTCAATCACTAGTCTCTAACTTTCATCATTCATCCCTCTCAAGACCTGTGGTATTTCAAAGGATATAACAGCCTCTTAATGCAGCTTAAAAAAAAAAAAAAGTGCAGCATGTGAGAGGAATAGTGGGAGAAATGAAATTTTATTTTCTCATTATCACTGGCTCAAGAGTTAAAGGTTCAGTTATCCTTAATTAAAAAGTATCAGGTACATAGAGAAAAAGCAGTGTGTGTGTGTGTGTGTGTGTGTGTGTGTGAATTATGAGTAACCTGCTAGCCTCACCATTCAAAACTTTGGTTATCTTTAATTTAAAAGTATCAGGTACATAGAGAAAAACCAGTGTGTGTATGTGTATGTGTGTGTGTGTGTGTGTGTATGTATTATAAGTAACCTGCTAGCCTCACCATTCAAAGGTTTGGTTATCTTTAATGTAAAAGAATCAGGTACATAGAGAAAAAGTAGTGTGAGTTTATGAGTATTATGAGTAACCCGCTAGCCTCATCATTCAGGGGTAACATGCTCTGTGTGTGTGTGTGTGTGTGTATATGTGTGTGTATTATGAGTAACCTGCTACCCTCATCATTCAGAGGCAACATGCTGTGTGTGTGTGTGTGTGTGTGTGTGTGTGTGTATTATGAGTAACCTGCTACCCTCATCATTCAGAGGCAACATGCTGTGTGTGTGTATTATGAGTAACCTGCTAGCCTCATCATTTAAGGGCAACACACTGTGTGTGTGTGTGTGTGTGTGTGTGTGTGTGTGTGTGTATTATAGTAACCTGCTAGCCTCATCATTCAGAGACAACACGCTGTGTACCCACATGGCAAGTTTACTTTTTCCAGCTACCTGCAGTCAATAAAATATACAACTGACATTTTTTAACCTTAAAAGAATCATTCTTACATTTAGCACCCACTGGAACCCAAAAGAAACTGACCAATGAATCACTCAAATTCCAGACCTCATAATCAGAGAAAGGAATCCACTGTACCAAGGGAGAAAAAAATAGATTGTAGTTATTTTTAAAAATAATCAAAGGAATAATAGGAAAAGTATCTAAATTCACCAGAAAACAAAAATACTGAACAAATGTACATTACTTTTGCTGTAACCTTAAGTTTTCTAATTTTCTATATTTAAAAAAGCATCTATTCCTTAACTGACACTTACAACTTCCTTTTAGTTATTCTTTCTGCATTTATCAGCCCTTAGAAATCATAAATCATGACACAAAACATGTTACTTTTAAACATAAGTACCTGTCACTTAAGCTAAAGAAGTAGATGCAAATAAGAATAAATGTTTCAAGCCATTCATTTATCTTTAGGAAGTGATTTTTGCCAACATATAAGAAAAACTGTAACATTTACTTTTACCTTACTGTTATCAGCTAACAGAGCGGTGCTCAAGGATGATAACTGCTTCTTACAAAACATGATTTTACCACTGTGACACTATTAGACTCTCTGGCTGTGATTCGCTTTCCATTTAGTCACAGTGTATAGGCTGATCAAACAAGAGTGGCTGTACTCTTCTTGCAGTCATAATTAATGGAAAGTAAGATGAAGCCACATTCATTAAAACCTTCCTCGGATTTTCAAATAGGATACTGGGAAAAATAATCTGAGAATGACCATACAGTACATACGTATTTTGACCGATACTTGGATGACACCAGCAGTTCCTTTCTCAGGTTAAGCAAACAGCATGACCTAGGAAAAGGCATGGTATTTTCAGCTCCATTATGTTTGCAGGTTGATTCCACGCTTCAAAATTTTCAAAGTTAACAACTGTGCTTTCACGTACCCTACATTTATTTTAAAATAGAAGTGTTACATGTGCCATGATTTAGAGTCTAAATGTTAGCTACAAGAAGAGGAATAATCTTAATTTCATACAGAAAATGTATTTCTTTAAAATACCGAGGTATTTAAAAACCATTCTCTCCTAGTATATGTTTAGAATAGAGAATTTTAGAAAATTATTTACTGAAGTTTTTTTTTTTTTTTTCTCTTCTACTACGATCTCCCTGGACTGTAAGCAAATTTATTTTCACTGATCACTAAAATGGAAACATTCTCCTCCAGCCTCTCTGACAAACACTGGACCTAGAATTTCCTCTGAGGTCTTCACACAGGGAGCAACAGTTAACGAAACTGCCGGCCTGTGTATCCCCATTCCCCAATCTTTTGCTAATTGTTCAAATATAATTATATATTTTAAGTGATAAAAATTTCTAATCTCGACAGTGATCTTTTAGTTTAAGAATATCTACCATAGTAGAAAAATCTGCATGTGTAAAGTAATAAAATTTCAGTCATATTCCATTACTCTAAAAAGCACTTTGTAGTCATTTTTTCCGTACCATAATTGAGAGCTTATTTGCCAAAAATCTAATGGATTTTTAAAATTCATCTTAAATCATCCTGGCAAGAACTAGCAGATTTTTGAACAGGGGTGTTTAGACACTTTCTTTCAAAAGATGATGTAAAACTCTGCAAACAGATTGTAAAGGTAACACTAAGATTTACACAGCACACCTTGCTGTATTAGAGATTAAAAGATTAAATCTGTTGGGTTAGGCAATAAGAAACACAATGATCAAATTGTCTAATAAAAATTGCATGCCAAAATACTGAACTGCCAGAAGAAAACTACCAGGAGAAGGGTAAAGATTTAAGTCTTCTCAAGCAAACATAATTAAAACCTATATCCAATGAGACAAACATTTTAGAAAATGCCTCAGACAAGTTTTGAAATGGCAATGCAAAGTATACCTTTGACTTCCAGGTACATGCGCTTTTATTAACAAAGAACTGGCCAGGTGCAGTGGCTCACGCCTGTAATCTCAGCACTTTGGGAGGCCAAGGCAGGCGGATCACCTGAGGTCAGAAGTTCAAGACCAGCCTGGCCAACATGGTGAAACCCCATCTCTACTAAAAATACAAAAATTAGCAGGGCATGGTAGTGGGCACCTGTAATCCCAGCTATTAGGGAGGCTGAGGCAGGAGAGTCACTTGAACCTGGGGGGCAGAAGTTGCAGTGAGTCAAGATCGCGCCATTGCACTCCAGCTTGAGTGACAAGAGTGAAACTCCATCTCAAAAAAAAAAAAGGAATTGCAGTATGGAGAAATACACTGCATGGTAAATTTTTCTAGGCAAATAATTTCCTTCACAAATACGTGTTTTTCATAACAGCATTAAACAATCAAGCAAAAAAAAAAAAACTTAATTGACTTAACCTAATTAGACTATTCCTGACATTTTTTAAATGTTTACATAAATGACCATAAACTATAAATCTAAACAGAATTAGAATCTTCTAATAATGATGCTATTTTCACATTTTCTATTTCTAAATATCATTACTCAGATATCTTTGATATATTCTGGCACAATGACACTTGCATGACTCAAGTATACTTATAGTTTTATTTTATGCTAGGGTTGTAAAGGAACTATTTTTGCAATAATAAATGTTAATAAACAGTATATAAAATATTTACTTCAAATCTACAGAATAAAAAATGTGAAGTACAGCAGTAAGTACTGACAAGGACTTATAGAGAACTTCATGCATCATGACTTAAGGACTTCTTTTTTGCAATGTACAACTGTACGTTACTGTTCTTTTTTTGTTTTGTTTTCTACTTAGGCTTTCTAAGGAATATATTTTTAAAAAAACAAATTCTCACAGAATCATAAAGATACTACATTGATGTTGTCATGATATCACTTCTCTACAAGTGTTAATTCTTAAAATTCTGTGGAACAGTTCAAAGGGGTCTCTTCATACTACATTAGGAATTGAAACTATTGTTTCACTCTAATAACTGGAATCATCTGGTTGGTTTTAAATCAAGAGTTCTTGTAGAAGGAGTTAGGCATTTGCACAGTTGTAAAAACTACTTGCAAACCTTGCTCACATTAAAGAGTATCTTATCAGGTTTGGTTTGTTTGTTTTTTAAGCGACAGGATCTTGCTATATTGCCCAGGCTTCTAGCCTCAAGCAATCCTCCAGGTTCAGGCAGCCAAAATGCTAGGATTATAGGCATGAGCCACCACACCTGGCTGGTGTTTCTATTAAAAGGAAAACCAAAAGTTAAAGAAGAATTATTAATACAAACAGTTTAATAAATAAAAATGCTGACATACCCAACTTCTAATAAGAGTGAACTCCCTCCAAAAAAGTTTTGGCAGTTTCTCAGTTACTGCCTATTTAATAGGCAGTAATACTTACATAATAAATAATACCATTTCTTTTTAAAAGACACCAGTGAATACACAGTTTTCATAGGAAGCATAGCTTTACCAGTGAATACATAGTTTTCACAGTAAACAGCTATGCATAAAAAATAATTTCATAAAGGTAACTACAAATGCTAAAATTACAATTAAGCCAGATAATCATTAAGCATGTTAAGTTTACTACCGAAGACGGCAGCATACCTCTTGAGGCTCAGATGTATTCCTAAACCCAGGGAATTGGTAAAAATTAAAATTAAAAAAAAGACTAGGTCATCTACACTATTCTGATACAGAATGGTTCCCAATAGTATGTGACTTAATTTTAACTCATCCAGTTTAAAATATTCTTGGTAGTAGCAGATTCCTATTGCTTAGAAGCCTATTCACAGACTAGTTGGTATTGATATAATACTGTGGTTAATTGTACCTTCTAGATTTGGGAAACCAGGCTGCTCTGCACCAATTCTGTAAACCTAATTAGATAATGTAAAGTTAATTTTTTCCTCAAGTTTCAGCGTACCAGTTCTTGTATTCAGTGAAGTGAATCAGGTCTCCCTGTCGACATGTTTAAATGCTTCTTGGGAGTAATGCTTGAAAATGCTACACAGGCTGGGGAGCCCAGAAGGGAATTTATAATGGTGCAGAAATGAGAACATTTCTCATCTGGAAATATTCAGGATTCTTAGCAAATGAAGCAACTGAAAGTTAGCTCTTCCCTCTCCAAAAAGATGTAGACTCTGGGTGACTGCAGTTCAAGTTGTCTCAGTGTTGCTTTCAGGATCACAGGGCTGAACTAGAATTTAATGATAAACCTCATTTTTAAAAACTAAGAATATTGAAATGCTGAGCATACGTTTTCTCTATGCTGAGAATAGCACAGTTTTGCTGTTCTGTTTTTTTTTAATATACTTCAGTCAAATTAATGTACTAAAAACTAAAAATTGTCTAATGTTCTCAGAATAAAATTTATTTCCAATTTTAAATATTAAATTGTTTTTCTAGTCACAGCTTTTCAAATCACTGGATTTTAGATGAGTAAAAAATGACTAGTAAGTGTTGCAGTATCTAGCTTACATAGTATTATATAGGATCACAACTAAAATATATATACATAGGTGTCTGCACACACACACATACACACACACACAGTTGTGGGTAGGGAGAGGTGGAAAGGCACATAAAGTTATGGTAGCCCAGATATAACCAAAAATGGGTTAAGTTCCTCTTCGATAGTTAGAGTTCTCTAATAAAATTTTTTCTCTATTTGTATTTTCCCATAGTGAAGATGACTCTTCATGACCTGAACTTCTTTATCATCTGAACCAGTTTTCCTGGACCACAATATTCACTGAGATGCCAATGATGATGCTGCTGTGGTCCCTCTCTAGACCAAAGTACTACTGGTTAGCTTAGCAGGCAGGTAACGCTTCCACAGCCACTTGTTTCAGCTTTCATTCTAGTCAGTTCTCAAATATTGTAACATTTGAATTTGTTGATGGCCCTGCCCTTAAAGAAATTATTTTTGCTCTCGGTTAGGCAATATTGTCTAAGTCATTTTACTTCTGTCTATGTCTTCTTTCATCTCTCCCCACCAACCCCCTAGAGCCTAAAAGAAGGCATTTTCCATGTTTCTTTCTTAATACACACATTTTTCTCCTCCATCCACACAGGCTCCTTTAACTTACCAATCCGCTCCCTGAGCTTCAGACACCACCCTCTGGCCAATGAAATGCATCCACTTCTGATTCCATGCTGCGCTCCATGTACCTGGTTAGACACCTTCGCTCAACTGACCTGTAGTCTATAAAATACTATATGCCAAACCAAACCAAATTTTTCATTTTGCAGCCACCAAATCTATATAACCTCTAGACTGGCACTCCTCAAAAGCATGATCCCTAGACCAGCAGCAGCAGCATCAGCATCCCTGGAGAACTAGTTAGAAATGCAAATTATCTGCTCTATCCTAAATCTACTCAATCAGAAATTCTGGGCATGGGGCCAAGTAATCCGTTTTCTCACACCCTCTAGGTGATTCTGAAGCCTACAGAAGTTCGACAGCCAGTGCTTCAGACAGCTGTATTCCTTCTAAAGGCATCAACATCCTTTCCTTTACCATCAAGAATGATTCCTCCTCCCACTGGGCAATTCTATTATACTTCCATAATCTCTTCCTCTGTATTCAGTTTCTAGGTCCTTCTCCTTAGTTTAGGCTTCATTATATCCTTCAGACATAATTCTTTCCTCACTGAAATCTAGCTTTCACTGTTTCCAGATTATTCCTTATAGCCCAGCTCTGACCATTCCAAGTCTTTCATGGCTCAGATTCTATTTATCTTTCTAGGGTCCTCTCTTCTATTCCACCCCTCTCCAATGCAATTTTCCAGCCATGTGGTCCCCAGGATTGGTCACAGTCATTTATGCTGTTGCACACAGTCTCCTCTGTCCTCGTCTCTCCAGCATGTCTTTTTATAAGACAAGCTCTCTGACAGCATCCAGCCCCATACGCTAGATGCTCCTTTCTCTGTGATCCCACAGCACCCAGTGGACTTAACTAATACAGTTTTTGTCTTACTCACCGCAATTGTTTACTTGTGCATCTGGCCCACAAACTGTGGCCAAAAAGGACTATTATTCATTTTATTTATCTAGGAACATACATTTTAAGCAAGACACCCATATAATTTACCATCCAACCCAGGATATTTCTGAGAGTGAAAGGATAATAATGACTAATGGGCAGCAAATGTAAACTAAAACAAATAATCACCCTAATAACAGACCACAGGAGCCACACACGCCCATCATCTGAGTCCTGACTACATCTTCAAGCTCATCCAGCACTGTACTCCCTCCAAATTCAACAAACTCCAGCCATACTGGCTTCAAACACTCCAGTCTCATTCCATCCTCAGGAATTTTGCACTTCTGTTCCCTCTGCCTGGAATGCTCTTCCCCCAGATTTGCATGATAGTCTTACACTTACTCCTGAAGTCTCTGCTCTGGCCATCGCCTTCCCTGATGTTCCCCGAGTGGTCCCCTCCACCCCATTCTCTCTTTTTTTATTATTATTATTATTTTTTTTTTTTTTTTTTTTTTTTTTTTTTTTTTGAGATGGAGTCTTGCTCTGTTGCCCACGCGGGAGTGCAGTGGCGCGAGCTCCACTTACTGCAACCCCTGCCTCCTGGCTTCAAGCAATTCTCCTGCCTCAGCCTCCTGAGTAGCTGAGATTACAGGTGCATGCCACCATGTCTGGCTAATTTTTGTATTTTTAGTAGAGACAGGGTTTCACCATGTTGGCCACGTTGGTCTCAAACTCCTGACCTCAAGTGATTCGCCTGCCTAGGCCTCCCAAAGTGCTGGGATTACAAGCATGAACCACCGCCTCCCATTCTCTTTCATATTACCAAGTACAGATGCTCCTCGACTTACCGGGGTTACACCCTGCAACAAACCCATTGTAAACTTGAAGAATCATAAGACATCTTAAGTCCAGATGTGCTCAGACTTATGACAGAGTTACACACCGATAAACCCATTGAAAAGTCAAAAACTATAAGCTGAATCATGGTAAGTCAGGGACCATCTACATTGTCTTCAGTGTTTATCTGAAATTACCCTGCTAGCATCTATATATCCACTTTTCAATGAAGTCCATATGTGTACTTGTCTGTGTTGTTAAAAACTGTAGTGCAACATCAGAAAGCACAGCTCTGAAGTTAGAACACCTAAGATTGAATCCTGGCTCTACAATTAATTAAGTGAATAACCTTGGACAAAGAGTGCACCTCTCTATACTGCGACAGCCTCATCTATAAAGCAGGGATTCCCTCAGACTTGCAATAGAGGGTGGTTGTTACAAATAAACGACCAAATACATGTAGAATATTTATTAGGCCCAAAGTAAGGATTCAATATATGTAAACTATTATTGTTGCTGTTATTACTGAAATCTTTAATTTAGTTACTTTTCAGATTGTACATTCATTCTTCAGGAATGAGAATTGAAATTCAAAATATGAACAAAGACAATTATCTAGTTTGAAGCTGAATAATCACAATCATTTTCCTGCATTCAATAGCTACTCAAATCTTGCTGACCAACTTTTTTAATAACTCAAGTTAGAAATTCCACATATTCTGTTTACAGATGGCTCAAGCTCAGAATTTTGCTTTTCATTCATGATGAATTATTTTTCTCTCTTCCTCTTTCTCCAATTTACTATCATCTGATCTAACACAGTTTATACAGAAACCCAAATCATATCTCACACGTTATCTCCCATTCCATGCAACCAGCGTAAGTCACAAAATAGACTGCTGTTCAACAGTTTTCATTCTCTCTTTACTAATAATTGTGCACTCCCCAAAAGGCCATTTTAAGACTTCTCCACCTACTGGTTTGACTGCTGACGAAATATATCCTTGTGACAGTTCTTATATTATTTCTTTACATTGCTACTGGATTAAGGAATAGCTCTCCCCACCCCCAACTAGATTGTGAGAGCAGGAACTCCCACTTCGGGTGTTCTCAGTATTCTTCATGAGGTCTTAGGGAGGGGAGGATGGGGAAGGGGGGGGCAAGCAGATGGTAACAGGGCTGATGCCTGACCTCACACAGACCACTGGATGGGAAACATTTCCACAGAAGTGATAAATACGGCAACTCTTAGGAATTCACCAAACATTTCCGAAATGTTCAGACCTATGTGGGAGACATAAATGGATGTACCTTACTTTAGTTTCTTTTAGCATCTTTCCTGGTGCTAATTTTATAGAAGGCACATATCAAATGTTGAGGAAATACTCAATGAACAGGAAACATGAACCCTGCCTTCAAAGGGCACATGGTCAGTGGTTGGAAGCCTTGTTTGGTTTAGAGGACACTTTAGGAAACACGAAAGCTTCTGATTATCAACCTAGAAAAAAATGCAGATGTATGCAAAAGTTTGCATTAATTTCAGGAAGTCTATAAACCCCAGATTTCTCAGACTTGGTGATGTGAGATTTTTAATCATTATGTGTGGGGAGAGAAGGCGAATGGGAGATTGAAAACAGCAAAGAAAACAAAAACCAATCCTAAGGCGTGTAGCCTGGGAAACTGAGAGAACAGTGACCATTTAAGACACTACACTTTCACTAAGTGATAGCTCCATCCCTAATAGTATAAACAGAGCTTCCATTTGAAATACAATCTCATGTTCAAGGGCAGAATTTTTCAAGTTACAACTGATCATCACTGAGATAAAATGGCTTTGGTAAGGTGGAACTTGACTGCCAGGGTAATCAATTCAGCCACTAATCCTCATTTAAGCTATATTCCTTTCAAACCTGTTAGCTTGCCTATCACATAAAACCTCTTGGCCTAGTAGTTCCTGAGTTAGTCCTACTATGTACACCCTGAACCTAAGTGGCATTAATGACTTGACTAAAGTTGCATTTGCATATCCAGAGAGTCATCAGTTTACACACAGCTTCTCACCAGCACTGAATGTTTTAATGCAGGGGTCCCCAGCCCCGGGTCATGGACAGGTACCTATCCATGGCCTGTTAGGAACCAGGCCGCACAGCAGGAGGTGAGTAGCAGTCTGGCAAGTGAGCATTACCGCCTGAGCTCTGCCTCCTGTCGGATCAGTGGTGGTATTAGATTCTCACAGGAGCATAAACCCTATTGTGAACTGCATGCAAGAGATTCAGATTGCGCACTCCTTATGGGAATCCAATGCCTAATGATCTGAGGTGGCACCGTTTCATCACCAAACCATCCCCCACCCAACCCAATCCCCCCAGTCTGTGGAATAATTGTCTTCAACAAAACCGGTCCCTGGTGCTAAAAAGGTAGGGGACTACTGTTTTAATGGATCTGTCAACATTTCCTTTAAAAACCTTTATTTTCAGAGGCTTATGAGTCAACTGTAGACAGTCACTCAGGACTAAAACCTGGGATAAATCGTGTTAGTCTGAGACGTATTATAATTTATTTAATTAAAGGAGCTTTCTGTGATTTGCAAGTCTAAACAGATAATCTCAATAAATGCTGTCCTTAAAATATCCAGAGGACAAAGACTTAAAAAAAAGGGCTTCCCATAATCATAATACAACACAAGAAAGTATACATTTTGCCTTGAGAACTTTCCATAATGGAACAAATAATCTATCATCCTAGGCCTCCTGACACCTTCGCTACCATATCCAATCGCCAAATCCTGATGCCTTTGCATCTTTAGGAGCTCTTGAATCAATTTATTTTTTTCTATCTCTACCACCACCCTGCCAATCTAAGCAAGGATCATGTCCCACCTGAATAATGACCACCCCCACCAGGACTCCTGCTACCTGTTCTACAGACAAATACGTACTTTCTGTAGGCAGCCTGAGTGCTCTTTTCAAAACACAAATCCACTCTCCCCTACTTAAAATCCTTCAATGGCTTCTCACTGCACTTAAGATCTCCTTAGCGTGGACTACGAGACCCATGCTTTCCTGAGTGGCATCATTCCACTTCTCATGCTCCATGTTCCAACAACATTCATCTCCTAGTTTCTCACTATTTCACCCATGCTACCTCCTGCCTTAGACCTTTGCACAATTGCTCCTTCTCAAGAATGCTGCCACCCACTTCCAGATTAACTACTTTTCTTGAAATGTTCAGATTTTGCCTCAAAAGTCAGAGTAGGCAGCTAGGCAGACATGAGCAGGGCAGGAAAGGCCCCTCACCACCAGGAATGTCAGTGGCCAAAGGGTGATGGTCAGGCAGTTGTTAAACTGTCTCTCTGAAATAATAATTGGTCGCAGCGAACACCATGGAAAGGCAGTCTCCCAATAGACAGAAAACACCTAACGCTGGTTATCAGCAGGTTCCCGCTAAGATCTCAGGAGTTGGGCCAGTGGGCTCCAGCATGTGCACTAAGAGGCAAAATGGCGACTTTTAACTCGTACTTGCCCTTCCTCTAGGAAGGCCCAAATGGTAAGGGAAAAATGCCTCAGGTGAGCATGAGTACAACTTCAGTAAACACACTGCATGCAGCCCCTCCCCGCTGCTGGCAGGCCACTGCCATGCAGACAGACCACACCAAGGGAAGAATCATGGGAGAAGAAACGCAAACCCTGGAATCATGCCAATGCATAAGACCCCCAAGTCCAAGGTGAGAGGAGGTACTTGGATTTCTCAGGTCGCCCACATGGCCCTCTTCAAAGTGTACTTCCTTCCGTTCCTGCTCTAAAGCTTTGTAATACTCTCGCTCCTGCTCAAAAATTTGCCTCGGTCTCTCACGCTGCCTTATGCCCCTCCAATAAATTCTTTCCCACAAGGAGGTAAGAATCGAGTTACTTCAGACCTGTATGGATTTGCTACTGCTAACAGTCATTTCTTCAAGTAAGGCTTTTATGACCAAATTCCTCCATTTTCTTGCCCCCTATGGTTTCACTATGAAAGCAGTAGCATAATTTTTATTTATATATTTATGGAGGTTTGATTGCTGTGTGGTTTTTACAAGATCCATGAGATTCAGGACAAGGAGTATTTCCTTAACAACTAGTACCAAGCCTGGTACATAATAGGCACTCCAAAAATGTTCGAATAAATCAATATTTAAAATCACAGAACAGAATATGATCGGAAAGGTAAGGTCATTTTTCACATCATTCACCTCAGAGAAAGGACAAGCGGCCCAGAGATGGGAAGGAAGAAAGAAACATGTTTCTTTTGTCTTGACTCCACAGGTGGACAGACCTAAAACAAGGAAATAGTGCAGATGAGGGAGGACCATCTCAAGTCGTCAAGGCTGTAACAGAATTTGGTGTCTTAAATATTCATAGTTCAAGACAAAAACTGGCAGAGGGTGAATGGAGCCACAAGTACAAGCTTGCTGGAGTAGAGGCAGAACCCACACCTGGTAAACTGGATCGTTCAGGCCATTTAAAGGGATCCAAAAAAGTCCATGTGTAGATCAGCATTAAAGAGAAGCAGAGATCTCACAATGGGTGGAATATTTGCAATAATCATCGAAGGAAAAGAACCACAAGGGGGAGGAGAAACTCAGGAGTCACAATCCTCCCTACAGGATTTGTCCTTCTAGCACTGTATCTTAAAAGTTCCTGGGTTAGTCTTTATTAAAGGAAGGTAATAATCCCTTATTTATGCTCTTATTTATAAGTTACACTTTAAATTGCTTGTATTACTATTTACCTGGGAAGCCAATAAAAGGGTCTTTCTTGCTCTTCTGATACCTAAGCATTCTTCTTAATGTTAACTATGTTAAGTCTTTAAAATCTACTTTTTGTCTTTGACGAATGATAGAAATAACACTGGATCCACTGAGAAACTTTATCAAGTACACTGAAACAAACAAAAAAATCAAGATATCATCACCTTCTTTATTATCACCATATAGTATTGAAATGGGCATTATGGCCCATCCTTTATTTGCACTAATAAAATATTCCACGAGTTGGCAAGTGATGCTGATGTTCCGCCACCTCTTTAAAAGACTATCAGAAGGGCGGGACATTCTGAACCTAGCTAGTTTTGTCAGTTTCTCTACCAGAAGATAGGGGGTTAAACATTTCTAGCTACATGTAAAAAGCCATCTGATGACTTAAAACAAATATCTTCAACTGCAGTATTCAGTTATCCTTTGTCAGTAAGTCATATTGAGAGCAAAATCATAAAAAGATCACCATCACTCCATGAGCTGAGAAGCTTAAAACCGCAAACGTACTGAAAAGGAAAACTGATACTTTTTATTATCATCAATTTAGATGACTTAGATGGGAATCTATCCCAGATACTACAAAGGGATTCCACTGCTGTAGAGACTTCAAATACTAAAACTTACAGATTACATCTAATCTCATGATATAGGCAAAGAGCTGATAATGGGATCTCCTCCTAGGATTCTTACTCTTGAAAGGACACCACAAGCCTTTTCGCCCAACTTCCTGATGCTAACTTTCCAGAAGGAAAGTTAATAAACATGACATAGAAGCGATGCTGGTCACATTTACAAAAAGCACTTTACAACAGAGTGAGTGACTCGACTCCCCCGGCAGCCCCGCCGCCTCGGCGGTCGTGAGCCCCTCATACCCTCTCCTACCCGCACTGGCAGCCGGCCCAGTAGGCTGTCCCAGGCTCAGGGAGGAGGAAGCAGGGGGTGCAACGGTTCATCCGGGGGGAAGCAGGTCAGGGTTCCGGACGAGGCCGGTGCGCGCCGCCCGCTACCGGTCAGGGAAGCCGCAGTGGCCTCGATCCCTTCCCCGCGCTGCGCGGCTCCGAGTAACTAATGTTCCGAGGCGCCTGACTAAACCCTCCAAATCCAAGGAATGTCAGCGCTAACACTCGCGCCCTGGGCGGCAGACAAATGCGTCCCAGCGGAGCTGCCGCGAGCTCCGCGCCGCGGCTCCCCTCGGCGTCGGCCTGAGCGGCGGGGTGGCCGGGCGCCGACACAAGTTAGTTTTCCGGCCCGAGCAGCCCTGCCGCAGCCGGGAAAGAGGAACTGCTCCTTGTCCCCCGGACAGCGCCCGAGCGCTGCCAGAGCTGGGGCTTCCCCAGGTGCTGAGGGCGGGGGGCGGACGGCGGGGCGGGGACGCCTCTCCGGCATCTCCGGCCAACCGCCCCTCCCTTGCCTGGGGACACGAGGGGGACCAGCGGTCCGGACGAGGCCTCGGCCGCGCATCACACCCCAGCTCCCCGCCGCCGGAGTTGAGGGGGAGGCGCGCTCTCCGTAAGAGCCGGAGGCGGGGCGCCATCGCCCTCCCACTCCCCGGCGGGCGGGCCGGGGGAGCCCGGGGCTGCGAACACCCCCAGACGAGCGGCGGCGGCGGGAGGGGAGGCTGGACCGAGGGGCCTGGTCCATCGGACCAGCGGTGGCGACAGCGGCATCTCGCCTCCTTCAGGCCTGCACGCGCCACAGGCCGCAGCCTGGACCAACCCCGCATACACCGGCCGTGAGTGCTGTGGTCCCGGCTCCCAAGAGTGGGACGCCGGGCGGCCGCGGCCCCCCGGACCTGGCTCTTCCCCAGCTCCGCCCGCAGTCCCGACATGGAGAGCGGCCGCCGGAGCCGCTACCGCCGCAGCGCGGGTGTCGGCGGCGGAGCCCGGGGCGGGGAAGAGCGGAGGAAGGGGCGGCGAGGGGGCGGGCCGACGGCGGACAGGGGGTCGGGGTGCGCGGGGCTCGGCACCCCCTCGGCCCACGCTGCTCCAGCACCACCTGCGGAGCTGCGGTGCCCACGCCGTGCCGCGACCCCGCCGCCCCCTGCTCCCTCCACACGCGGGCAAACAAAACAAGTTGCCGGTCGCTGCCGCCGGAGGGGGCCGGGCGGGTCACTCACCCTCATCCTGCTCAGCGGGCTTGGGTCGTCCGGCCGCGGGGTCAGGGAAGACCAGAGGACCACTAGCCCCAGGAAGCTTCCCACCACCAGCAAACTGCGTAAGATGAACCCAATCTTCAGCCTCATCTTCCTCCGGCGGCGAGAGACTCACAGCCCGGCGCAGCCGCCGCCACCGCTCTCCCCTCCCTCCTTCCCCCTCCTCCGGCTCTCCTCCTCCTCCTCCTCTTTCCCCCACCCCTACCGCTACCGCTGCCGCCCTCTCCGCTGCCTGCCCTTTCCAGCTCCAGATCCGGAACTCCCCTCGGCTATACCTTTCCCCGGGCTCTTTCCTTCGCCCCTCCCCGCGGCCCCCTCCCCTCCGGCGGCCACCGCAGAGCTCCGACTGACCCGTGTGCCTCGCTCTTCCAGGCTGCCTTCCTCTCTACCTGCCCCCTTCCAGATCCGCAGTCCCCTGCTCTCCACGCGAGCCCCCTTCACAGTCCCCTGCTACCTTGCAACTAACTTGCACTTTCCCCAGGTCTGGTCCTTAGCCTTTGCCCTACAGCTCAGCTCCTTAAAGCTTTCAGATCCCCAAACTTTTATTGTAATTATGGACCATAACTCCGTCCTTAACGCCTGTGCCCCCCGGGATCCCCTGGCCCACCGCCCCCTCCGTTGGACCTGGGGTCGCTCTTCTCTGCACCTCTCCCTTAGACCCACTTCCCTGAGCGCCCTGACGAGAGGCTTTCAGGAAGCCAACCAGGAAGTGGGACTACCGCTGCTGCTGCAGCAGCTCCACGTGGCTGATTTATAGCTGAAGGCTTTTTTTTTTTTTTTTTTTCCTTTTTTATTGATTGTTCTTGCTTTTTCACACGGCTCCTTAAGGTGGTGAATTTGTAACCGAAAGGCCCAGGTGAGATGTGCAAATATCACTGAATTGGAGAAGCTCACTTGGAAAGCTAGTATTTCTTTCTCTTGAGCTAATGAAAAGAAAGGCTGTCGTCTTACGCCAAAAGCAATACCAACCTTGTTCACGGGCTGGTAAGTTTCAAATCCAAGGACCACGCATTTCAGCTCCACCCTCATTGCCTCCCTCAGACCTGATTTTTGCCACTTGATTTCTGCTTTTCAAACGCCTTTTCTGCCTGTGTTACCTAAATTACACAGGAAAGGATATTGGCAAATGTTTAGCCAAATGCCCCACCCTGCGGAAATAATTTTTCTGCCCATGTCTCCCAATAAAGATGTCTATACCTTTATATCAGAGTGTATGTAATTACATTATCAGTGTACTATACCCTAAACTGCTAATTTAAATCGAACAAAACGTTTTAAGATTTTATCCTAAGTTTTTTTTGTTTTTTTGATTTTTTGTTTGTTTGTTTGTTTGTTTGTTTTGGGGGAGATAGAGTCTCTGGCTCTGTTGCCCAGGCCGGAGTAGACTGCAGTGGCACGATCTCGGCTCACTACAACCTCCACCTCCTGGGTTCAAGCAATTCTCCTGCCTCAGCCTCCCGAGTAGCTGGGACTACAGGTGCACACCGCCATGCCCGGCTAATTTTTTTTTTGTATTTTAGTAGAGACGAGGTTTCACGGTGTTGCCCAGGCTGGTCTCAAACTCCTGAGCTCAGGCAATCCGCCTGTCTCGGCCTCCCAAAGTGCTAGGATTATAGGTGTGAGCCACTGCGCCCAGGCTATCCTAAGTTTTAAGATGGTGAAAGCTGATTCTTTTTTCTCATACTGTCTCATATCTGCAAGTTTTTTGCTTTAAAACAAAACCCAGTTATTTCAGTCATCAAGATAGATAAAGAATTGTACCAAACTACCTTCATGTGCTTTTTGGCTTGGCTTACAATGGCTAGTATATCGGGGGGTTCTGTAGATGCCACAATTTCAGAATTTCCACACAATATCTGAAGTGATATCCTCATGAACAGCATGGTTCCAGAAATGCAGAATGGACTGTAGTTAGGTGTATTATTGGTTGGCTGAATGATTGTACATCGTATTGTGGAAAAGTCCACTATATAGAGTACCTGGTAGAGGGACTGTCAAGTTTAAAACACAAATCACTGCTTGACTTAGCATTTGTATCAGCCCCTTGGGTTAAAACCAGTTGTTTTAAGTAGAAGATGAGAGATTTCGCCTAAGACCACTTTTTTGTGTGTGACAGATCTAGAGTGTGTAATTCATGAAGTATGAATCTGCTGGGTAATGTGATATGAAAAGCGAATGAACCATTTCTTGGTGATGATTCAGGTCAGCGTTGGGACCCAGGAATCTCCTGTTAATCAGTACCCTGGTGATTTTTGACCCAGGTAATCTGGGTACCACCTGTGGAGAAACACTGAAAGGAAGCAAGGTGGGGGGCTTGGGAAAAGTCTTATATAGATAACTTTGGAAAGCAGGAATAGGCTCATTTATGGACTCAACTTGAACTGTTCAGAAGTGAGGTGGACTCCTTTTCTTTTTTATTTATTTAATTTTTGAGTCGGGGTCTTGCTCTATCACCCAGACTGGAGTGCAGTGGCACATCCATAGCTCACTGCAGTCTGGAACTCCTGGGCTCAAGTGATCTTCCCACCTCAACCTCCCAGTAGCTAGGACTACAGGTGTGAGTCATCATGCCCAGCTAATTTTTTTTTTAAATTTTTTGTAGACACAGGGTCTGTTGTCTGGTCCTGTTGTCAAGGCTCGTCTCAAACTCCTGGCCTCCAGCAAGCCTCCCTTTTTGGCCTCCCAAGATGCTGGTATTACAAGCAGAGCCACCGTGGCCCACCTGGACTCCTTTTCATAGGAGACAGTTCCCTAGGCAGAGACTGGGCTTGAAACAGGTAACTTACAAGGCATCTTGTGATCATAAGAGAATAATTCCATTTGAAATCAGCAGCTGAAGTCCACGTGAATAATTAAATCTTTCACTTGTGTTATTTTCACAGGGGAGACAGTTTTGTATTCTTAAGAAGGCAGGAAGCTTTATTTTTACTGTTATGACCATAGCTAGGCAAGTATGCAAATGGAAAGTGATACCTATCATCAAAGTATTGAGAATGGTTAGTCCTTTGAAGGTCCTAGCATTCTGAGAACATCCTGCCACCACTACCACCCCCTACCTTTAGTTTTACACATAGAGAACTTAAAATATGTGTGAAAGAGTATATAGTTATACAGTTGTATATTGATGAATAGGTATATAGTTGTAAAAGTTTATGTTTCTCTGAGTCCTAATAACTTTTAAAAGAAACTGCAAGTAAATTAACACAGGAACAGAAAACGAAATACTGCATGTTCTCACTTACAAGTGGGAGCTAAATGATGAGAACACATGGACACATAGAGGGGAACAACACACTGGGGCCTATTGAAGGGTGGAGGTTGGGAGGAGGGAGAGGATTAGGAAAAATAACTAATGTGAGTACTAGGCTTAATACCTGGGTGATGAAATAATCTGTACAAACCCCCATAACACAAGTTTACCTATGTACCAAACCTGCACATGTACCCCTGAACTTAAAAGTTTAAAAATAGTGCAATATACCTTAAAACATATGCCCATTGCAGTATTTGCTGGGAGGCAGCCTTTGTAGGGTTGACAGAACTTGTTTAGAAAATGAGGAGCTACATTCAAAGCTTAGGTCAAGATAAATCACATGCCACTCTGAACCTAGGGCTTTTATCTGCCAAATAGTGATTACAATACTCAACCTCACAATGTTCTCAAAAGGAATAATTGAGGTCAAGTACATATACAAATATAAAGTACAATTAGTGTAATGGAACAAGCCTCAGGTGTGTGTGGCTATAATTCTTGTTTTATGAATGCTGCAGTTCCTGGGATAATAGTCACTAAGGAAGAGGATAGAGACTACAACTGAATGAGATGGACATAGAGATGGCCAAGAGAAGCATCGTCCTCTGCCAAGTCGTGGGGTCATGTGTGGTGGATGGTGACATGGTGCCCTCAGCTCAGAGTCCAGCTGGGGGCTCAGAAGCAAGGTAACTGAAGGGAGAGAATTATTTGAGCACCTAGTGAGTGTGAGATGCTTCACATTTATTATTTCACCTAACCTCTACACAACCTGATGTGGATATTACTGCTCTCAAGCTGGGATTCAAAGCAGGTTTTTCCAACCTCAGAATCCTTGCCAGACTGACTGGCCTTCTGGGTCTGGAACATAAATGTTTTCAGGCAGTGTAATGTGCAAGAGGTCAGAGCCTAAAGCTTTGTTATTTTTTAATTTCTCCACCATGTCAACTCGGTTACAGGGAAGCCCACCAGAAGGAATTGTACCCATTTTGGGGCTACACTACCCCAATGCTATGCTGCAGCCAAGCTGAACTTCTAAGTTTCTAAATGTAACTCACTTACCTTCAGGCCTTTGTACAGGGAGTTCTTTTTGCCTGAAATACCTTCTGACGTCTTAACGTTAGGCTTAGATGTCAGTTACAAAAAGCTTTTTCTAGACTCTCTCATATTTCCCACTCCACACCCCTATATCTCTTCCCACCAATGTACTAGGGTAGGTATCCTGCTAGGTGCTTCCACTGCACCCTCTACTTCTTCCCTAATGATTACCACTATATTGTAATGGCTTAATTTCTTTTTCCTACACCCAGATAAAAATGTACATGAAGGTGGAGCCTTGTCTATCTAGTTCGTTATTGTTATTCGTGTCTGGTATGTGGAAAGGGCTCAGTGAGTATTTCTTGATGGAATGTTGAATGAATAATGGGATTGAAAATATAAAAGGCAGATGAAACTGAGAAGAGGGACCAGGTTTACTTCAATTGCTACTCCTCCTCACCGGGAGGTTTATCTTCCAAGGATAAAACTTTGGAGGTTTTATTAAATTAGAAAAGTGATTATTTTATACATGGTTATCGTCATCAACTGATAGGCTGTTGTTTCCCCCTTACTCAGCATCCTACTAAGGCTACTCAGAACCAAGAAGAAAGGGTAGTTTTAATTTAAGTTCATATTTTTGTATGTACAGAGATTTAAAAAATAACAGCTGCATTAAAATGGGAACATGTACCCGTAGGGAATTATTTGCAAACAAATTTAAATATTAATTATGTCTGGTTGCCAAGAACTCAGGTTAAATTAGTGTCAATGACCTCTAAATTACTAAATATCCTATCACCATTCTATAAGCCATTTAATCACCTCTTTTCAAAGAAGAAGAGCACCATTGGTAGTATCTTTAAAGGAAGATACATTTTATTGTTTAGAAAATAATTACTATTTAGATATCAAGGAGAACATAGTGTTTGTTAAAAATTTTTTAATTTTGTGTACTGTTCATTAGTTACCTCTTACTGCTTAACAAATTACTCCAGTTTAGCACTTACAAACAACAAACATTTATTTCACACAGTTTCTGAAGTCAGGAATCTAAGAGTGGCTTAACAAGGTGGTCTGGCTCAGGGTCTCTCATGAGGTTCTTGCCAGACTGTCATCTGGGACTACCATCATAACCATCTGGGCCTGGAGAATTTGCTGTCAAGTTCATCCACATGGCCAGCAAGCAGGCCTTAGTTCCTCACTGGCAGGCGGTGGGAGGCTTTAGTTCCTTGTCACCTGGGCTTCTCCATAGGGCTACTCATGACAAGGCAAGCTGACTTACCCCCTTCATGAAAGATCTGAGGGAGGGAGAGCCCAAGAAAGAATCCACAGTCTTGTATAAGAAATACTCTGTATACTGCGTTCATCTGTAAAATGAAGGTGTTGGACCGAATGATCTTTAACATTCTTTCCAATACTGAAATTCTGAGATTTTCCTATGATGTTGATGTGTGATTGAGACTTAAATTTGTGCTTTCATGTGGAATACTATGAAGTAAAATCCTGCTTTTGCACTTTTTTTCTGACATGGGGTACTATTTCTATTAGAAGCTTGAGATGGATAATTCCTGAGTTGTCCTCATCTGGAATAAAGGACTGTTGTCAAGGGCTTCCATTTGATGAGGTTAAGGGTCTCCTACAGTGTTTTGAAAGCAAAACTACTTATTTAAAAGCCCTCGGATTTCACATCGTAGAACACTACCTCTTCATAATTTGGTACTGTTTTTGGGCTCCCATAATTCAGAAGTGCTCTTCTGATCTAACCATTTACTTAAGAGGTGATTGAAACGGACTTTGTCTCTTACCACTCTTGTTTAAAACCTCTTCAACAACTTCCCATTGCTCTTAGATTTAAGCCCAGACTCCTCCATTTATTACAAAGCCTTTGTGAGCTTGACTCTGCTTACCTCCGCAGCCCCATGGCTGGTCAGTTATCCCCTCTTTTGCAACTTAAACTGTAGCCATGTTGATTTTCTCTCCATTTCTGAAATAGGCCAACTTCACTCTCACTTTTAGACCTTTGTGTGTGTTATTCTCTTGCTTAGAACACTCTCCTCTGTAGTTCTTACACCAACCCCTCTCCCATGAACTCCCTGATAATCCTTCAGATTTCAATTTATACATCAGTTCTTTCAGAAACCTCTAATTGTCTTCAGCCTCTCACCCCACCGCTAGGTTAGAAGACCCTGCTTCATGCTTTCAAAGCACCCTGTAAGTTCTCCCTCAGAGCATATAGAACTCTATAATTGTTTATTCAGTTGTCACCTTCATTAGACCAAGTTTCTTTCTTTCTTTTTTTTTTTTTTTTTTTTTTTTTTTTTTTGAGATGGAGTCTTGCTCTGTTGCCAGGCTGGAGTGCAATGGTGCCATCTCAGCTCACTGCAACCTCTACCTCCCAGGTTCAAGCAGTTCTCCTGCCTCAGCCTCCCGAGTAGCTGGGACTACAGGCGTGAGCCACCACGCCCAGCTGATTTTTGTATTTTTGGTAGAGATGGGGTTTCACCATGTTGGCCAGGATGGTCTCAATCTCTTGACCTCATGATCCGCCTGCCTCGGTCTCCCAAAGTCCTGGGATTACAGGTGTGAGCCACCGTGCCCAGCCTAGACCAAGTTCCTTAAGGGCAAGGACCATATTCAAATTTGGCATTGTGTCTCTAGATGTTGACCATGCTCGGCAAAGAAGAGATGCTCAGTATTAAGAGACTGAACGAGTGAAAATATATTTCCTGTGTTCACTGTTAAGCATGGGGAAAAAGGAGTTGCATAAGCAAAAATACGAATTTAAAAGCCCTCAGATTTCACAGTGTGGAACACCACCTCTTCATAATTTGGTACTCTTTTTGGACTTCTGTAATTCAGCAGTCTTCTGATTTAAGAAGCATTCTTTAATAGCTCTTGAAAGCTGATATCTAAATGATTTGCAGAAGCATTTTATAGGTAGATGGTTTTGCCTTTATTTTGGGTGTTGGGAAAGAAGGGTACAGTATTCTACATTTTACCTGACCAAAATGAGTACTGTAATTCCTAGAGAATAAACTGATAGCTATTTGAAACTGCCTGTCGGCTTACTGAAGGGAAAATGCATTGCCCAGAACCTCACATCTTTTATGTGGGAACCCAGTACCTACAAGACAAACTGGCCTCTCTCTGTTACTATTGAGAATCTCTTAGAGCATAACTTGTAAATAATGGGTGGAATGGAAAGGAACTCTGTCACTGAAAGGGCTACAGAACTTGCCCTGCTGTATGCAAATTAAGAGATTTGGCTATACTCAAATTTCTAATTTCCTTTCAAATGCTCAAATTTCTTAAAATTAAGGTATGAAATGCACTGAAGAAAGACTCAGGTTCTCAGCAGTGTGGTTAGTTAAATGACCTGAAGTCTTCAAAACTGGTATTTGTCAAGGTATTACTGTAAGTCCTCTTACAGTTTGTGCACATAAACCTCCGCATCAGCAAGCAGACTAGTTTCAGACAGTTATCAATTTGTTATCACATCCTTCCAGAGATCCTGCTTATCTAACTATGCCTAGAACCTGACATTCTTTATTGTGGGAACCTGTAAGACAAACTAGCCTCTCTCTTGTTAATACTGATTATCTCTTAGAGCATAACTTTGACACAACAGGAATGAAATAGAAAGAATCTATGTCAGTGAAAAGGCCAGATAACCCATGCCACCATATGCAAAATGAGAGGTTTGGCTAAACCACATTGGGCATAGCTGGATTAGCAGAATCCCTGGAGATGTGTGAAGATGTGTGGACAGGAAAAGAAGTCAAGGAGAAGGGGACATTCCTGTGCTTGACCATCTTCTGTTTTTTGATTAATTTTTATAAAATTGAAAATTAGTAATGGACTATGCCTACAAGCCTTTTTAGGCATTTGAGACAAGATAAACAGTTACACACAAATAAAGAAAGTGAGGTTCAGACTACAGAGGGATTATGATGCGAGAGGTTTTCCCAAATGTTCCAGGAATTAAGAGGCTGGACAGGGACTACAGATCTGTTAATTTCAAACCTTTTACTTCCCAACTATGACATCTTGCGAATGTCCAGAAATTTCACCCTTTCTTTAGTTTGTAACAACTGAACAATGACAAGTACATTTTCTCTTTTATTTGAACGTGTGACTCTGTATTAAAAACCTATTTGGAGAGCCACAACAGAGAGTTGTGAGCTAAGAGTGCTGATCTTCGGGGGAGCTCAAAATACTGCCATTTAGGTAAATGTACCTTTTGGCATACTGCAAAGAGCTATGAAATTTGAATTTTAATTACATTTCTTTTTGGAGAGTGATCTTTGAGGACTTAGTTTTATGGGATAACTTCTTTTTTCAAACCATATAAAATGATTTTTAACAAATGGAATCCTTTTCTATAATCTTGTGTATTTTTAGGTATTTCTATTCAACACTTTTTGAGCATGTGTCATGTGCTAGTCATTGTTCTAGATGCTGGAGATATAGCAATAAAGTAAAAGCCAAAATCCTTGTCCCCATAGAGTCAGACAATAAGCCAAATATGTATATTGTTACATATCATTATTGAATAAACTGCTATATCACCATGTGCCAAGCCTTGTTCTAAGAGTATACAAAGGTTAACTCATTCATTTAGATAGCATGTTAGAAGATAAATGCAATGGAGAGAAATAAGTCAGGGAAATGGAATGTGGAATGCTGGAGAGGGGTGAGGGGAGGTTTCCATTTTACATAGTCTGAGAAGATAATATTTGAACGAGACCTGGAGATGAGGGCACAGCCAAATAGGTACCTGAAGGGAGATGGCTCCAAGCACAAGGAGCAGCAAATGTGAGGCCCTTAAGCAAGAATGTTCCTGCTTGTTTGAGGAAAAGCAAGGACATAAGGACAACTGTAGCTGAGAAAGCGAAGGGAGAGCATTAGATCATAGTAAAGACAGTGGCACTTATTTAGAGTGACAGGGGAAGACATCGGAGAGTTTGGTGCAGAGGTGGCATCATCTAACTTACATCTAAATAGGATCACAGCCTCTGGCTTCTGGGTTTGGTTTAGAAAAGAAAAAGACAAAAGCAAGGACCAGTTAGGAGGCTATTGTGGTAGCATAGAGTAGTTTTGTAACAGCAGAGGTGGGTAGACTACTTGTCAGAATGGGGATGCATGCTGATTATTCTTCAGCTATTATAGTTCCAATAATTAGGCTTGCTGTTTTGGTTCTCTATAAGTAGTTAAATTAATAACCTGTAAAGCAAAAGCAAACTCGAAATGCTCCGGCATCACACATTATTTAAATAAACTATGCAAGCAATTACTTGGCATTTTGTTAAACATCTTTGTTTAGATTTTCATGTATCAAATAATATTTTTAATATATATATGTGTATATATATGTATATGTGTATATATATATTTTGAGATGAAGTTTCACTCTTGTCACCCAGGCTGGAGTACAATGGCGCAATCTCAGCTCACTGCAACTTCTGCCTCCCAGGTTCAAGCGATTCTCCTGCCTCAGCCTCCCAAGTAGCTGGGTCACAGGCATGCACCACCACAGCTGGCTAATTCTGTATTTTTAGTAGAGATGGGGTTTTACCATGTTGGCCAGTCTGGTCTCAAACTCCTGACCTCGTGATCCACCTGCCTCCGCCTCCCAAAGTGCTGGGATTATAGGCGTGAGCCATTGCGCTCAGCCTTAAAATATTTTTAAAATGTTTTACTTGGCATTTTTGGTTGTTTTTGTCAGATCAGTTGTCCTGGCCCCTAAACTACCACTGTTGCATAGGAGCTTTAATTTCTAAATACAGGTTGTTGCATTTGAAAATACAGTCTTTTTACCTGGGGATTAAAAGATGATTAAGTAGGCTGGATGTGGTGGCTCACACCTGTAATCCCAACACTTTGGGAGGCCGAGGCAGGCAGATCACGAGGTCAGGAGTTCAAGACCAGCCTGGCCAACGTGGTGAAACCCATCTCTACTAAAAATACAAAAATAAGCCGGGGGCGGTGGCACACACCTGTAATCCCAGCTACTTGGGAGGCTGAGGCAGGAGAATTGCTTGAATCCAGGAGGTGGAGGTTGCAGTGAGCCGAGATCGCGCCACTGCACTCCGGCCTGGGTGGCCGAGTGAGACTATGTCTCAGAAAAAAAAAAAAAAAAAAAAAGAAATGCATCCATTCGTAACAAGAAAATAAAGAATGCTAAGGTCAAAGACTGATAAGGCAGGTAAGCTGAGCACTGAAGCTGGCTTCTACCTTAAGGGCTTTGGCCAGAACTGAGGAACCTGAGTGTCATATATATTCTCAGTTTGTGAGTTTGGGAACAAAAAACAAATTGAGAGCCCTCCCCAAAATGGAAAACCAGATAGGTCTGCCAAAACCAGGATTCTCAAAGGGCTGTATCCCCAAGGTGAGAGAGAACTAAAATTAACTCATTCCCTCACCTTTTGAATAGAAACCTCCCTCTACATGTATTCACACCATCATCTAAGAAATTCATAATCATAAATTGGCCCTCATGAGGAATTCACACTATCTAGATAGCTAGAAAAACTTTAAATCAATGATTTTTTTGGAGGGGATCGTTGTTTCTTTTTCTATTATTTTATTTTATTTATTTATTTAATTAATTTATTTATTTATTTTTTTGAGAAGTTCTCACTCTGTTACCCAGGCTGGAGTGCAATGGTGCAATTACAGCTCACTGCAGCCTAGACCTCCCTGTCTCAAGTAACCCTCCCGCCTCAGCCTCCCAAGTAGCTGGGACTGCAGGCACACACCACCACACCTGGCTAATTTTTGTGTTTTTTGTAGATAGGAGGTTTTGCCATGTTGCCCAAACTGGTCTTGAACTCATGAGCTCAGGTGTTCCCCTGCCTCAGCCTCCCAAAGTGTTGGGATTAGAGGCATGAGCCACTGTACCCAGCCTATTCTTTCATTTTTAATTTTCGATTTACACAGGTACATAGTATATATATACACCACATATATATACCACATATATATACACCATATATATATATAGAGAGAGCATACATGAGATATTTTGATACTTGAGTACGAAGTTGTAATAATCACATCAGGGTAAATGGGGTATCCATTACCTCAAGCATTTATCATTTCTTTGTGTTATAAACATTTCAATTATACTCTTAGTTATTTTAAAATGTACAATAAGTTTAAAGTGGTTTCAGGCCAATAATGGCACAGGCATCTGAAAAGCAAATAGAAATCCTTTTTGCAAGAACCCCCTCACCTCATGCTTTGAAAAATGTTTTGTTCATGTGGTCTCTAAAACAGTTGACAATCACTGAACACTCAAGACGCCATAAGGGAGAGCCAGCAAAAACCACAAACTGCAAAATATGATGCATAAAAAATTAGCAGGTGCAGTTATCAGATATAGAACGTAAAATAAGTATGTTTAATACATTTCAAGAAGTGAAAAAAGAGGCCTGAAAATATGAGTAAAATTGAGAAAAGAACTAATTTCCAGAAATAAAAAATATAATTAAAAAATTTTTTAGTTTCTGAATGGGTTAAATTGCATATTGGAATTATTATTGAAATTGTCTCATCTCTTGGTTTCTGGACTCCAGGTTCTTTCTCTTTCTATCCATTCTTTCTATCTCTTTCTCTAATTCTACTATCTCTAGAAACAAGGCATCATTTAGAATTTAGTCTGTTCCAGTTCTTTTTCTTTTCCTCAGTTTTTAATGTCTTCCTGGACTAACCCATTCACAAGGCTTCAACTTATGTTAATAATCCCCACACCTAAACTTTTTTGGCACAGGTTGTTTTCTGAGCATTAGACCTGCAGGACATTTCTCAATGGATGTTCCATTAGCACTTCAAAGTCGGCATTTCCAGAATGGAATTTATTTATTTCCCCACCGAGTCACCTGTTCTTTGTAGGCTTCTGATTTAGCCATTGACACTTGAACAAGAAATTTCTGAGACATCTTCCATAGCTTCCTCCACTTTTTCCTCCCAGATTTAGTTGTTATCAAGTCAAGACCATTCTATCATTGGTATTTACTTTTGCATCTCTTCTCACTGCTGTGATTCAGGGTCCCTTGCCGTGTCCTTTATCATTTCCCCACCTTCTAGGATCCTGTTTCTTAAAACCATAACTTCTAGCACTACCAGAGTTACTTTTCTAAAATGTAAGTTCAATCATATCACTCTTAGAGCAAAAGCCTTTAGTAGTTCACCCATAGATGTAGTCATTCATTGCATCCTGGGAAGTATCCTCTCAAAGCACTATAAAGTACAGCGTCAGTGCCCTGATTGGAGAACATCAAGAAGCTTATAGCTTTTCATGGACTTTTTGATGCAGAACGTTAGAAAACTAGATAGATGGCAGAGAAAGAGAACATTCTGTAGGATCACATTAGATAAATCTTTCATAAAAAATTGTCTTAGGTGATGTACATGGCAACCTACTCTCCTACCTTGGATTTCAGAAGTGGTAGTAAGTGAAATCAAGTATATTCACTCAATGAGGAGACCACTAGATAGACATCTTCATCTGAGATTAAAAGAAAAAAAATCAAAATCAGGCCCATAAAAAAAGTACTGCAAAACAAGGAAACGGAGGTTTGGAAGATTTTAAGACTTACAAGAAGAACATAAATGAATAATTGCTGTGATGACTCCAAAATTTCAGGGGCTTAATGCAATAAAAATTCATCACAGCACAGCCCATTTCTCTCTGTGGGTTTGCTGAGGGGTGCGAAGGGACTCTCTCCATTTGGTAGATCAGCTATCTCCTGGGATGTCAAAGTTCTCCACTGATGCTTTTCTGCTACCTGGCAGTGGAAGGTGAAAAAGAGCACATGCAGGATCACTAGGAAGTGTTGTTGTTGTTGTTGTTGTTGTTGTTGTTATTTTGAGGCAGAGTTTCTCTCTGTCGCCCAGGTTGAGTGCAATGGCACAATCTCGGCCCAACCTCCGCCTCCCGGGTTCAAGCAATTCTCCTGCCTCAGCCTCCCAAGTAGCTGGAACTACAGGCGCACACCGCCATGACTGGCTAATTGTTTGTATTTTAGTAGAGACTGGGTTTCACCATATTGCCCAGGCTGGTTTTGAACTCCAGGGCTCAGCCAATCCACCCCCTCGGCCTCCCAAAGTGCTGGGAATTACAGGCGTGAGCCCCCGTGCCTAGCCTGGGAGGTGTTTTAAAGAGTCAGGCCTAGAGGCAGGAAATGTCCCTCTGCCCAAGTTTTATGCACCAGAACTCAGCCACATGCCTATTGGTAGATGAATCATTAAACAGTGTATCTGTTCCTTTATGTTTTAAAAAATATTTAGTAAAGGAAACAATAGACCATTAAGTGGAGAAGAAAACATGATACAAAGCTAAACACACTCTGGTTCTAACTCTGTTAATAAAAGAAATCTACATATTTTCATTTTTCAAGCAACTGTTAAAAAATAACCGATTAACATTTTGATCTATATCTGAACAGTAGGATTGCTGGGAATATTCTTAATGTTTTTCTGTACCTACATTATTGACAGTGAAATTATTACTTTTCACAATGAGCATTACCAAAAAAATTTTTAAAGACAATGGTGTGTTTTTAAAAATATTTCTGTATTCCCTAAAATTACCCATTAGAGGACCTTGTCCACCTGGTAGATGCTTAATAAATATTCACTGATTGAATCATTGTACCATTGAATGGAATAATTAAGTGTAAATAGCCTAAGAACAAAGTGTTAGGAAAGTTATTTCCCTAGTGACACCAAATAAAATGTGATAACTGATGAACCAAATTACCATACTTTCTTCTCTATATAATTACCTTGATTTCAGTTTTATAACACTTATACCATAAGTGTGGCATTAATACTAGTGAGTTACCTGTGTTAATGATTCCTGAACTTTATTCATATTGGTACTATGTATACTATTTTCAGTCCTACCTAAACTAGCAATATCCTATTGCTTTCATATTTTTCATTCAAATTTCTTACTTTTTATAAACCTAAATTTAGCATTGTATTAAACAGCAATACCAGTAAAATCACAGCAGTGTATTTTTTCTACACAGATTAAAATATAAATGTGTAATTATCAAAATTTTAAATGTTTGTGTTTTATCTACTTAATCATCTTTTCTTTTCTCTTTTTTTTTTTTTTTTTGTCACCCAGGCTGGAGTGCAGTGGTGTGATCTTGGCTCATTGCAACCTCCGCCTCCTAAGTTCAAGCAATACTCCTGCCTTAGCCTCCCAAGTAGCTGGGATTATATGCGCCCACCACCACACCCAGCTAATTTTTGTATTTTTAGTAGAGACGGGGTTTCACCATGTTGGTCAGGGGGATCTCGATCTCCTGACCTCCCCGGTGATCCACCTGCCTCAGCCTCCCAAAGTGCTGGGATTACAGGTGTGAGCCGCCACACCCAACCTACTTAATCATCTTTTTACCCCCAGGTTGACCACATTTTAGGATTTATAACTGACTTACATTGTACTTCCCTATTTAATGTTTTAGGTTCAAGCTTCTGTGTGTTTGGGGACCATGAACATCATATGTTTTGCCCAGCTGACATCTAGTTTTTATGATTTATGATCTAGTTTCATCATTTATGTTTGTATATGTATGTATATATAGGTGCCAAAAAGTAAACGCTTTAACAGGTGCTGTATGGGCTGATTTTTTCTTAAGCATGCCAGTGTTTTGGTTTTTTGTTTGTTTGTTTGTTTGTTTTTAACAATGAATACTCTGTCTCTCTCCCACCACCCCATTTTTAGTGGAAGTTCACTGATCTGACATAAAATGTTTCTATGGCAAAACTTAGTAAGTTGATTAATTAGGGAACATTTTAAAAGTAGATCGCTTTGATGTGTACCTTGCTCAGGTGAGTAAAATAGAAAGGTAACTACCATTTCTTGAGATCATAATCCTCTTCTCAGAGAAGATAAGCAACCAAAATTAAAAAAGGTCAATCATTAATTTTACACTTTGAATGAAGGGGTTTTTTTTCTTTTTTTTTTTTGATGATAAAGAACAGGCAAACTTTAGGTTTTGAGACACTTAAAAAGTACAAAGGAACTTGTAGAATTGATTGGGGGAAATCCTTACAATAGAGACCTGTTTGGGATTTATGGGATGTCTGAAAATATGGATGTTGTTTCTAGGTTATTTCTGACTTTGTGGTTATTATGATTAAGTGCCTCATTTTCTTAATGCTAAGTATTAAGAAATGGTTGGGAGCAAGGCAAGACTCGGTGAAGTCAGTAATCTAATAATTGCAATTCATACCCAAGTAGTTATTAAACCAAATGAATTAATAAGTTACACTAGGTAGGTTAAGGTGGAAAACCTGTATAATTTTATTTTTCCTGTGTTTTTAAAACAAATTAAAACCTTCAGCACAAACCGTACCTGCAAAGTCCATGCAGGATCTTATAAAACAACAACTGATAAACTAACATTAGCATTCTTGTGGAGTACAGACTTGGAATAAGCCCTTCCCTGTGTACTGATGGCTATGAACACATGGGCTGAGCTATTTATTATTATTACGAATGAGCTGTGACTGACTTTCTGTTGTACCTAGTCGTTCCATCATGTGATTCAATTTATGGGTGTATTTTAATTATTGAACAAGAAAATGAATAATTAGAAAGGATACCTAAGAAAAAATATCCATCTTCTGTATTGTCCTATTAGTGAGGAACTATGAATTAATTTTTCCCCTTTTATGAAAAAGAAATATTCGCACATCTACAAGATAAAGAGAAAGAACAAGAAAATAGAGGAATGGGACACTCTGGCTTTAGGCCTATAATAAATGTTCAGTTCACCCCACATCGCACATGCTGGAGCCCCGACCTCTACCTTACCGAGCTGCAGTGATCACATGTCCTGGCATGCCATTCTCCCTCTCCAAAAGTGTCTTCACATATTATCTAAAGAGCTGGTTTCGTATGTGTCTTACCCTACACAGCCTCATCTTTTATGACATTGGATATAAGTTACAAATAAAAGATCATGAATTTAGCCTGTTTTGACTGAGCTCGTTAAACTTTAAATGGGAATCATTGAGACCTACAAATGTACATTTCCATTGTTTTGACGCCAAGGTGTAATGGCTAGAGTTCATAAATAAAATTATATAAATGATTCTGTCTTGTGTAAACTGCCAGGGAGACAACAGACGATGTGCCCCTCGGCCCCCTTCGGTGAATAGACTGGAGGAATCACCAGATTGATGCATCCGAGCGAAGCAAAGTGGCAGACCCAGCCAACTATGCTGCAAGCAGTTCCAACTGCACAGCCAAGGACAGGCTCCATGGAAAAGGCTGTTGTTCAATTGTTGGCCTTTTCAGCCCCATTGTGTGGACAGCAGTTTTTCTCTAGGGTACCAAAGTGTCCCTCTTCGATTTACAATAGTGTTTGTATTTCTTAGCTTCACAAACTATGATATGAATGAGCAAACTAAATTATGCTATTTAACTTGTTTTGTAGGGGAAGAAAGGGACTAGAGTTAAAACAGATAGCCACACCATAGTAGTAATAGGATTTAAACCCATTTCTGCAGACTCTCAGTCTAGAGTTCCCTTTACTCTACTGAGCTTCCTATTTCAAGTTGAAGACGTGATTAGTTTGTTGGATTTCGTTAACTATAAACTGAACATGAGCGCTAGAGATGTGATTGTAGACAAGATAGAAGAATTCTCCGCTTTCCACAAAGTTTATAGGTCCACAGAGAAGGCAGACATTAATTTATATGATGAATGCTATGATAAGAGATATTTATGATCCAGCACTGGATGCTGGAGGCACCTAGTGATGTCTAATCTACTCTAGTGGATCCAGAAAGGCTTCCTGGAACAAGAGCCATTCAGGAGGACACTGGCAGATGCATAGATATTACCCAAGCAAGGGGGTGGAGTGGAAAGGAGAATGTGCAAAATGCCAGAGATGAGTTACAGTGATAGGAAGAAACCTGGATGGCTGGAGTGAGTATTCCAGAGTAGGCAATAGCTAAACCCAGGGTTTTCAAGGCAATCCTAAAGACAATGGGCAAGGGAGGAAAACAGACTATCAAGTGACTGTGTGGAGAGCTACAGAGAGCACCAACATTAGCTTAACACACCAGAATATACAGAGTTCAGTTTAGAGTCCCTTGCCTCATCTTATCTGATACTGTTAAGAATGCACATATATCTGTTTTCCTAAAAGTAGACTGGGGAAAGAGAAGCCAGTGCTCTCTTACTGGATGCTATTCTTCAATTTATTTAATGTATGTTTACTGAATATCTGGTATATTCAAGGGCATGTACCACATTGTGCTAAGCACTATTGAACATTCAACATACAAGTTAATATTTATTGAGTGCTTGCCCATTACACACTTAGAGTTGTGGTGATCATAAATGAAGTTATGGGCCTCTTTATAGTAATCTCATCAGAAGTAGGACACAGCAAAATAAGCAACTAGGCCTGTCTACAAACAGGTATTATGCACACTGCTTAATGTTTTAATAAACAACCAAGTTGATCTCAGGGTTATATCCAACAATAAGAGAATTTTTGGTTGTTAATGTTATTTTTAAAAGACTTAGAACTAATTTCAGTTTTATAGTACAGATACCAAATAAATTTTTGCTCAAAAATATAAGTGCATATTATGTGCCAGGCATTGTACCAGTGATACAAATTGAGGACATTGTTCCTTGCCTCTGAGAAGCTTGCAAACAAGTGGGAACTATAACAATAAATATATTATGGTAGGATGTGCTATAAAAATGTTAGAAGATGTTAAAGTAATGTGGGCAACTTTGTAAACCTGTTGAATTTATTCCATTCCATCATACTGCAAAAAATGAGAATAATGCATTTCCTGCTTTTTTTTTTTTTTTTTTTTTTTGAGACAGAGTTCTGCTCTTGTTGCCCAGGCTGGAGTGCAATGGTGCAATCTTGGCTCACTGCACCCTCTGCTTCCTGGGTTCAAGCGATTCTCCTGCCTCAGCCTCCCGAGTCACTGGGATTACAGGCGCCCGCCACCATGCCCAGCTAATTTTTATTTTTAGTAGAGACGGGGTTTCGCCATGTTGGCTAGCCTGGTCTCGAACTCCTGACCTCAGGTGATCCACCTGCCTCAGCCTCCCAAAGTGCTGGGATTTCAGGCATGAGCCACCATGCCCAGCCCATTTCCTGCATTTTTATTGACACAATTTTAAATAAAATGGTTGAAACCCAGCACATTTCTGTTTTCTTCTGAAATGTTCTAAATAGAACATTTATTTGTCTAATAAAGTTATAAGAGTCATGAACCATTTCTTCTTTGCATAATTAGTCTTTTGGTAATCAGAAAAGGAAACAAACTGCATTCCAAAAATAAAACTGTTTTAATCAAAAGGAGACATTTTCAGTGTGATTAGGCAGTTTTCTGTCAGCACAGGTTAAAGAAAATCAACCAATAGACTAGATCCCAAAAAACTTTCTAAGAATGTCCATTGCTATTTAAATAAAACAGACTTCATTCATAGTATTTAAAGCATTTGTATAGCTTGCTTCGTAAATGCTGTACACAATTTTTCATATCTCAGCATGGAAAGGTTTCTGCTTTTATTTGAAATATGCAAATGTGTCATAACTGTTACAATTCACGTAAGATGTTATTGATACATGTATTCAGTAAGTAGTGAATGACTAGTTGTATCAGACTGAGGTTACAGAATCCTGCCCTTAGGGCACTTACAGCCTGGAGAATCCCATGGAGTAATGAATAGTTACAGAAGGTATTTCTTTTTCTTGACCATTCTTCTCACTAATACTTTTAACAAAAAATTGAAGGTCGTACTTTATTAGTATTTTCAAATACCCCCATCGATTAGAATTGCCTAAAAACACTGCTTTGCTAGGTATCTTTAATTTGATGCTACAATGGCTCACATCATGAACTTATCAAGGAAGATTACTGCCATAATTCACTGTGGTGAATTTTTCTGTTTAAAAAAAAAAGATGGAAGGAAGGAAGGAAGGAAAGAAAGGAAGGAAAGGAAAGGAAGAAAGAAGGAAGGAAGGAAGGAAGGGAGGATTAACATAGCTACCTCTGAAGCTTTTTTATGGAAGATGTATAATAAAATAAGGAAAATTTGGGAAGCAGCAATTTGGGAGTGCAGAGAGAAGGAAAAGTGAAATATAGGTAGAATTATACAACAAATCAGAATTATTTTTAACCAAGGTTGGGAAAACAGAAGGTTAATAGTTAATGCAATCTAAATGAAATCTTATTACATAACCTAATGATTGAGGAGATCCTAAATTAGATATGTTATCAAGAGGAAATAATGTATTGCAATTCCTTAATTCAGCAAGAAATAAAATTTCAGCCACCAATTGCCCATATAAAGCCTACCAAGTGACTAGAATTATGTCTCTTGCCTAGAAATAGGTCAATTAGATAAATGATTGCAAAGAAATAAGTGATGTCTGATTTCATGAGTCATTTAATGCTTAATAACAAAAGCAAATCAATCAAGGGTTAGGTAAAATAGCAGTTCTAATCTGTTGGTTTTGAGCCTTGAGAATTATTTCACTTCTTTAATTTTTAAATCTCAGCATTAGAAATCAGAATTTTTCATTACATTTCTCTTTTCTTCAAATAGTCTCAAGTGACAGTTTGTTGAATTCATAGAATTACATATGTAAATTTTAAAGAGAAGATTGTTTTACTTGATAGGTTTTAAAAATGTCGATTGCATAGAGAGAAGGTGCTATGAATAAGAATTCACACCTGCCTAGTGCAAGTAGACAATTTGAAAAACTCTACATCATTTTAAATATGCATTCTCATACTTTTGGATCAGAACATCAAAAGAACTTTACCATTTAGAGTTGCCATAAACTTGCATTTATTGAACACCCAGAATTTGAGCACAAGTGATTTTAATAGCAGCACAACCTCGCTCACTAACTCACAGAAGCTCCAAACTAGTCCTTTCCCTTCATTCTGAGCCTATTGTCTACCACTAAGCTCAGCTCAGTAGGTAGCTTTAAGATTCTAACTCACTCACTAACTCACAGAAGCTCCAAACTAGTCCTTTCCCTTCATTCTGAGCCTATTGTCTACCACTAAGCTCAGCTCAGTAGGTAGCTTTAAGATTCAGTGAAGTCTCTTCTTATTTCTATAAATTTGAAGGATAACTGTTTCAAAGCGTAAAATACAAGAAAAGTACACATTGAAGGACTAGTTATTAGGATTTAACATTCTCATCAGAGCCCACACTCACCCTCCAGGTAGACTAATGGGGCAATCTGTAGAGATACTACGTGTTCACCAAACTCCCATCCTTTTTTTTTTTTTTCTGGTCACACAGCTTTAGTACATTTCCCAAATGCCCTTGATGGGATCCTGTCACTGAGTTCTAACCAATGGAAATGATGTGCAACACTTGTAGGCCTGGTCCCTAAAACTCATCTTGCATAGTCCACAAAGTTGTCTTTTTTTTTTTTTTTTTTTGAGATGGAGTCTCACTCTGTCGCCGAGGCTGCAGTGCAGTGACACCGTGTGGGCTCACTACAACCTCTGTCTCCTGGGTTCAAGCAATTCTCCTGCCTCAGCCTCCCAAGTAGCTGGGATTACAGCCACCCACCACCATGCCCAGCTAGTTTTTATATTTTTAGTAGAAATGAGGTTTCACCATGTTGGCCAGGCTGGTCCTGACCTCAGGTGATCCACCTGTCTTGGTCTCCCAAAGTGCTGGGATTACAGGCATGAGTGCCTGGCCAAGTTCTGTCTTATCTGCCCATCCTATGCACAGAATTCAGGGAAAGGCTGAGGTCTAGGGGGATGGGAAAGGCACGCTGAGGGCATGTGCAGAATAGTTTTACCTCTCTTCCTCCCACTACACTTGCATTGGACTGTGACTTGAGCAAGAAATTAATCTATTTTGCATTATATCCAGATGCTTTAGTTTTTGTCATTGCAGTTAATACATGATGAATAATACAGTTGGTAAAGGAAGATGGTGGGTAGGAGAATGAGAAAGCAGATATCTTTGCTTTATAGTTTGCCACTAATTCCATATAACTCCCGGTGGAAGAGAATATGGTAATAGTAATACTCCATGATAGAAGTGCCAGACATAAACAAAAAGCTACCAAACCAGTATGTCAGGGATCCAATGTGGTTGAGTACCTCGCTACCATCCATTTTTTTCTTCAAGCAAGTTCTGTGTATCTTTATCACATTTCGCCTGACATATTTCTTGACTTGCCCCTGGGATCCAATAGTTCATTTATTCCATTCACAACATTTTCCCCTTGATTTTTGAGCGTTATTATCCTGCATTCCATTTCCAAGTTTCAAAAAATGATTTTTTTCCAGAAATTGTTAATAACCACTTTTTTGAAATTAATGAATTTGGCAAAAAGAGGAGAACTGAATTGATTATTTGAGCAGAAAACTGTTATAAAGGCCAGGTGTAGTGGCTCACGCCCGTAACCCCAGCACTTTGGGAGGCCGAGGCAGGCGGATCACTTGAGGTCAGGAGCTCGAGAACAGCCTGGCAACATGGTGAAACCCCATCTCTACTAAAAGTACAAAAATTAGCCGGGCATGGTGGCGCATGCCTGTAGTCCCAGTTACTCAGGAGGCTGAGGCAGGAGAATCGCTTGAACCTGGGAGGTGGAGGTTGCAGTGAGCTGAGATCACACTACTGCACTCCAGCCTGGGTAACAGAGCAAGACTCCATCTCAAAAAAACAAACAAAAAAGCTGTTATAAAGGGTTTTTTTTAAAAAAAGTTATACATTTGTTATTGTTAAAAATTAAAATTTTCTTCTCTTTTTCTTCTACCAGATACTACGTTTTAATAATATAATAATCAAAACCAGTGTAATGGTGATGCTGTAATAGCCAGATCAATGGACTGAAACAGCCCAGAAGTGAGTTGGGCATGGTGGCTCATACCTGTAATCCCAGCACTTTGAGGCCAAGGCAGATCATTTGAGACCAGGAGTTGGGCAACATAGTAAGATCACTTGATCACCTGAGCACATGGATTGCTCGAGGCCAGCCTGGGCAACATAGAGAGACCTTGTCTCTACAAAAGGTTAAAAAAATTCACCAGGCGGCTAGGTGCAGTGGCTCACGCCTGTAAGGCCAAGGTGGGTGAATCACGAGGTCAGGAGTTCGAGACCAGCCTGGCCAACATGGTAAAACCCTGTCTCTACTAAAAATACAAATATTAGCTGGGCGTGATGGTGCACGCCTGTAGTCCCAGGTACTTGGCAGGCTGAGGGAAGAGAATTGCTTGAACCCGGGAGGCGGAGGTTGCAGTGAGCCAAGATCGCGCCATTGTACTCCAGCCCAGGTGACAGAGGGGAACTGTCTCAAAAAAAAAAAAAAAAAAATTCACCAGGTGAGGTGGCACATGTCTGTAGTCACAGCTACTCAGGAGGCTGAGGTGGGAGGATTACTTGAGTATGGGAAGTCAAGGCTATAGCGATTTGTGACTGTACCGTTGCACTACAGCCTGTGTGATAGAGTGAGACCCTGTCTTAAAAACTAAAAATAAAGCCTGGACACGGTGGCTTATGCCTGTAATCCTAGCATTTTGGGAGGCTAAGGTGGGTAGATTGCCTGAGCTCAGGAGTTCAAGACCAGCCTGGGCAACACGGTGAAACCCCGTCTCTACTAAAATACAAAAAATTAGCCAGGCGTGGTGGCGTGCGCCTGTGATCCCAGCTGCTTGGGAGGCTGAGGCAGGAGAATTGCTTGAACCCAGAGGCGGAGCTTGCAGTGAGCCAAGATCGCACCACTGCACTCCAGTCTGGGCGACAGAGCGAGACTCCATTTCCAAAAATAAAAATAAGATAAAAACATAAAAATCAGGTCCAGAAACATACTCAAATATATAGAGACCATTCTTTTGTTTACAATATTTATATATATATTTGAATGTGTTTCTGGACCTTCTGAGTGAAAATTTCCTTCCCCCACATTGTGTTTTCTTCCCTTTTTTTTGTATTCTTCTTTTTAAAAAATCATAGTGTGTTAGCAAAGCCCCAAAATGGATCTCAGTGATCTCCACCTCCTGGTATTCACAGCCCGCATTTTGGTATCCACATGCTTGTGTAGTCCCTTCCCACTTTGTGCCAGGGTTGGTCTATGCGAGCAGTAGAACTGAGCAGAAGTGATGATATGTCACATGGTATGTTGTTAGGTCATCAAGACCATGGCTTCCATCGTAGGTAGTCACACTCTTTCTCTCTTGGATCATTTGCTGTGGGGAAGCAAACTGTCATATGAGAGGACACTCAAACAGCCTCTGGAGTCTCATTTGGTAAGGAACTGAGGACTCCAGCCTGAGGACTCAGGCAAGTAACTGAGGCTTGCCAACAGCCATGGAGCAAGCCTGGAAGTGGACCATCCCTCAGCCTTCAGATGAGACAACAGCTGGAATGACAGCCAAGCCAGCACCACCCAGCTTAGCCACCCCCAGAGAACTAACTCTCAGAAACCATGTAAGATAATACATGTTTGTTGTTTTAAGCTGCCAAGTTTGGGGGTAATTTATTATACAATAGATAATTAAAACACATAGCATATAAATAAAATAAATAAAACCAGTATGGATCTGTAATGAGTAAATTAGATAATTAGACAAATTTTGACATTTCTGTTTCTATGTTAATTATTTTTCTCAGAATAATTTCCTACGGGAAAATATGTTAAGAGTGGTTACCAACAGGACATTTTAAAATTAATAATTAGTTTGGGAGGCCAAGACGGTTGGATTGCTGTAACTCAGGAGTTTGAGGCCAACCTGGGCAACATGACAAAACCCTGTCTCTACAAAAAATACAAAAATTAACCAGGCATGGTTTTGTGTGCCTGTTGTTCCAGCTACTTGGGAGGCTGAGGTGGGAGGATCAGTTGAGCCTGGAAGGCTAGAGTGCAGTGAGTCAAAATCATACCATCTCAACCCAGCCTGAGCAACACAGTGAGACCCTATCTAAAATATATACATACATATTAACAATTATCTCTTGAAACTGAAGTATAATCACAGTACTATTTCCCATTTTATCAAATGCACTAAACAGTGTTGCAGTTTATTTGTGTTTATTAAAAAACATTTTTGAAATCTTTGGGAGAAAAGCTACTTCAAATTAGTCTGAAAACTATCATTTCTTTCTAGCAATGTGTAATAACATAATGATTGCTTAGTAGAATTTCCTGAGAGGGACTGTAACATATATTTTAAGCATAATATTGTAAACAAACAAGTTCTTTTGCAGTACTTGAAGATCTTTTTTTGTGACTATTCCCCTTATATATTATGAAGATACATTTTTTGTGACTATCCTCTTTATATGTATTATGACGATAAGTTTTTTTTTTTTTTGGTGAATATCCTCCTAATACTACTAGTATTGTTTGCAGTCTGTCATTATTCTTAGTGTAAAATTAAACTTCAGCATAGTACCTGTGTGAACTCTAAAAAGTTTTGAATTAGTGAAGCCCCGAATTAATGATGCTTTACTAGGCATAAGGGAACTGGAAAGACTGAAATCTCAAGGTAGAGTCAAGGCAGTAATTCCTAGCAGCCTGTGTTTCTCGGTGTTTTTCATGCTTCACAGAGGTTGGAATTCAGCTTCTAGTTTAAGTTGTCTTAATCTTGGCGACAGTGGTAATTTTACTTTCCCACTCTTTTTTCCTCAACTAGAATGACTGGGAGAGTTGAGCTAACAGAGGTTCAGTATTGATCCATGAGATAGGTTCTTAGAGATATAAATGTGGGCATGGAAGAAGGAGGAATGGTGTGCAAGAGCAGGTGGAGACAGCCACAGCAGGGCTTAGATATTCCCTCTATCCAAAGCCTGGTTGTGAGGAATTTGATAGAAAGATTGCGTGAGCTAAGACGGCAATTTTTATGGTAATATTTGAGGGAGAAAATTGAGATCTTGGAATACATTTGAAAAAGATTAGTTTTAATAAAGTTATTACTTTACCTGAGACCCCATCTCAAAATCAAAATCAGTGGTGATGACTTTGCATTAATGTTGGAAAGACTTATGCTACCTTCGGCATAATTTTTCTGGTAAATTATGTAATGAGAGGTCAGTATAATAACATGGTTATTGTGAAGGGTACAGATAGTATTTCATTTTTTTCCCTCTTAACATGTAAAGGCTGTTTTCCATATTATACATATTCATATTTATATGTGAAAGAACAAATAGAAATATCATCAAGTAAAACTGAAGGAGTTGATTTGGGTTATTTCTTGTGTGAAATGGATGAAAAGAAAAATATTAGAACATTTGATTACATTATGAAGTTCTCATCAAAATACAGCTTAATGAACGTGAAAAGATAAACTAGAAATAGACATTTGTAACACATGTAACTGGCAATGGATTAATATCTGGAATAGAAAGAATTCTCAGAAATACATGTAACCGAGTAAAAAATGGACAAAAGATATGAATAGACATTTTGGAAAAGAAGTAATACAAATGGCCATAAACATAGGGAAAACGCTGAGCCACATCAGTAATCAGCGAGATGCAAAGAAAAGACAATGATATAACAATTACATCAACAAAAAAAACACGGAAAACTCTTTTTTTTTTTTTTGAGACAGAGTCTCGCTCTATCACCCAGGCTGGAGTGCAATGGCGCGACTTTGGCTCACTGCAACCTCTGCCTCCCAGGTTCAAGCAATTCTCCTGCTTCGGCCTCCCGAGTAATTGGGATTACAGGCGCCCGCCACCATGCCCAACTAATTTTTGTATTTTTAGTAGAGACGGGGTTTCACCATGTTGGCCAGGCTGGTCTTGAACTCCCGACCTCAGGCAATCTGCCCGCCTCGGCCTCCCAAAGTGCTGAGATTACAGACATGAGCCACCGCGCCCGGCCTAGAAAACTCTTATAATACTAAATGTTATTGAGGATGTGAAGTAAGGGGAATTTTCATTACTGATAGAAGTAGAAGCTAGTACATTGCCTTTGTAGAGAAATTTTGTATTGCCTAGTAAAGTAATATATATGCATAACCCATGACACAATAATTTTACATTTAGGTGTACTGTATCTTGCACAAATTGAATAGGAGACATGTTGAAGAATGTTAATAGGGCTTTTTTTTTTTTTTTTTTTTTTTTTGGTTTTTTTTTTTTTTTTAATTTTTTTTTTTTTAAGACAGAGTGTTGCTCTGTCACCCAGGCTGGAGTGCAGTGGCATGGTCTCAGCTCACTACAACCTTCACCTCCCAGGTTCAAGTGATTCTCATGTCTCAGCCTCCTGAGTAGCTAGAATTACAAGCCTGTACCAACACACCCAGCTAATTTTTGTATTTTTAGTAGGGACAGGATTTTGCCATGTTTCCTGGCTGATCTAGAAGGCTTGACCTCAAGTGATCTGCCTGCCTCGGCTTCTCAAGAATTTTTTTTTAGAGACAAGATCTCACTCTGTTGTCCAGTGAATTAGTCTGTTCTCACGCTGCTAATAAAGACATACCCGAGACTGGGTAATTTTAAAGGAAAGAGGTTTAATTGACTCACAGTTCAGCAAGGCTGGGGAGGCCTCAGGAAACTTACAATCACGGCAGAAGGGAAGCAAACACAGCCTTCTTCACATTGCAGCAGCAAGGAGAAGTGCTGAGCAAATAAGGAGAAAGCTTCTTATAAAACCATCAGATCTGATGAGAACTCACTAGCACAAGAACAGCATGAAGGTAACCTCCACTGTGATTCAGTTACCTCCCATGGGGTCCCTCTGTGACACATGGGGATTATGGGAACCACAATTTAAAATGAGATTTGTGTGGGGACACAGCTCATTTTGGACCAAACCATATCACCCAGGCTGGAGTGCTGTGGCTATTCACAGGCGTGATCCCAATGTTGATCAGCATGGAAGTTTTGACGTGCCCTGTTTCCAACCTGGGCGGGTTCACTACCCCTCAGGCAACCTGGTGGTCCTCCACTCCCTGGAGGTCACCATATTGATGCTGAACTTAGTGCAAACACCTGATTGGCATAGCGCACTGCAGCCCAGAACTCCTGGGCTCAAGAGATCTTCCTGCTTCAGCCTCCCAAGTAGCTGGGACTACAGGCACACACCACAGCATCCGGCGGCATTCTTCTTTATTTTGTTACAACCAGTCCTAACTGGTAGATACTGAGTTATGCTTAATATCAGAAAGTTAGAAGCAATCATCAACAGGAGGATAGATATATAATCTGTTGTATAATCATACACTGGAAGGTATTAAGTAACAAAAATTATTCCACTACAATCACATATGTCAACACAGATGGCTCACAAACCTAAGGCAAAACAAAAGAAATGTATCACAGTAATACACAAAATATAGTTGTGCTGGTGTATCATTAATTGGCATATCAAAACACGGTTGTATTTGTATATCAATTTTGTATATCAATAGATATACAAAAGCAGGCAAATGGCATGAAAGCAGAAAAAATTAAGCGATATGTTGTTTAGAGATAACTTTTTTATATATAATACAAATTGTAAAACCCTGAGGAACAGCAAAAGAATGCTTAATACAAGTTTCAGCATAGTGGCTAGCCCTAGAAGAAGGAAGCCAGCTCTGATTGGTGAGGGGCTTCTACATTTCTCGTAATATTCCCTTTCTTAAGTTGAATGGTAGAGAAGCAAGGTTGTTCATGTTATTGTTATTCCTTAAGTTGTGCATATATATATTCTCAACCCTTTGCATGTGTGATATATCTCATGACAAAATATTTTAGAAACGTGTATGGAGTCTATACATTGGGAAGTTGGCCTGGATACAATTTGCAAAACGAAGACAATTGTTATATCTATTAAATCATTGATTTCCTCCCTAAATATTTCTTGAACTTGCCCCTACTCTCCTTTTGTATTTGTTCTTTACCCCATGTTCTTATCATTTCTAATCTGGAGTATTATCATCACTGTCTAACTGGTCTTACCCCTTGGATTCATCTTCCTCACAGTCACCAAAATATAAACCTATTCATGCCCCTTCCCTCACTATTTAGAACAAAAGTTAATGGTCAGGCTTTCCCTACAGCTGTGCTCTCTGCTATCAGTAGCCTCCAGAGGTATTTATACACAGGTACTACCTTGATAACATATTACTCATATTTAAAATATTTAAAAGACAATAATAAAGATATAATAATTATTTTACATTATCAAGAACAAAAACATGTTTGCTCTTAAATATATTATTAACAAGAATTCCTAATTCTTGTTGAAATTAAAGGAAGAGAGCAATGTGATTTAATAAGCTTCATGATTTTTGAAGTTTTGGTGCAAACTTAATAATGCAAAGCATCAGAGATGTGGCTCCAACATCAATTTTTGATTCTCAGTGTTAATGACTGTCATAGCTTCATTTATCTCATTCATGTTTTCCTTATATCCTGAATTTTCTCAATTATTGTTCTCTTTTTTTGCACTGTAGTATTTTTGTAAGTTGTATCAAAATGGATGGGCTAGGTAATAAATAAATAATCTGAACAAATCATTAGATTCAGTTTATGCTCCCAACAAATAAGTGTTTATAACTCAAGCCTTCCAAAAAAGTAAACATTTTATAATAAACAACAGATAATTTATGGAGACTTTACTGCAGTAATAAATGCAAAGATGGGTAAATCTTCTTCAACAAGTTCAGTTCTAGAATATCTCAGGGACATAACACCAAACCTATCAGTAACAGAGAATATTTACTGGTCATATACATACTCAGTTTGTCAGATTATCTTGTTAATTTTTGTCAAGTTCTGTCTTATATTGCATTTGCTAAGTTGGAAGAATAACATAACTTTGACCATACCTGAATTTCCTGTAAACCCTCTCAGAATACAAAGGAGGTTAAGGGACCAACTTTTGTTCTTAACAATTCAATATTGTTACATGATGCAGAAGTTACAAAGCTTTCATCAACAATTACTGACTACTTTCATTGTCATCCTCATGTGGGAGTTCTGAAAGACTGTTTGAGATGCATTCAAGTAACAGAGGAGAGTGCACAGTGCAGCCTTCTGTGTTAAACAAAGAATAAGAAAAAAATATTCACTTCTATCCAATGTGCAAGCAATAGCGCATCAACAAACAAAACAGGCACTAGCCACAAAGCCTGTAGGAATTCAGGAAAGGAAGCTCAAAATCACACTCTTTAGAGGTGAACAGTATTTTAAAAATACGATTTTATTTGCAGCAGAATTTTTATAAAAGAAAGACGTGCCCGAATAGACTGTTAGCCAGATACTTCTTTCAAACTGAGTTCCAGACAGTGGTTCACTTTATAAGGACTCCAACAGTACCATATCCAACACTAAAGCGAAACAGTTTACGAAAATATTCTGCCAGTGTCACCATTCAGGCCAACCAAAACCACCCACAATTGATAAATTCCTAAATCCTAATTTATTAAAAAATCACAAATGCCCCCACATCATTCCAGATTTATTTATACCTCTCAGAGACCTAAGTCAGTACTTTACATCAATATTACTCTATTACAAAAGGATAAAATGATTTACTTCTTTGACATTAGGAAAGTGAAATATCTAATTAGAGAATACATACACTCCAGATTTATGATGGTAGTTGACAGATAGTGTAAGAACTTCCTAAATTTAATGCACTATTAAAATTGCATCAATGGTCATATTAGAATAATTGTCAAAGTAAGATTCAGAAGACCCTTAAGTAGTATTATTTTGGGAGGGAAGAATACAATTACTATTCTAATTCTGATAGTAATTTGGGAGGGAAGAATATAATTAGTGCTCCTGTGGTCATCATATGGTGGTTTACAAATCCCAGACTGTCTCTCTTTCTCAACACATGGTAGGATTATACTTTGCTGTGCACTTGGAATTAGGTGTGGCAATTAATTTCTCTGGCTAGAGACAGTGAAAGCTTTAAGAGACAGCGTCTCCTTCACTGCATCCGTTTTCCCCTCTGGCTTTGTGATGAATAACATTTAAGATGGCAGTTGCTTGGTCAGCCAAGATCCCTGAACAATTACCAAAGGCAGAGTCCTGCTTCCAACTTGCAAAAGAAATACAGCATAGCAAGAAATAGTTACAATTTGTGTTTTGAGCTGCTGAGATTTTGGGGTTTGTCACTGTGTCACAACCTAGTCTGTCCTGTCACAATGCCATGTGCAAGAGTATGCAAGCATCTATCTGATTTTTAGACATCATAATCAAGAGTGAAAGAAAAGACATGTTCTCTGTCACAATTCTGCTTTGCTTTATCAAAAGAACCACTAGTAGTTGCTATGAGAAAGATATCCCAAATTGTGTCAATTAATTTGAATGCTACAAAATTGTGCCTGCTCAAGTAGGACAGATGTTGCATATTACAATACACACTAGCTGAAAGAATGTCAGGCAGCCTATTGTGCATCCGTCTGCGTTTATTTATACTAAATGAACAGGAAAAATATTAGTTTGTTTGTTTATTTATCTATTTATTTAGAGACAGAGTTTCACTCCTGTTGCCCAGGCTACAGTGCAGTGGCACGATCTTGGCTCACTGCAACCTCCACCTCCCCGGTTCAAGCAATTGTCCTGCCTCAGCCTCCCGAGTAGCTGGAATTACAGGCGCCCGCTACCATACCCAGTTAATTTTTTGTATTTTTGGTAGAGACAGGGTTTCACCATGTTGGCCAGGCTGGTCTTCAACTCCTGACCTCAGGTAATCCCCCCACCTCAGCCTCCAAAAGTGCTGGGATTATAGGGGTGAGCCACCGCACCCAGCCTAGTTTATTTTTTTAAAGCAATTTATTCCTATCCCATTTGGGCTCTGGTATTTATTCTCCTAATCAGAAATTAGCCAAGGCAGCAACTTGGGAGTCCTTTTATTCCTTTTTAAAAGGACATTCAAATGATACTGTAGATTCCTTTGACTTTATTTAAAATTGCATTTTTATTTTTATGAAGGAAGGAATCTTGTTGATATTGTCAGAAACTACATCTTTACTGCTTAGAATAGTGTACATTTTTATAAGTACCTCAAAAATACAAATTTTTTTAAATGAATGAATCTGCATTTCTGCTAGAAGCACTCATTAACTGCAAGGTCAATGTGAGTTAATGATCTGATGTGGCTCTCCTAAAACCCAAATGCCATTTTAGCCTGCAATAATAGAGGTGTCAGATCCAGGATAAATGAAGAACATAATTCATTCTACTCTTAGTTTTTTGGAGCATAACACTTAGTTAAACATAGTACCACACAGCAGGAAAGACTGACATTAATACATTTTAGTGCAGTGTTTCCCTAACTTTTTTTTCCATCCTGGTGAACCCAGAAAATGGTAACATTTGTAAGATACAAATGGGTAAAATAGGCTTTGCTCATCTTAAGGCTGGGGAACTAAGATGCTGTCAAGAACTAACAAATTTCTTTTAGTTGCTTTTTAAATGTGGATAATGAGAGAATATTTATATGATAAAGGAGAGAGACTTTTTATTCTAAAAAATCGTAATACTCAGGAAAGAACATAAAATGATTATGATGCTTTCTCTCAGCCACACCCCAATGCCATGACACTCACAGAAAATAATATGTTGGCACACTTGTAACACCCAGTTTGAGAAGCTGTAGTCTATTGTGTCAGGAGAAAACCAACTGGGATGGGAGGAGGAAAACAGAAGCCACAGAATTAGTCATTATACAGGTCACAGTTAATCCAGCACCTCTAACGTAAGGCACTTTGCATATGTTAACCCATTAATCCATTTGTCAATAAAGTGGGATGGTGTTATTTTCTCTGCTTTGTCATTAAGGAAACAGAGACTTAGAGACATTTAATATTGTATCTAGGTTTGTGTAAGTGCTTTATGGTGAGCTGGGTTTTGAATCTAGGACTGACCCCAAGTCCCATGTTATTTTCTCTGCAAAATAGCAAGACAGAAAGGGCTTCTATATGTACACCTGTCTTCAAATGTAAAAGGACTGCTAGGTGGCAGAGAGATTAGAAATTTCTGATGCTCCCAGATGTTGATCTCGTACCTATGAGTGGAATAATGAAGGGGGGACAGACTCTATTTCAGAACAAGGAAGAAACGACTATCTTATGAAGGTACAATTCTCTACCACATGACTACTTCTTAGGGAGTTTTAGAAGAAACTTCTATTTGGAGGACCCCTGACCTTACTTCCAACTTCCAGTATGATGTTATAGTAAGTAAAAAGCATGAGACAAATCTGTTAGAAATACTGTTACTTTTACATGAACTTTCTCGAGAAGGATTTGTATTTTAGACTAATTGCATGTGGATAAAGAACTGACTTCCAAAATAAAAGGCTCAATAGTTCTCCAAAGAGTTTACAAGTGCCTTTCTTTGAAGTCTGCCCTATTATTTTGGAGCTTCCAAGACCTGGTCAGAAATGCATTCATTCTCAAAAATCAAAATACAGTCCCAAACCTCTATCATCAGCAGGGTTGCAGTAAAACAAAGAGGCTCTATTACTTTCCTCAATCCTTCTCAAAGTGAATGGACATCAATTAACAAGAAATCTTAGAATCATTAGACTACCCTACTGTAGACAATGGTTTAAGGCAATTTTAATGTGATTCTGTTGTGTGTGTAAGAAAAATATTATATTTATTTTCATATTTCGTCCTGTGTTTCCTACTTTTGGGGGGATGAAATGCCCTTTTCATCTTCCCACAATCTCTTTCATAGACACACTTTCAATTTTTGTTTTAGAATACCTCTCCTCTTACAAATCAAGGGTTTTCTAGAAAGAACACTTTTGTCCTGGACAGAGCACAAGAAAGTTAAATAAAGGATTGGCTACTGATCAGTAAAGAGAATTCATAGAGCCAGGTAACGTCACTGCTGCTGCCTCCACCGTTGTCTTTTCTGCCTTTGGCCCATCTCTCCGTTTCTCCTCTTTACTTCCTTCCAGACAAGCAGTTGGTGCCCCATTCAACCTGTAGTCCTGTGAGGAGTCTGAAATGATTTTGGACTTGCAGTGACTGTTTCCTTGATTCTTTCTTCCCCAAACCAAGGATAATTATGAGACAAACCTAGGCCAGGCATGGTGGCTCACACCTGTAATCCCAGCACTTTGGGAGGTTGAGACAGGAGGATTGCTTGAGTCCAGGATCAAGATCAGCCTGGACAATATAGTGAGATCCCATCTCTAAAAAAAAAAAATAGCCAGGCATAGTGGTCCATGCCTGTTGTCTCAGCTACTTGGAAGGCAGAGGTGGGAGGATCACTTGAGCCCAGGAGTGTCAGGCTACGGTGAGCTAGGATCATACTACTGCACTCCAGCCTGGGCAGCAGAGTGAGTCACCATCTCTTGAGAGAGAGAGAAAATCTTAACCATTACAAAGAAGAAAACTGTGACCTTTCAATCACTTGCAAATGACCTCCCTTTTCCTTGGCTGCAAGTATCTTTCATCATAAAGAAGAATGAAGTCAGAGAGAAAATCTAGTGGATCTGGATTGCAGATAATTCTGTCATTAGTGGCATTAATTATTTGTCAAATGCAAGTGAGCACATAAATATCGATAAAATTTGCTGAAAGATATCTACCTAGATAAAATATATAATTTATTTCCTGTCCTATCCTTCCTACTATTTTTTTAAAGCCAGGTACATATTTTGTGATCAATAGATTCTTGTTGATAAAAGAGATAACATGATTGAGAGAAAATTATAATTTCAATATCTTTAATATGCATATTTTGAGACAACTTCTTGATGGGTGAAACCATTTAAAAACCAAAGTCCTTTCAGTTCAGTAGATCCATTGGTAAGGATCTAAGACAAACCCAATACATACTAATTTCACTAGCAATAGAACTAGTGAAAATTTTCCCTTTAATGAGCCTGGAAAATTGCATAGTGATTTTGAGTTCATATTCAGGATTCATACTGCTGGAATCCAACTCCATCACTTACCAGCTTTATGACATTGCACAAGTTTCTTATCCAGATTCCCTCATCTGTACTACATTCTCTCATCTATACATTGGTGGTAACTGATAGGGCTGTTGGGAGGATTAAATGGGATAGATCTTGTAAAATACTCCGCATAGTGCTGACGTAGTATTAAATAAGTGTCAACCATTATTAGTATCATTAGTTTATCAGTATATAGAATTAAAGGAAATATATACCTAAGGAAGTATAACACTAATACATAAAAAAGGTAGCTTTGCTATCTTTTATACCTGTGCACTTACATTTCTTTGAGATTTTAGGTTACTATGCATTGTTTTTCTGTTGATGTACTTGCTTCAATGCTTTGAGAAAATAAACTAATGAATGTTAATCTATTAAATATCCCTCTGTAGTATAGACGACATGGTTAAATGCTTTGTAAAGCCTCATCAAACCTAAGGCTATTAAAATTGTTTTCCCTGAAAATATGTTTTATGTTTCAAACACACATATTATCTGTAAAAAGTAGTCACTATATTTTATTCAGTGCTGGAACCTCTAATTCTAAAGTCTGTAGACATAATGCTACTGCCACTGAAGTTTGCAAGTGGATTGACATGCTTCTAAGAAGCATGGGCACGGTTCAGAAAATTATCTTAGAAGGTAAAGAAGAACACTCTGTAAATAGAGTTGGAAATCTCTTTATATTGAACTGATAGTTCTGTATCTTAACATTAACAATCTTCTAGACACTAAACTTATTCAAACTCAAGACAATCCCTGATGAATTAGTTGAATTGCCCTGATGTGGGCCAAAGATTAAGGTTACATACATTCTCATTGAGAGAGCCATGACACTTTTTATTAAATTTCAGACTCCTTCAGTTAGATTTACACTGGGGTGTTTTTTCCCCCTCTAACAACATTTAAATTTAACTTCTTGTTCACCTCTCTTACTACTTGTTTTTGTCTAGCATGATTTCTATGCCTTCAGGTGCATATCAATTATTTATGTACCCATATGATTTTCTTCCTACATCTCTATGCTGTGTTTTAAGTGAAAAGTTATGAAGGAATATTAAATAAGATGAAAGCAAAGCCAAGGGAAATGCAATATAGTTGTGTGTATGTGCTGATAATGCTAACCATCAAGTATTACTGGACTCAGCTGAAAAAAACAAATATGAGCTATTCTGTAACTGCCTTCACCAGTTGCTCATTTTGTATCGCCCTAGGGCAAGATTAGTTCCTAGAAGACATCATTCTGTAATATAACCCCTTCTCACCTCTGATCTCCCCAGGCCCTTTCCCTTCCCAAATACCAGGTAATTTTACTAAATCATAATGCATTTTGTTAGCAGCATGGGAAAAGGGACTAAATGAATGTTGGATCATCTATTATGCCAGTGGATGAATTACAAAGTGCCATTTCTCCAAATCAAATGCATTTGCAAATCAAACCCTGCAGTAGCTGCAAAAAGCAGACATTGCCTGACTCATATTTTACAATCATTTTCAGTTCTAAATCTTTAGAGTGCCTTAAAATGAATGTAAAAAGTCATAAATCTTTAGAATGCCCTTAATTCCACAAATACAATTGTATATCTCCTTCCATGCCATTCACAGAGAGTAAAGAAATTTGCCACATTTGCACTATTCCATCCTAACAATTCATGTCCTTAACAGGCCTTTCTCAAAGGCCCATCTCTCCCCTAATCTTCTCCAAAAGCCATAAAACTCATGCTTTTTCCATGATGAAGAGACAACTTTAGTCCTAAATCTCCAACTTTGCATTTTCATCTTCAAAATATCCTCGCTGTAAGGAGTAAACCCCTTCCTTGGCTTTCAAGGAAGAAAAAGAAAGAAAGAAAATGGTGTTTCAAGTAACTTGATCCTATGTATCTCTGTATCACTCAACACCTGTTTCTTTCTTCTAACCTCACAGTTTGCCATAAAATGTTTGGTTTTAAAACTATACCACATCCATCACAAAGTTGGAGATCAGAGAAAGTGCCTTGATAGGCCATTGTGAAACCATCTGCCGACTTTCAACTGGCTTCCAAGAAAGCGCAAAGTAAAACATTTTATTGGCTTGTAGCATTAAGAAAATGAGGCTATAAGGCATTAAGTCAACTGCAACAAACAAGTGATTTTGTTTTTCCTCTAATACCTAAACCTGCTCCAATATCTAGTGAAATCTTTTACTTCTTTTTCTTTGGCAATGAAAGAAAACATGCTCTCATGTAAAACGACCTCTGAAACGACAGTGCAGTAATGCGGTCAGAGCAATGTGTTTAGAGTCAGAAAATCAAGAATGACCTTGCTATGTAATCTTTGACAACTCTCTTACTCTCTGGGTGTCCTGTGAATTGGATTTCTCTTTCTGTAAAATATACATGACCTTTTATCTACTACAGTAGGAATAGAAAAAAATATTTGAGAACTCTCTTAGCATTGCATTTTTTTGGTATGAGAATTTTTAATATTTTTAAGAGTCACAACTCATTTACTTTCAGATTGTATCTGTGTTGTGGTTTCATTTTGCAGTCCCTGCATAACCACTATTTTAGCTACTGATATTATTCCAAATTATTTTTTGTCACCAAAACCAAAAATAGTAGGTCCTGAATAGCCACTATAAGTCTTTATGTTTTTCTTTAGTGTAATACCTCTAGAGAGCAGTTTAACTCCCTTCTTTTCTAGATTGTTCATGTTGGAAGGCATACTTTCTGAACTCTTCTCAAGTGATGATAAAATGGACTAGTTGATAAATCTTTCTGGTACAGGTTTTCAAAACTTCCATCTATCCACTGTGCTTTCATGTTAAAGAAAGAATGGAAACATCAACTCTAAAACAAGATAACCAGCTCTGGGGCTGAGGAGGCCAGCCTGCTACTGGGTAGTTTTGATATCAGAAGTATTTCAAAACTTTTCCCCTGTGGAGGATGAGTTATATCCCCATCCTGGGGCATCAACATGAAGGTGCTGACCAGCGTGCCATTGACTGAACGCTGCAGGTCCCACAGGCCACTCCTGCTAAAGTATAACTTAAGTTATTCTCACAGAAGTGCTGTCCCACAGAACCCACCTGGGGGACTGTGGTTCCACACTGACTCAGTGATCAGAGTGGGGATATTTTCTTATCCTTCCAGAGACTGACAAGAGAGGGACCTGAAGGTACCTTGATCTCACAGCTGCATCCTGATACATATATTTTTAATACTGTGATGGGAATGAATTACTCTTGAGGCTCCCAATAATGGCTGTTTTTGTTTTGACAAATGAGACTCTGAGGTTAGATCCCATAAATCTCTACTTCCATCAGTGGAGATTGAAATATTCATGTAAATTATCTGCATAAATTCAGTCTCAATCTATTCAGATAAGGACCAATGTCATTTTTAGAGAAAGAACTGAAATGTAAACAGGTGATTTTCAAGGGCTTTCTTTTTACAAATTGCCTGCTCGCTGGTTACAGAAGGGTGCGATGAGAAGAGCAGACTGGGCAGGGTCGTGGCCCACTTCTGTTTCCAGTGACTCCATTTTCCACGACTTCTCAGCTTTTTCATGGGCCAGGAGGTTGAGCCGAAAGCAGCTGTGGCCACGTAAATGATGTTGGGGCACAGGCATTTTAGGAGGTGTGGAGGATGTAGTGGCTACCAAGGAAAATAAATCCTCTTTCCTCAGAATATTGGCCATGTGAAAATTATTGCTTTTCTCTTTTTTGAAGGTTTTTATAAAATTGCTCTTGGATTGATTACATGAATTTTGTTGTTGTGTTTCCTTTTATAATTTTTGACCTTCAGAGCTCAAAGAGACAATCTCATTTGCATGGCACTAAAAGATGCAGGTTATTCCATTGTGGGGGTGTGTGTGTGTGTGTGGGGGGGGTGTGTGTGTGTTTGTTTTGTTTGAGGCAGAGTCTCACTCTGTCACCCAGGCTGGGGTGCAACGGCCCAGTCTCGGCTCAATGCAACCTCCACCTCCTGGGTTCAAATGATTCTCCTGCCTCAGTCTCCCGAGTAGCTGGAATTACAGACATGCACCACCACACCTGACTAAGTTTTGTATTTTTAGTAGAGACAGGGTTTCGTCATGTTAGCCAGGCTGGTCTCCAACTCCTGACTTCTGGTGATCCACCCGCCTCTGCCTCCCAAAATGCTGGGATTACAGGCATGAGCCACCGCGCCCGGCTGTGTGTTTTTTAAAAAAGCTTTGTGACAAATGTATACATGCAGCTGATAGAGTAAAAGTCTCGTTTTACATGTGTGTTAAGTCTCTTAATGCTAACACTAAATGCAAAACAGGTGCTGGAAAGAGCCTAAAGCTATTATAGTAGGGATGACACATCAGTAGTTGTTATAATGACTGAACAATTAAGGGTTCACTGAAAATCTTGTTAAACTCAGGAGACTGCTCAGCATCATCATCATCTTGTGGAAGAGCAACAATTAAGCTCTTGCTTTGCCATGTCATTATTCAGAACTGAAAACGCCCTTTGGATTAATTTTTCTTCATTTCCCAGCCTGCTCATTTTATGGAATGCCATGGTTATGGGACCCTGGTATGTTTTGATTCGCCTTCTGTTAAGAGGTTTATTTTTACATACATTCTATTAAAGGTCTCTTATCCCCAGCTTAAGCCATACATGAAGTTACATGTTTTGCAAACTATGCTCAAGTCACATATGTCTTCATTTCATAGCATTATGTAGACCATATCTACTGTAATTCTTTTTATTATCAGTACTGAAATTCTCACCATTTGGGGGGAAGTTAACAAAACAGACTCAAAGTCAGTGAAAAATCCTTTCAAAGACTCAAAATGAACCTAATTTTTACCAATATTAATTTATACAATGGTGGAAGTTAAGTTTGATTTCTTCTTCCAAATGCTAAAGTTCCAGTTAGCATCACTTCTTTTATTCTCTTTCTTATTCTTTTTAAAAAATCTGTCTTGGATAAGATGTCAGTTACATGTGTGCTATTCCTGCTTTCACTTAAAGGTTATAATTAAGTCTTTTGTTTGTTCCGACTGCAATTCATTCCTGGCACTGGATAAGAGCTAAGCTATTGCTTCTCCAAGTTCTTCCCACAATAAAGGTGGAAGTAACAGTAAAATGATTACTAGCTTTTCTAATGTGAATTATAATACACCTGACAAAACAAATTCACTTTAGTATAAAGTGGGATGTAGAATTTTATTTCATCAGCCACTTGTCAAGCTAACCCACTTAGAAATTCTCATGTTGTTTTTAACCTTTGCATGAATGTTGCTTTTCATTTTCATTCTCAAAAAATTCATCAAATTTCAAATGACGTGCCCTTTCTAGGGGTTACGTATGCTTTCACTTTTTGATAGCAATTAATATACTACGTGAAAAGTATTACTTCATTTTATCTACTCTAGTTTTTTGAGGTCAGAGTTACACTCAATTCAGCATGTTCTAGAACTAGGTACTAGGAAAAATACCCTTCTTTCTGGTTCCTCTTATGCAACCTAGAGTCATCTTTATTATGAAGGAGTACATTGGGCATTGGCAAAAATAAAACTAACTTCCTAATCTTAGAGTATAAGATTAGGTGTGTAGTAAGTATCTTTAAAGTACTTAGCAACTATGAAGAACTTTTTTTAGGTGACTCTTACTTATTATGAACTCCTCTGCAATTAGGCAACCAAGACCCTAAGGATTTTAAGTTTACAAAGCGGTTAATGGGAATAAAATCTGGCTTTCAGACTCCTTGTTCTGTGTTGCATAACCAGATGAAGAAGGGGCTACAGCCCTCATCGTCTAAGGACATAGTCTCTCCATTCAGCTTTTCTGAATAGAGACCTCATGGTTTTCTTCCTGCTATTGAAGAACCTCTGTGGTGTGACTTTTCCTTGATTATTTGAAACAATGTACACAGCCTCCTCGCCATGCCTTCACTTCAGTCCAGTCTTCCATCCGTGAACACACTGGGCCCGATCCTGCTTCCTTGCTTGTGCCCCACCCTTCTCCCTAACATCTTGCTGGCTGTTCTTTTTCACCACTTGGTTTTCCATCCTTTAGAGTTCGGTTCTGGTCTTATCTCCTCCATTACCTGCTATTAACACCAACCTCTCCTTCCTCTGAACTCTAAAACTTACGGCTATACTATTTTATATTTTTATTTTGTTTATATGTGGCTTTACATGATATGCTCCTTATGAACTATATTTTCTATGTCTATGTCTACCACTAGCAACACGGTAGTTTTATACATCTTGTATAATTTAATTGAAGGGGCAAAAATGGTCATTGTGCTCCTTTGGTTCTCCGGTTCATCATTCCACTTCTGGTGGTTTGAATTGGAGACTACCAGGGAAATGAATCAGTCAGAGTCCAGTCAGGAAAAAAGAACCCAGACCAAGTGGTTTCACTGAGAGAATTTAACATGGGGAACTTAACAAAGAGGTGGGAAGTGCTAAAAAGGCAAACAGCAAATGGTGAAGGCAGGTCTTTGCAAAAGTAGGAAGTTACCATCACCTTTCTAGAGGAGGTAGTTTCACCACAGTTTAGGAGCTGGGGCTGCTCAGTGGGTGCTGGGGCCACCAAGGGCAAGGCTTCCCCAAGGAAGCTGGGACCGTGGAGGAGACACAAGCAATATCAGAAGTACTGGCCAAAGCAAATTCAGACGAGCATATACTGGCTTCTCCCCACCTACATTCCAGACTCCTGCCTGTGATGCTCACTAACCAAACTAAACAGAAGCCAGTTAGCAAAGAAGCACGGGTAATGTGTTTTGCAGAAATCAACCCTCTGTGATACAGAGCAGAACAGGGGAAGCAGAAAAAAGAAATCTAAGAGTAAATGGGCAAATGATTAACACATTGATAGAGCAGAATTGAACAAATTGAAAGCTATTCTACATGTGGTGGAAACTACAAATAGTTAAATAGCTCGTAAGTAACTTGTTTCCAACATCTTTCCTGGGATTACTATTTCTGAATGATCACAAATAAATAATTTAGACTTCTTAAATAATAAATTATAATCCCTTGTATTTTATTAAAAATTATAAAATACAAAGTATTTCTGTCTATCCTTGGCCTGTTTCAAAGGATTGCAACTATTCTCGCATCCAAATGTAACATATAAAGAAATGATTTCCAAAATATATTTTCTAATTTAATCTAATCTCCTAAATTGTAGCCACTCCCCAACTTACACCTATTCAATATATTTTCCATCTACAAACATATCTAAAACTAATCTCATCCTTTTGTTATTAGCTGAGACTTTTTCATTTAAAAGTGATAGAAATCCAACTCAAACTAGCATAAGCAAAGTAGGAAACATATTGGCTTAATCTAACTGGGAAATCTAAATCTAAATCTTGTATTTCAGGCATAGCGGAATCCAGGAGCTTAAACGATATCATTTAAATTCATTCTCTCTCTCTTCTTCACTCACTGTGCTCTGCCTGCCTTTGTTTAATTTTGCTCTCAGACAAGCTAGCTTCATGTGTGATATGCGTAGAATTCCTGCAAGAACTCTGATTGGGATGCCTGGATCGCAGGCCCACCTAGAGAACCATTCCCTAAGGTCAAGTTTATAGTGGATTCTCTTTGGCCAGACCTAGGTAAGGAACGTACCATTTCGGGTGGGGTTGGGGGTGTTATCTTCCTCACCCAAATCACATTACATTGGGAAGAAGGTTGTTTCCAATCATCTCATCACTGAGATGATTAAAAAACACATATTCACCACACTCTTCCTTCTTCCTACTACCAATTTCTTTTAAAAATTTTTTGGTTTTTGGCCAGGCACACTGGCTCATGCCTGTAATCCCAGCAATTTGGGAGGCCAAGGTAGGAGGATCACTTGCCCCGGAGTTTGAGGTCAGCCTAGGCAACAAAGTGAAACCCCATCTCTTAAAAAATAAATAAATAAATAAATAAATAAATAAATAAATAAATAAATAGCTGGGCATGGTGGTGCATGCCTGTCGATCTGCTGAGGTGGGAGGATTGCTTGAGCCTGGAAATTTGAGGCTGAAGTGAGCTGGGTTGGTGCTACTGCACTCCAGTCTAGGTGACAGAGCAAGGCCCTATCTCAAAAAAAAAATTGTTTTCACTGTCGTAATTTTGTCAACCACGCAAGTTATAAACTGTCTACTCCCCAAGTTTTGCCCCCAGACCCAATCAATCATCAAATCCTATCACTTTTTCCTTGGAAGTAATTCTCGTATCTGTCATTTGCTTTTATTTTCACTTGCCACCACCTTGATTTAGACCAGGTTTTCTCAACCTGGGCACTATTTACATTGTGGGTCAGGTGACTCTTTTTGGTAAGGTATTCTCCTGTGTTTTGTAGGATGTCTCGACTTCATGGATGCCAGAAGCACTCTCCCTAGCATGACAGCCTAAAATGTCTCCAGATATTGGAAATGTCTTCTGGGGGCAAAATAATCTCCTGGCTTAGAATCTCTGATTTAGACGTTTGTTATTTTACGCATGGGCTACTTTGCTAGTCTTTTACATTTTATTTTATTGTATTATTTTATTTTTGAGACAGAGTGCCCTCTTCTCAAAGGGATCTCTGTTCATGGCAGGAAAAGAAAAGGTGGCATGAGAGCTGGACTTTAGAAGATGCATAGGAATTTCAGTGGCACAATCTCGGCTCACTGCAACCTCTTCCTTCCGGGCTCAAGTGATTATCCTGCCTCAATCTCCTGAGTAGTGGGGATTACAGGCGTGTACTACCATGCCCAGCTAATTTTTGTGTTTTTAGTAGAGATAGGTTTTTGCCATGTTAGCCAGGCTGGTCTCAAACTCCTGGCCTCAAGTGATTCACCCATATCGGCCTCCCAAGTGCTGGGATGACAGGTGTGAGCCACCGCATCCGACCTACTTTGATAGGCTTATATCTACTGTTTCCACTTTCATGACCTATCCTTTTAACCTTTTTTTTAATATACAACATAGCCAAAATACTATCATTAAAACCCCACACTGATTTTGAAAATCCTTCACTAAAATTTCTGCTAATTTTTCTTTACTGCCTACTGAATAAAGACCAGATTCTTTTTTTTTTTTTTTTTTAATGAGACAGAGTCTCACTCTGTCACCAGGTTGGAGTACAGTGTTGTGATCTCGGCTTACTGCAACCTCTGCCTCCTGGGTTCAATTTATTCTCCTGCTTCAGCCTCCCAAGCAGCTGGGATTACAGTCATGAGCCACCACACACAGCTAGTCTTTCTATTTTTAGTAGAGATGGGGTTTCACCATGTTGGCCAGGCTGGTCTTGAACTCCTGACCTCAGGTGATCTGCCTGCTTCTGCCTCCCAAAGTGCTAGAATTACAGGCATGAGCCACCGTGCCCGGCCACGACCAGATTCTTTAATCTGGCATCTATAACCAAACTCACAACCTGTTACTACTCCGCTAAATTTAAGGGAATATTTTTCACTCAGATTGGACTACCCATTGTTCCTTGGCTCTGCCTGAATTTTCCAAATCATTGATTTTGTTGCTCTGTAGGCCAGGAGTGTCTTCTCTCAACTTATTCTGAGTCAAACTCTCAAACTCCTATGCATCCTCTAAAGCTCAGCTCTGGTGCCACCTTTTCTTCTCCTTCAGGAGATCTTCCTTTTATCTTCCTTCAACCTCCCCAGTACACGCTTATCCCGCTGCTCTCACATTTTACCATGCTCTTATTACATTTTGGCTTGTCATTCATTTGACTCATAGCACATGTAGCTTGTACTGTTATCATGTATGATCTTAGTAAGACCTTATTATTCCTACTCAATTATAACTTCCTTGAGGGAAGAGATTGAAATATGTGATACTCTCTCTGACATCACCACTTAGATGTGTCTTAAGGCACGTGAGGTTAATTTGCCCGTGTTTTTGTTTTTCCATCTGCTTCATGGAGACAGTCATGCCTTTCCTTCCTATCTCACTTCCTTCCTGAGGATAAAATACATAAGGTGATTGCATTTCACAGAGCTACTGCAAAGGACTACAGAGTTCTTACATGAATCTTCTCAAGATTTGCTGTGACTCGCTGTCGAAGATCAGTATACTTTTGGGTATGGATAGGAAAGTGAAAACAGAACTATCCTGAGAATTATTTATGGTTGTGACTGTGTATAGACCACCCCAGTATTTTGTGCTCTCACTTGGATATTAGGTTGACTAACTTTGTAACAGTCCTAAGGGAAGTAAGAAAAATGGAGTCATGGGAATGGAGAATGGTGCAGCTACTTTGGAAAACAGTCTGGGAGTTCCTGAAATAGTTAAGCATGGAGTTACTACATGACCCATCAATTCCACCCCTATCTATCCAAGAGAAATGAAAACATATATGCATACAAAAATGCATGCATGCATGTTTATGGCAGCATTAACTCATCCTAGAATAGATAGAAACAACTCAATTTTCATCAACTGATGAGTAGTAAAACAACATGTGGTATATTTACACAGTGAAATGTTATTCTGCCATAAAAAGGAATGAAGCAGTGATAACAGGTTACAACATAGATTAACCTTGAAAACATCATGCTAAGTAAAAGGAGATAGTCACAAAAATCTCACATTATATCATTTCATTTATATGAAATGGCCTGAATAGATAAACCCATAGAGACAGAAAACAGGTTAGTGGTTGCTTCAGACGGGAGGTGGTGGGGGAAGATGGGGGACAGATGGGCAACATCTAAAGAGTACAGGGTTTCTTTGTATCTGTATCTGAGGTGATACAAATGTTCTAAAGTTGACTGTGGGCCTGGCATGGTGGCTCACGCCTGTAATCCCAGCACTTTGGGAGGCCGAGGCAGGCAGATCACTTGAGGTCAGGAGTTCAAGATCAGTCTTGACAACTTAGTGAAACACTGTCTCTAAGAAAAACACAAAAAAATTAGCCAGGCATGGTGGCGCGCACCTGTACTCCCAGCTACTCAAGAAGCTGAGGTAGGAGAACTGCATGAATCCAGGAGGTGGAGGTTGCAGTGAGCCAAGAGCATGCCATTGCACTCCAGCCTGGGCCACAGAACAAGACTCTGTCTAAAAAATAAAACATAAATAAATAAATAAATAAAAATAATAAAGTTGACTGTGGTTATTGTTACATGTATCTGTGAATATACTAATATCCACTTAATTGTACACTTTAGATGGGAAAATTATATGATGTGTGAGTTATATTTCAATAAAACTTTTTTTTAAATCTAAAACTAACTGACAGAAAAAAAGGATTCCACAACCTATCAATGTCTATTCAAGTTTCTTGAATCAAAACAGGCAAGATAATCCAAGACTGAAATGCTAAGCCAAGGGATTCTATCTTACCTGTTCGTAGTGTTAGTCCCTTGTTTGCCCTGAACTCATTCCTACTCCCCTGGCAGAAACTGTATTCTGCATTCTCTGCTTTTGTGCTCTCATTTGATGCCGAACTTAGTGACTCGTGGATCCACAGAATTCTATTAACTTGCCATTACTAATTTTTGATTTTAAACATAGCTATGTCAGGTTGTCAAAATACAAATTTTTATTATGAAGGATTATACTTATGGGGGATAGAGAGGAGAAAATTCTGGCTTCCCAAATACAGGGGAAAGTTGGACAGCATCAATTTCTGCAAGTGCTGTTATGTTGTGGCCGATTTTACAGGACAAAGTTTATGCAGACCATGACTTTTTGCAATTGTTGGAGGTAACCAGTTTTCTCTGCTTTCTGAGACGTGTGCTAAGATCGCCAATGAATTGCTGAAGAGTTTTCATTTCTCTGTGTAATACATACATTGTTTTACATAAACTCAATTTCACCTTTCTGGTCTATTTCCTCTTTTAACTATAACAGGAATTTGTGAGCCTCCCAAGCCTTTCCTAGGGGCGGATGTTTTAAACAACATGAGACAATTCAGAAGTTTGGCCTCACCATCTCTCCTGCAGATATCCCTCTGCTGTCGCTGGCATTGTGGGTTTCTTGGCTGCCACAGTAGCATCTGTTTCTTAGCACCTCCGGAGACTCTCTTCTCTTGCTGCTGGAGAGAATGTAATGAAGAAGCCTCCCTCCTTTACTTTTCCCTTATTCCCTTGACACTTCAGCTTCTTCAATGGGAAAATATCAGCTGTCATGGAATATATAATATGTATCAAAAAGCAGTAATAGCCGGGCGCGGTGGCTCACGCCTGTAATCCCAGCACTTTGGGAGGCCGAGGCGGGCGGATCACAAGGTCAGGAGATCGAGACTACGGTGAAACCCCGTCTCTACTAAAAATACAAAAAATTAGCCGGGCGCAGTGGCGGGCGCCTGTAGTCCCAGCTACTCGGGAGGCTGAGGCAGGAGAATGGCGTAAACCCGGGAGGCGGAGCTTGCAGTGAGCCGAGATCGCGCCACTGCACTCCAGCCAAAAAAAAAAAAAAAAAAAGCAGTAATAATAATAATAGGAACATTAACACAGGCACTTATTGAGCACCTACTGTATATCATTTACTAACACATAGCTGCCTCTGCGTGTCACGGCCTGCTGGCTGAGTCCTGCCCCCATAATGTCAAGTTCCTGTCGTGTGGCCCTTCCCAGGCAGCCCTCCCTGTTGTTGGGTTCTGGTAACCACTCCCTCCCTTACTCCACTTCAGGCCTCAGGTGGTAAAACCTGCTGTACCAGCCCCAGAGATTGCACTAACCCCTTGTGGTTTCTCTACACCCTGTGGACACCTTGGCAAACAGGATTTTTATTAAAATTTCTTTGAATTTTCCTGTTATGAGCATGCCACTTATTTCCTGCCAAAATCCTAACTGATGCAGTCCCTTGGGTGTTCCCCATTCCTGACCTGGTTCCACCTCAGTTCACACCCACGCCTCATCTGGCTCATGGCCAAACTCAAGTTGACTGTGAGCCTGGCGTGGTGGCTCATGCCTATAATCCCAGCACTTTGGGAGGCTGAGGCTGGTGGATCACTTGAGGAGAGGAAAGTGCATGTCTTCAGTTATTTCCTGAATCCTGCAGGCTCAAGTAGGCTCTGCCAGTCTGGTGGACCTATGAAAAGAGGGAGGCACGGGACCCTCAGCTCTGGTTCTGTCTTCCCACCTGGAAGGGCTATGGGTCTGCTGGTGCCTTACTAACTAATGATAGCCCTGGGCACATACTAATTATTATCTCAGAGACAACATGGACTAATCAAAAGAAAAAAAATTATTTTATTAGCAGAACTCTGGTTAACACCTGCAGAAACATCTCGTCTTCATTATTGTGCCTAAAATCATCAGGTTCAGATTCTTTTCTACTCTGCCTGGGGGGCCTGGCAGCACGAACAAAAGACCATAGTATATATCATATATATCATATATATCATGTATTACACACACACACATTCTTGAGTCCTTCTTTTACAAGGTTATATCTTTATATACTCTTCTTCTTTTAGTTTTGAGCAGGATTTCTACCTAGATACTGCATTCTCATGTATCATCTAAGATGATCTCCTCTCACCTTGACAGTGTAAAGTATTTTTCCATACATGTAGTCTCTGAGGCATCTTGAACTTTCCTTTCCTGCTATCAAATGAGTTCCCCTCAAGGATCTTTGAAGAACTCTCTTCAGACTTTTCTGCTTAAAGGAAATTCCTTTTTAGCCTCAAAAGATAGCTGGCTGCATTAAAAGAAGTGCTGCTATGACTGTAATGTTTGAAGATTGCTCCAGAAATTGTGGCTTCGTTTTACTTTTAATTTTAGTTTCTGAATTACATATTTAATATAGACCAATTTGCAAGAATAGCAGATATCCCAGCTGATTTCTGCGGCAGGCAGCAGTGTTCTTCCTATCTGCTGTTCTCTGAGCCAAACAGCTGCGCTTTGAATCTGCTCTCCAGGCAGCTGCCTTATGCTGTGACCCTCCCAGCATACTTCCTGCCTGATTGCCACACCTGGAAGCCCAGAATGTCACTGGACAGACTGAATGCTCCTTCCTACACATGTCTGCAACTTACAGACATCGTAAATGATTTGCCAAAATTTAAATGTCTACATTGAATTGTGGTAGGCCTGCTTAATGGTAAAGACATATTCTATGTTTGAAAAATGTTTCACTTTGTTGTAGGCCAAAGCATTAATCTGTAACTCTGTGACTTCTGGTAATTATCTCCAAGCTTGCTAAGTTGTTGTCATTATTATTATTATTGTTGTTGTTATTGTTTTGCTGGAAAATCAGCTTTGGAAACACAGCAGGATGAATAACAGCCCAAGTTCATGTCCCAAGGAATTCATGCTCCACTCTTGTCCCCAGAGTCACATTTCCTATATCTTAGCCTTTGCCAAATCCATACCAACAAAAGAAAAAGCTATACAGTTTCCTCTACTCTGGTTTATTATGTCTGCTAAGCATTTACTAGTTAATTCACCAAATATTCATGAAACTCTCCTATGTGGCAGACACTGACAGGGACATCCCCACCTCTACTGTCCGAATGTTGGTGGCAATCCTAGACCACCTTGGGAGACCTGTATTTTGGGGAATATACGAGTCAACCTACATTACATATTTCCAAGTTCCATCCCTATTTTTCAGTGTTTTTGAGGAGGAAATCTAAATACAGTACCTCAGATCATGAAAAGTTACTTTCTTTCCATTGGAGCTATATATTTTTAGAGTTTAAAAGGGATTTGGCAAACCTGTGGTCATACTCTTTCAAGGCTGTCTTTTTCTCTTCATTTCCATGGACTTTTATCTATCTGTGGTTATTTGCCTGTCTGCTTTTCCCTATTATTCCTGGAAGGTAGGGCTGGGTCATATTAATTGTAGAATTCTCAACAGTTAGTATCAGGTGTGCAAAAGATACTCAAAAGTCAATTGGAAAACAATCGCATGAATCACTTACCCCAGAGAGGTAAGTGATCTGTTTAAAGTCAAAAACTAATTAGTGATTTCTGTGTGTACCCCAGTAACATGTAATTAGGACCATATAAGCCGAGTAATGAGAAGGCTCAAAGTCAGCCCAACTAAGACTGGGTGAAAGTCATGAGTCAGACAGACACACAAGTCTGGACAGACAAGCCAAGTGACCGTGAATTATTGCCTCCTTGTAATGAAAGAACCTGAAAAATTGAGGATTTATGGGTGGAGTTGAATGAAATGAAAAGCAAATAAATGCCTGGTCTAATCTGTGAAAGAAGCAGGAAGAATCTTGAAGAAAACTGATACTCGATATTTTTTTAACCAGAAGGTTAAGGAGAGGAATCTGCTAATCTGAAAAAAATTTTAATGATATGATGCCATTTTTGAAGCAAAATCATAAATACATAAAACAAATTGTGTATTAGTTCGTTCTCACACTACTGTAATGACATACTGGGTAATTTATAAAGAAAAGAGGTTTAATGAGCTCATGGTTCTATGGATTGTACAGGCTTCTGCTTCTGAGGAGGCCTAAGGAAACTTACAATCATGGCAGAAGGTGAAGGGGAAGCAGGCACATCTTCACAGACTGGCAAGGGGTGGGGTTGGGGGAGGAGGTGCTACACATTTTTAAACAAGCAGCGCTAGGGGGATGGTACTAAACCATTAGAAACCAACCCCGTGATCCAATCATCTCCCCAGGCCCCACCTCCAACACTGGGGATTACAATTCAACATGAGATTTGAATGGGGACATGGAGCCAAACCATATCAGTATATCTATTAAATTTTTATTAGAGATTGTCTTGGGGGTAGAATTATTAGGTACCTTGCTGACTATTTTTTTTTAAACTTTTAAGTTCAGGGGTCCATGTGCAGGTTTGTTACATAGGTAAATGTTGTCATGGGGATTTGTTGTGCAGATTATTTCATTGCCCAGGTATTAAGCCTGGTACTCATTAGTTATTTTTCCTGATCTTCTCCCTCCTCCCACCCTCCACTCTCCAATAGGCCTGTATGTGTTGTTCCCCTCTATGTGTCCATGTGTCCTCATCATTTATCTCCCACTTGTAAGTGAGAACGTGTGGTATTTGGTTTTCTGTCCCTGTACTAGTTTGCTAAGGATGATGGCCTCCAGCTGCATCCATGTCCCTGCAAGGGACACAATATTCTTTTTTGTGGCTGCATAGTATTCCATGGTGTATATGTATCACATTTTCTTTATCCAGTCTATCATTGATGGACATTTAGGTTGATTCCATGTCTTTGCTATTGTGAGTAGTGCTGCAATGAACATACACATGCATGTGTCTTCATAATAGAATGATTTATATTCCCTTGGGTATTGCTGGGCTGAATGGTATTTCTGTCTTTAGGTCTTTGAGGAATTGCCACACTGTCTTCCACAATGGTTGAACTAATTTATGCTCCCACCAACAGTGTATAAGCATTCCTTTTCCTCTGCAAACTTGCCAGCATCTATTGTTTTTGACTTTTTAATAATAGCCTTTCTGACTGGTTTGAGATGGTATCTCATCATGGTTTTGATTGGAATTTCTCTAATGATCAGAGATGTTGAGCTTTTTTCCATATGATTGTTGGCTGCATGTATGTCTTCTTTTGAGAAGTGTCTGTTCACGTCCTTTACGTACTCGTTAATGGGTTTTTTTTTTTAATTGTAAATTTAAGTTTCTTATAGATGCTGAATATTAGACCTTTGTCAGATGCATAGTTTGCAAATATTTTCTTCTATTCTGTTGTCTACTCTGTTGATAGTTTCTTTTGCTGTGTGGAAGCTCTTTTGTTTAATTAGATCCTGTTTGTCAATTTTTGCTTTTGTTGCAATTGCTTTTTGCACATTCATGAAATCTTTGCCTGTGACTATGTCCTGAATAGTATGCCTAGGTTGTCTTCCAGGATTTTCATAATTTTGGGTTTTACTTTTAAGTTTTTAATCCATCTTGAGTTAATTTTTGTATATGGCATAAAGAGGGGTCCAGTTTTAATCTTCTGCATATGGCTAGCCAGTAATCCCCACACAATTTATTGAATAGGGAATCCTTTCCCCCTTCCTTGTTTCTGTTGGTTTTGTCAAAGATCAGATGGTTGTGGGTGCACGGCCTTATTTCTAGTTCCTCTCTTCTGTTGCATTGGTCTGTGTGTCTGTTCTTGTACCTGTTTTGGTTGCTGTAGCCCTATAGTATAGTTTGAAGTCAGGTAGTGTAATGCCTCCAACTTTGTTCTTTTCTCTTAGGATTGCCTTGGTTTTTCAGGCTCTTTTTGGTTCCATATGAATTTTAAAATAGTATTTTCTAGTTCTGTGAAGAATGTCAATGGTAGTTTAATAGGAATACCATTTGCATTAGTCTATTCTCATGCTGCTAATAAAGACATACCTGAGACTAGGTAATTTATAAAGGAAAGAGGTTTAATGGACTCACAGTTCAGCATGACTGGGGAGTACAGCACTACAATCATGGTGGAAGGCAAGGGAGAAGTAAAGGCACGTGTTACGTGGCAGCAGGCAAGAGAGCTTGTGTGGGGGAACTCCCCTTAATAAAACTATCAGATCTTGTGAAACTTTTCACTATCACAAGAACCGCATGCACTTTGGGAGGCCAAGACGGGCGGATCACGAGGTCAGGAGCTCGAGACTATCCTGGCTAACACGGTGAAACCCCATCTCTACTAGAAAATACAAAAAACTAGCGGGGCGAGGTGGCGGGTGCCTGTAGTCCCAGCTACTCAGGAGGCTGAGTCAGGAGAATGGCGTAAACCCGGAAGACGGAGCTTGCAGCAGTGAGCTGAGGTCCGGCCACTGCACTCCAGCCTGGGCGACAGAGGGAGACTCCGTCTCAAAAAAAAAAAAAAAAAAAACCAGCATGGGAAAGTCCCACCCCCATGATTCAATTACCTCCCACTGTGTCCCTCCCATGACACGTGGGAATTATGGGAGCTACAATTCAAGATGAGATTTAGGTGGGGACACAGCCAAACTGTATCAGCATTGAATCTACAAATTGCTTGGAGTAGTATGGCCATTTTAATGATACTGATTCTTCCTATCTATGAACATGGAACGTTTTTCCAATTTGTTTGTGTCATTTCTGATTTATTTGAGCAGTGGATTGTAGTTCTCCTTGTAGAGATCTTTCACCTCCCTTGTTAGCTGTATTTTATTCTTTTTGCAGCAATTGTGAATGGGGATTTGTTTATGATTTGGTTGTCAGTTTGACTGTTGTTGGTGTATGGAATTGCTAGCAATTTTTGCACATTAATTTTGTATCTTGAGACTTTGCTGAAGTTGCTTACCAGTTTAAGATGCTTTTGGGCTGAGACTGGGGTTTTCTATATATAAAATTATGTCATCTGCAAACAGGGACAGTTTTTCTTCTCTCCTTATTTGAATGTCCTTTATTTTGGTCTCTTGCCTGATTGCCTTGACCAGAACTTTCAATAAAATGCTGAATAGTGATGAGAGAGGACATCCTTGTCTTGTGCCAGTTTTCAAGGGGAATGCTTCCAGTTTTTGGCCATTCAGTAAGATGTTGGCTGTGGGTTTGTCATATGCAGCTCTTACTATTTTGAAGTATGTTCCTTCAATATCTACTTTATTGAGAGTTTTTAACATGAAGCAATGTTGAATTTTATCTAAAGCCTTTTCTGCATCTATTGAAATAATCATGTGGTTTTTGTCTTTAGGTCTGGTTATGTGATGAATCACATTTATTGATTATTGAGTAGTGTATGTTGAACCAACCTTGCATCCCAGGGGTGAAACCTATTTGATTGTGGTGAATAAGCTTTTTGATGTGCTGCCAGATTTGGTTTGCCAGTATTTTGTTGAGGATTTTTGCTTTGATGTTCTTCAAGGATATTGGCCTGAAGTTTTCTTTTTTTGTTGTATCTCTGCCAGGTTTTGGTATCAGGATGACACTGGCCTCATAGGATGAGTTAGTTTTATTTCAATTTTTTGGAAAAAGTTCAGTAGGAATGGTAACAGTTCTTCTTTGTATAGCTGGTAGAATTCAACTGTGAATTCATCTGGTCCCAAGCTTTTTTTTTTGGTTAGTAAGCTATTTATTACTGCCTCGATTTCAGAACTTCTTATTGGTCTGTTCAGGGATTTAATTTCTTCCTAGTTCAGTCTTGAGAGGTGTCTGTGTCCAGGATTTTATCCATTTCTTCCAGATTTTCTAGTTTATGTGCATGGAGGTATTTATAATATTCTCTGATGGTTGTTTGTATTTCTGTGGGTTGAGCGGTAGTATCCCCTTATAATTTCTGATTGTGTTTATTTGAATTTTCTCTCTTTTCTTCTTTATTAGTCTAGCTAGTAGTCTATCTATTTTACTAATTTTTTCAAGAAACCAGCTCCTGGATTTCTTGATCTTTTGAATGGTTTTTTGTGTCTCTATCTCCTTCAACTTAGCTCTGATTTACATTATTTCTTGTCTTCTGCTAGCCTTAGGATTTGTTTGCTTTTGGTTCCCTAGTTCTTTTAGTTGTGACGTTAGGTTGTTAACTTGAGATCTTTCTAATGTTTTATGTGGGCATTTAGTGCTATACATTTCCCTCTTAACACCGCAATAGCTGTGTCCCCAAGATTCTGGTACGTTATATCTTTGTTCTCATTAGTTCAAAGAACTTTTCGATTTCTGCCTTAATTTCATTACTTACCCAAAAGTCCTTCAGGAGTGGCTTATTCAATTTCCACTTAATTGCATGGTTTTGAGAGAATTTCTTAGTCTTGAGTTCTAATTTTGATCAAAGTCTTGATTGTTCTGTGGCTCAACAGACTGTTATGATTTCAATTCTTTTGCAATTGTGCAGGAATGTTTTACCTCCAATTATGTGATCAATTTTAGATTAAGTGTCATGTGGCACTGAGAAGAATATATATACTGTTGTTTTGGGGTAGAGAGATCTGTAGATATCTATCAAGTCCATTTGATCTAGGGCTGAATTCAGCTCCTGAGTATCTTTGTTGACTTTCTGTCTCGATGATCTTATATTATCAGTGTAGTTTAAAGTCTCCCACTATTATTGTGTGGGAGTCTAAGTCTCTTTGTTGGTCTCTAAGAACTTGCTTTATGAATCTGGGTGATCCTATATTGAGCACATATGTATTTAGAATAGTTAGCTCCTCTTGGTGAATTGAATCCTTTATCAGTATGTAACGCTCTTCTTTGTCTTTTTGTTTTAACCTTTGTTGGTTTAAAGTCTGTTTTCTCAGAAACTAGGATTGTAACCCCTGCTTTTTTCTGTTTTCCATTTGCTTGGTAGATTTTCCTCCATCCCTATATTTTGAGCCTATGTGTGTCATTGCATGTGAGATGGGCCTCTTGAGGACAGCATGACATTGGGTCTTGGTTCTTTATCCAGCTTGCCTTTTTCTTTCTTTCTTTCTTTTGAGACAAAGTCTTGCTGGAGTGCAGTGGTGTGATGCTGGAGTGCAGTGGTGTGATGCTGGAGTGCAGTGGTGTGATCTTGCTAACCACAGCCTCTGCCTCCCAGGCTCAAGCAATTCTACTGCCTCAGCCTGCCAAGTAGCTGGGATTGCAGGTGTCCACAGAATTTTTGTATTTTTAGTAGTGATGGGGTTTTGCCATGTTGACCAGGCTGGCCTTGAACTCCTGACCTCAGGTGATCTACCTGCCTTGGCCTCCCAAAGTGTTGGGATTACAGGCATGAGCCACCATGCCCAGCCGTCTGTGCCTTTTAATTGGGGTATTTAGCCCATTTACATTTAAGGTTTGTATTACTGTGTGTGGATTTGATCTTCTCATTATGAAGTTAGCTGGTTATTTTGCAGAGTTTTTATGTGGTTGCTTTCTAGTGTCACTGGCCTTTGTACTTCATGGTATTCTTGTGGGGGCTGGTGATGGTCTTTCCTTTCCGTATTTAGTCCTTCCTTCAGGAGTTCTTGTAAGGCAGATCTGGTGGTAATGAATTCCCTCAGTATTTGCTTGTCTGAAAAGAATTTTATTTCTCCTTCACTTATGAAGCTTAGTTTGGCTGGATATGAAATTCTCGGTTGGAAATTCTTTTCTTTAAGAGTGTTGAATATTGGCCTCCAGTTTCTTCTGGCTTGTAGAGTTTCTGTTGAGGGGTGCACTGTTAATCTAATGGGCCTTTCTTTGTAGATGACCTGGCCTTTCTCCGTGGCTGTCCTTAATATTTTTTCTTTCTTTTGACCTTGGAGAACCTGATGATTATGTGTCTTCGAGGTATCCTCTTGTGGAGTATCTCACTGAGCTTCTCTGCATTTCCTGAATTTGAATGTTGGCTTGTCTAGCTAGTTTAAGTTCTCATAGATAATATCCTGAAATACATTTTCCAAATTGGTTTCATTCTCCCCATCTCTTTCAAGTACACCAATCTGTCATAGATTTAGTTTTTTTACATAATCCCATATTTCTTGGATGTTTTGTTCATTCCTTTTCATTCTTTTTTCTCTATTCTTGTCTGCCTTTCTTATTTCAGAAAGGCAGTCTTCAGGCTCTGAGATTCTTCCCTCTGCTTGGTCTATTCTGCTGTTAGTGCTCGTGATTGCACTATGAAATTCTTATATCATGTTTTTCAGCTCTATCAGGTTGATTACATTCTTCTCTATACTGGCTGTTTTATCTGTCAGCTCCTGCAATGTTTTATCGTGATTTTTAGCTTCCTTGCATTGGGTTACAATGTGATTCTTTAGCTCAGTGAAGTTTGTTTTTAATCCATATTCTGAATTCTACTTCTGTCATTTTAGCCATCTCAACCTCAGCCCACTTATGAACCCAGCTCTGAACCCTTGCAGTCATTTGGAGGAAAGAAGGCTCTCTGGCTTTTTGAATTTTCAGTGTTCTTGTGCTGATTCTATCTCACTTTTGTGGACTTATCTACCTTCAATCTTTGAGATTGCTGACCTTTTGACGTTCTGATTTTTTTTTTTTTTAAATAGTCTAGCCACTTTACTGTAGGGCTGTTGCAGTTTGCTGGGGATTCACTCCACTACCTAGTCACCTCAGAGTTTTTAGTACCTATAGGTATCACCAGTGAAGGCTGCAAAACAGCAAAGATAGTAGCCTGCTCCTTCCTCTGGAAACTCTTTCCCAGGGAGGTACAGACCTGTTGCCGGCCCAAACACACCTGTAGGAAGTGGCTGGAGACCCCGGTTGGGAGGTATCACCCAGCTGGGAACAATGGGATTAGAGACATGCTTAAAGAGGCAGTCTGGCTGCTTTCATAGAGCAGCTGTGCTGTGCTGGGGTACTGCTTCCAGCTGTGATTGGCTTGGGCTTTCCAAAGCCTGGAGACTGGAATGGCTAAGTTGCCCAAATAGTAAATATGGCAGCCCACCCCTCTCTCTGGAAGCTTTGTCCCAGGAAATTTTCAAATCTTTAGCAACCAGAGAACATTGGTAGGGGTGGCTGGAGGCCCCATTTGGGAGGTCCTGCCCAGTGAGGAGGAACAGGACTGGGGACCCACTTAAAGAAGCAGTGTGGCCACACTTTTGTGGAACAACTGTGCTGTGTTGGGGTACTGCTTCTGGCTCCAGTTGAACTGAGCTCTCCAAAGCCCACAGGCTAGAAACTCTTAAGTTCACCTAAACAGCAAAGATGGTGGCCTGCTCCTTCCCCGGGAATTCCATCCCAAGGAGAATTCAAATCTCTGTCAGCTATGGAACACTGGTGGGGGTGGCTGGAGGCCCCAGTTGGGAGGTCCCACCCAGTGAGGAGGAAAGGACTGTTTTAGGAACAATTAAGGAAGCAGTCTGGCCACATTTTGGCAGAGCAGCTGTGCTGTGTTGGGGGATCCCTTCTACCCGGGGCCAGCTTGGACTCTCCAAAGCCTGAACGCTGGAACAACTGAGTTGTCTAAACAACCTCCCCCAGAAACTCCATCCCAGATAGGGCCAACACTGTTGCCAATGATTGGCTGGAATTCCAAGCCAGTGGGTCTTATCCTGTAAGGCGCCCTGGATGTGGGGCTGGCAGACCATTGCTACTTAGCTTCCTGGATTCAGCCCCCTTCCTAGGGGTGTGTATGGAGGTCCAACCTCCCGCCATGCTGGAGTTGCAGTCACTTTGCCAGGAAGCCCAGAGCTAGAGTATGTAAGCTCCTGGGTCTCTGCACATGTCTGAGCAGCTGCTCTGCCAAGACTCCACTGCAGCTCTCTGTGTCAGACTGAAGGCCCTGGTGGAGTGGGTTCCTGAGGGGATCTCCTGACCTGAGAGTTGTAAAGATCCATGAGAGAAGTGTGGTTTCCTGAAGTCACACATTCACTCACTGCTTCCCTGGATGGGAGAGGTTCCCCTGGGCTCCGTGTCACTCCCTAGTGGGCCATTGTCCTGTCTTGCCTTTGGGTCAAGTTGTTTCCTTTATTAGTCCCAGTGTGAGTACCTGGATGTTTCAGTTGAAGGTGCTGTATTCACTCACCCTTTTCCTTTTCTATGTGAGAGCCACACACGGCAGCTGCTTCTAGTCGGCCATCTTGGCCCAAATCCCCACTATTTTCTATTTATATTCTTCTTTGATTAGTAAAAATCATAAAAATGCTAGAAAATCATAGATTTACCTTTTTTTTCTTTTGTTTGAGAAGTTTTAAAATATTAAAAGCTTCTATGTGCTATATTTAAGCAACACTTATTGGAGCTTTCACTATGAGGATAAACTCAGTACTGTGCATGCAACATTTTTTGCCAGAAATTTTGATGTACGAAAGAGGTATAACTATGGTGCTGTGAGAACATAGGGAAGGAGTGGGGGCGGGTTTAGCAGTGGCTTCAAGCAAAAGGTGACTTTGGAGTGGACTTGAAGCGTGAGGAGAACCTTGAGAAGGAACATGGAAGATTTCTTCTTCCAGGTGGAGAGAACAGCATGAGCACCAGGAACATGTGACAGCACACACTTCTTGGGGACAGGATAATAGATTTGTGTGAATGAGCTTATTCTTTTGCACGAGGAAAAGGAATGCTCAATGTAGCAAACTTTGAATGTCATGCTAAAGAGCCTGACTGTTCTGTAGGGATTAGGAAGCCGTAGGAAGCTTTGTGATGAAGGAGGAGATGCGATTTTGCTTACATGGTTGAACATTTGGAAAAAAAAAAAAAAAAAAAAAAGGCCACGGTGTGGTTACTCATACCTATAATCCCAACACTTTGGGAGGCCTGGGCAAGAGGATTGCTTGACATCAGGAGTTAGAGGCCAGCTGGGCAACATAGCAAGACCCTGCCTCTACAAAAAATAAAAACAAATAAATTAGGGTCAGGAAATCCCAGCACTTTGGGAAGCCGAGGTGGGTAGATAGCCCAAGGTCAGGAGTTCAAGACCAGCCTAACCAATATGGCAAAATCCCATCTCTACTAAAAATACAAAAATTAGCTGGGCATGGTGGTATGTGCCTGTAGTCCCAGCTATTCAGGAGGCTGAGGCAGGAGAATTGCTGGAACCGGGGAGACGGTTATTGCACTGTGCTAAGATCACACAACTGCACTCCAGCCTGGGCAACAGAGTGACACTCTGTCTCAAAAATAAATAAATAAAACAAAAATAAATAAATAAATTAGCTGGTTGTGGCAGCTCATTCCTGTAGTCCCACCCCGGCTACTTAAGGTGGTTGCTCGAGTCCAGCAGTTCAAAGCTGTAGTGAGCAATGATTATTGCTACTTCACTCCAGCCTAGGAAGTAGCAGGAAGCCAGGCTGTTTTAAAACAAAAAGCAAGCACTACATATTGTTTTGTAACTTCTTCTCTATACCACTGATTAAGTTTTTTGGACATCTTTTTGTATCGATAAATATAAACATATATTATTTTCAATTGCAGCATAATATCTTATTACATAGAAGTATTATAATTTATTTCGCTGAATTCTCTTGGTAGATGTTTAAATTAGTTCAGACATTTAGATTGTATAAACAACACTCCCTCAAGCACCATTTTAATTATACCTTTGTCTTCTTACCTAGGTATTTCCTTTGGACCACTTTTTGGAAGGATGCTTGCTAGTTCCTTTCTAAAACTTCTGGTTTTTCTCTTATGTTTCAGAAATTCCTTCCCCTACTGCAAGGTTATTTTACCAATGTTCACTTTTATTAATGTCTAATTTGAATGTTTTCATTTTATATATATAAATCTTTAACCCATCTTAAGTTCATTTTGGAGTGCAACATCAGATGGGAAATCTAACTTAATTTAGAAAAGTAGTTTTCCAGTTTTCTTGTTGACTACTGAAGGTTCTGTTCTTTTCCCACTGTTTTGGAACACTTAAAAAATTATATTCTAAATTTTTTAATATATTGGATATAATTTTGGATATAGCATTTATTCAATCCATTTATTCTGAATGCAGTACCACAGTGCTTTAATTTTGTAACTTTCCAATAGATTTAACACTCAGTCAGGAAATCTCCCCTTATTCTAGCTAGTGTTAGGTAGTTTCCGTATGTGTTATAGGAATTTCCCTCTGTAATCCCCAATTTTTAGTAAAGGTCTTCACACCAATAGTTATGTTAGTGGTCCTCTCAGGAATAATGGGATTGGGAGTGTCCACATTAAAGAAGCTGGGGCCAGAAATGGAACTATGTGCAGAAATGGATAAGCAAGGAAAGGCTGGAAAGTTTAGAAAAATTGAAGAAGGCATTACATTGACTTTGAAGTACAGAGTGAATCCAAATGCCTGTAGATATTGAGGACCTAAAGCGTATATATATTATGCATTTCATGTATATATAAAAAATGTGTTTATTTGAAATACACTAATATACACTAATATCACACTATATTAAAATTTTTTATGTTCTGCTTTTTAAAATGAACATATTTTAGAGATATTCTCTCTAAAGTTATATTTTTATCTTTCATAAACTTTATTGGTTGTATAATATTCTATCCATGGATATTGCATTATGTCATGATGCTTCATAAAGTTGCATAACAACACTTCATTATTAATGTCTCATATAGGTTAACTACAGAGGAATAATCTAAAGTTAATTCTATCTGTGCCTAGAAAATAATGTTTGACCTAAGTTGTTTGACTCCTGACCTCAGGTGATCCGCCTGCCTCAGCCTAAGTGCTGGGAAAGCCCAGCCTGGTTTGCTTGTTTTGTTTTGTTTTGTTTTTACCAGTTTTTGAGTCAGTTTTGACTTTTTTGTAGATTCACTCTTGACAATTAAATGTGCTTGTGTGGCTCTTATTAATTCACGGGTCCACCCTAGTTATTTACATTCTATAACTACCTTTTGAGTAATCAGCATAATGTAAGTAGTATTTAATCCTCATTCTTCCTTCACTTCAGAGATCTGGTGTTTCATTAAATGGTTAGGCGTGGCCGTATAACTATGACTCAGGAAACACTTTCATGTTTACAGAAATGCATGTTTAAGACATTTAACTTAATAATCCTTGACAAGAGCATTGTGAAAAAGTTCTCCCCATTCTCTGAAATATTATTTTTAATAATTTGTTTTTAAAATTTGAAGAGATTTTTAAAAATAAACACTATCACCCCTCAGACAGGGCAAGTGATCTGCGTGATTTAGAACTAGAATACAGGTCCTCTGGTTCCAAGTTTAACGATTACTTTTCTCAAATTCTCCTTTTGTATAGCGAATCTTTGTATCCCTTGCATAAACCCCACTTAGGCATAGAATGATGGATTTTATATGCTAACACCATATTTATGATTTATATATATGTTTACAAGTGATATAGACCTACCTTTTTATTTGTATTATGTTTTCAGTTTTGGTATCAAAATTATATGCCAAGTTTAAAATATTCTTTATGTTCTGGATTTATTTATATGGCACAAAATGAACTGTTCTTTATTTGGTAGGCTTGCCTTAAAACATCCTGGTGTACTTTTAGGGGTGTCATTTGTTTTGTCTGTAAAAATTGTTTTGTAGTTATTGATACATTAAGCTTTTATTTTCATTTTTATTTTTTTGAGACGGAGTCTTGCTCTGTCGCCTAGGCTGGAATGCAGTGGTGCGATCTTGGCTCACTGCAACCTCTGCCTCCCGGGTTTAAGCAAATCTCCCTGCCTCAACCTCCCGAGTAGGGGATTACAGGTGCCCACCACCAAGGCCAGCTAATTTTCGTATTTTTAGTAAAGACAGGTTTCGCCATGTTGACCAAGCTGGTCTTGAACTCCTGACCTCAGGTGATCCGTCTGCCTCGCCCTAAGTGCTGGGAAAGCCCAGCTTGGTTTTTTTGTTTTGTTTTGTTTTGTTTTGCTTTTACCAGTTTTTGAGTCAGTTTTTTCCCTTGGAAATAATATATATTATCTAGGTTTTTAGATTTACTGGAGCAAAAATTTTTTTACCTTCTCTTATAATTAGAAAACATTTTTGTCTTTAACTGAGGCATACTCCATTCTAATGTTTAAAGCTGTTTGTGGTTTTGTGTGTGTGTGTTTTCTCTTGTTTTCTTGTCAAAACTTTATTTTATTGGTCTTTCCAAAGTATTACCTTTTATTTATATTGTGAGAAAGAAGAAGGGTAAGGGGAGGGAGAAAGACAGAACTAATATAAATTAGAATACACTTACTACCTTTTTGGATCTATTTGGTCTTCCTATTTCTACAAGAGATGTATCACATTCTCACATAATTATAAAAGTTTCCATTTCTTATTGGTTTTTCTTTTAGCTTTTGCTTCATAGTTTCTCAACTGTGCTCACAGATGCATAAAAGTTTACTACTGGCCGGGCGCGGTGGTTCAAGCCTGCAATCCCAGCACTTTGGGAGGCCAAGGCGGGTGGATCACGAGGTCAGGAGATCGAGACCATCCTGGCTAACACGGTGAAACCCCGTCTCTACTAAAAATACAAAAAACTAGCCGGGCGAGGTGGCGGGCGCCTGTAGTCCCAGCTACTCGGAGGCTGAGGCGGGAGAATGGTGTAAACCCGGGAGGCAGAGCTTGCAGTGAGCCGAGATCGCGCCACCGCACTTCAGCCTGGGCGACACAGCGAGACTCCGTCTCAAAAAAAAAAGTTTACTACTGTTACACTATTTTGTGGCTTATATCTTTTATAAATGTAAAATGTGCCTTTTAAAAACTAATAAATGCTTTTTTCTTTAAATTCTTTTGTCTAATATTAGTATTGCAATACTTCCTTTCTCTTTGCCAAAATTAGTCTGTTACATTCTTTTTATATCACTTTATTTTTCACCTGTTTTTGTAATTTTATTTGCTTTAAGGTCTGCCTACACTACAGCTGCCTGGTTCATATCATAATTTTATTTGTCTTACTGCAATAAGAGAAATATGAAATAATAGAGATCAGTCAAAAGCCCACCTACTCATTATTTTATATTTTATGCAATGCTCAAATAATATCTACGTTCTCTGGACTAAATTGTATCTTCCCAAAATTCATATGTTGGAGCTCCAATACCTGAGGTGATGGCCTTTGGAGGCGAGGCCTTTGGGAAGTAATTAGGTTTAGATAAGGTCATGAGGATGGGGCTCCCATGATGGGATCTGTGTCCTTAGAAGAAGAGGAAGAGAGACCAGAGCTTGCTTTCTCTTCACCATGTGAGGACACAGCAAGAAGGTGGCTGTCTGCAGGCTGAAAGAGTCCTCACTGGGGAACGTAAATGGAAGGCACCGTGATCTTGGACTTCCAGCCTTTAAAACTGTGTATTGCAGCAGCCAGAGCAGACTAATATGCTAAGACATAGTCCAGTAACACATTATTATAGCTCTCCGCCTGAAGACAAAAATGTTTAATCAACCGTAATGATCCTAAATTCAGAGTTTAGCATTGCCTTCTCAGTGCTTGCAGAGTGGAGGGACAGACCACAGACAGGGCTTATTCTCAGCTAATATAAATAGGTTACCTGCTTTGTGTTTTTGGAAGCTCTTTGGATTTTTAAATTTTATCTTTGGTGTTCTGAAATTCCTCCATAGATGTATATCAAATCCTACTAGAAATTCATGAAGACGTTGGCTCTGGGAAATTTTCTAACAATGCTTAGTTTGATTTTCTAACTCACTAATCTACTCCTCAGCTATGTCCATTCTGCAGTTCAGTCCATCAATTGAGTTTTTAGTTTGTCAATTACATTTAAAAGTTTTCACCAGTGCAATATGTTCTTAAATCTCTGAATACAATAATTATGCTTATGTGGTAGATCCTCTGTAGGTTCACAACCTTGCCTGTCTCTGTCCTAGGTGTTTATAGTCACATTCATAATTCTAGCCGAGTTGGTTGATACTGTCATTTTTATGTCTTCTACTTTCTACTTTGTGGTCTGGAGTTTTAGCAGCTATATTGCAACCATTACTGGGGTAGAAACGGGGCACAGAAAATGAGGAGAGTAGCCAGCCATTCAACACAGCTGCCTAATTAATCACCAAGAGTTTCTTAAACACCTCCCACCCTGTCCACTGGCCACTAAGTTCCCCAACACACCTGACCACTTTTCTTGGTAAGATAATCCTTTGCATGAACTGCAACTACATTAATGATATTTTCTCTTACACATAATAAGATTTGTCGATTTTTTTCTTGTATAGTTACTTGGAGAATTGGATTTGGTTTGCTATTTCCAGAAATGACACAAAAAACGTTTTCTGATGATGGTACTCTAGATTTCTGGGCTTCTCTGAATTTATTTTTTTAAATCAGGTATTCTCAAACTTTAGCCTGGATCAGGATCACCTGGAGGTCTTGTTAAAGCCTACCCACAATGTTTCAGCAGATGTGGGGAGAGGCTGAAGAAATTTACATTTTTGTGTTTCCAGATAATGCTGATGCTGTTGGCCTGGGGAACCACACTTTGAGAGTCACTTTAAAAAACTGTATCTGTTACTTAATGGATGTTTGGAAAGACAACTCTGCATATGTGATTGGTTTTCCATATTGATTCAGTCTTATGAGTTTGAATCCTTTTAAACAAATTTTATTTTTAAAAATCCAAGATTTTTATAATGAGTAGTCAAAGCTCAGAGGAAAACCAAATACAATGTTACTTTCAAGTTCTAAATATCCTCCTCCACGCTTCTTACCCATTTAAAATTATTCCAAATATTTCACTCCTCATAGCCCCTGTGGTCTTCTGGAACTCCGTGCTTTCACATCATTCAAATTTCAAATGAAGAAAAAAAATCAGTGTGTGTAAGAACATTTAATATCTTCATATATATAAATATGTGGCTTTACAAAGAATTATTTAGATATATAAACATTATTTCAGAAATTTATACTTCTACAATAGTTTTTTCAAAGTGCTGTGTGTCAGGTACATTTCTACAGTATTGTCTTGAGACTGACTCAGATAATTTAATCATCTCCCGAAGCCAATCCACTCACGATTTTCCCAAAGTAGCCACTAGTACCTAAGGAATCCAAACAGATGAGGGAAGCTAAATATATATTGCCTCCCTTAGTCTCATATCCTGTTTCTCCTTTCTTCTTCAGAATTCATTTTCAGGCCCAGGCACATGATTATGTACTAGTTTTCAAGATTAAATGTTCATATCTGCTTTATACTATGTTTTTTGGGAATGACTTTAAATGCATGAATGCATTTACAAGAATTCCTTATATGCATGTATAGGATCCTTAGGACATAAAATACAACAAGAAGAAACACATTTATTAGCCTAGATAGTTTATTTTATCCATGAGATTTCTCTCCTACGTTATAAACAAGACAGCCCTTCTTCTTCCTGCATCTCCTAAACTTAAATATTTGAATGTGCTTTGAGATTACCTTATTCCCACTACTTGTCATCGAGTACTGAGCTCAAACACTGGCTATTTTAAGCTCTAAGTACTTTAATTTAAACTTGCAAGCAATTATTACCTCTTGAATTTGAAATGCACACATTTCTTTAAGTGCAAAAATCACACTCAAGTGAATCAGCTTATGTATAAATATAAACAAACTTAGAGTAAAGGAAATCTAAATAAACCAGTCTTGTATTAGCTGTAATCTAATACAAGATTTTGTAATCTAATACAAAAATATATATCACATATATATTTTAGGCTATAACATTGCTGCTACAACCTAACAACTAAAAATACTACCTATATGCTTGAGGGTAAGTTATGACTGTCATGGGAACCATAATTTTGAACCTGATATTTGTGGGCATAAATCTCAGCCCTGTTTCTACCTAAGCTTTTAACTTAGGGGGAAAAATGTTTTAGAGGCTTATTTGCATATTGTAACAATAGCATTTGGCCTGACTCTGGTCTATTGTAGTTGCTGTCAAGGTTTTTTCAGATGCAGCTGGGTATGAAGGTATCTCCTCATATAGGATGCCAACTTGATCTCACTGCCCTTCAGTATGGGCATTGCTTAGATTGCAGCATCAATACACAGAGAAGGACAGATTGAATGGTATTTGATGTATTAGAATTTTCTGGGGGAAAGAAATGGAGAAAGAAGAGAAATAATAGCTTGGAAGTCTTTATATACTATTTGTATAAAGATAGTGTTTATCTTGGGAAAAGCTTTGAGCATGATTGGAAGTGGCTTTCTGTTGTATTTTGAGAGTTTAGAGCACCTAGCTGTGGCCCTGGAAAAGAGGTTCAATCTCTCAGAACAGCAGTATCTTCACCTGTGGAAGGATGTAAGTGTCACCTTATAGGGATTTTATGAAGATTAGATGTGATAATATGGATAAGGTGCTTGCTACATACTCTGCTTACTGCATATAGGGACTTCATAAGGAGTGTTTAGTATTGTTGAAGAAACTGAATCAAAGCAACAGAATAATGATGACCAAAGGAGACATAAGGCAAGTGTGAGCCAAACCCATGTGTGTTATAATAAACAATGCTTCAAAGAATTGCCTTTAGGCAAAAATCACATTAAAAAATAAATACAATTGAGGATGAAGAGAAAATTAATATTCATCTGAGCAATCACTTTGTGTTAAGCACTATGTAGGGATATTCGGTATCTAGTGCTGAAACCAAAGTACCACAAAACTTAGCATCTTAAAACAACACTGCTGTAAGAGAATACCACAGACTGGATAAATTATAAAGAAAAGAAATGAAAAGAAAAGAAAACAGATCTGGAGTCTGGGAAGTCCAAGAGTATAATGCCATCATCTGGCAAGAGTCATCCCATGTGGAAAATGGAAGTGAGAGCATGAGACAGAGAAAGACACGAGGGGCCAGACTCAGTTTAAAACGACCCAGACTTGCAGTAACTAACCTGTTCCCAAGATACCTATATTAATCCATTCATGACGGCACCACCCTCATGACCCAACCACTTCATATTAGGCCCTGTCTCCCAATGCTGTTGCACTGGGGATTAAGTTCTAACACATGAACTTTTGGGGAACACATTTCAAACCATACCACACACACATTTATTATATCACAATTTTTATGAATCGGGAGTCACAGCATGTCTTAAATGGGTTATTTGCTTCAGGATCTTTCATAGGCTGCAGTCAAGATGTAGGCCAGGGAGGCAGTCTCATCTGAAGGCTCAGCTAGTGAAGCATTCACTTTCAAGCTCACATAGTTGTTGGAAGAATTCAATGCCTTGAAAGTTGTTGGACTGCAACTTCAGTTCCCAGATGGTTCTTGGCTAGAAATGCCCTCAATTTTTTCCACACTGGCCACTTTCTTTTTTTTCTTTCTTTCTTTCTTTTTTTTTTTGAGACAGAGTTTTACTCTTGTTGCCCAAGCTGGAGTACAATGGTACGATCTCGGCTTACCACAACCTCTACCTCCCAGGTTCAAGCAATTTTTCTACCTCAGCTTCCTGAGTAGCTTGGATTCCAGGTATGTACTACAGGCATGCACTATCACAGCCGGCTAATTTTGTATTTTTAGTAGAGATGGGGTTTTTCCGTGTTGATCAGGCTGGTCTTGAACTCCCAATCTCAGGTGATCCAACTGCCTCGGCTTCTGAAAGTGCTGGGATTATAGGCATGAGTCACTGCAGCCAGCCTACACAGGCCACCTTTCTAATCTGGATGCTTGCTTCATCATATGCAAGCCAAGACAGTCTAAGGCAGATGTCTTAGTTTTGTTTAGCCTAATCATGGTAGTGACCTCTCATCACCTCTGCTGTATTCTGTTGGTTAGAAGCCACTCAAAAATTTCACCTATATTTCAAGGAAAAGGATTATACAAGAGTATGAATGCCAGGAAGTGGGGATCATCGGAGACCATTTTAGAGTGAGCCTACCACAGTAGTTAACGTGGAAATAATAGAAGTTGTAATTATAGCAAAAACTAACACAGTACTAATTATGTGCCAGGCATTTGTCTAAGAATTTACATTTATAAATTCACTTAATCCTTCCAACAACCCAATGAAGTAGGCGTTATTATTATATCTGTTTCAATAATGAGGGAACTGAAGCACAGAGAGCTTAAGTAATTTGCTTAGGGTCACATAGCTAATAAGAGGTGGAGTTTAACACTTGACATTCTGACTCTAGGGTTCTTATGCCTAAACACTATGTTACACTGCATATACTTTATAGCTATATAACAAAATTATAAATATTAATTTATTTACAAATATAGTAGATTTTCATTTATTTCTTATCTTCTATATTTGAAGGAGGTGTCTGATTACTAGTAGTTTTACAAGAAATAAAAACATTCTGGATAGATAAGATAATGTATGTGCTACTACATAGTACGTGCTCAGTCAATGTTGGTTTCCTTTCCTCTCATTGGTAGCTATACTGGGCATGGCAGAGTTAGGGTAGCATTCTTTGGGCAGTCTTTGATTTGCTCAATGTTTGAAAATATTTTCATATTACTAGCTCTCTGAAAACCAAAATATTCAGAAGTATTTGCTTGCAGTAGAACAATATACCTAAGCTAAGATATTAGGATTTTTGCTTTCAGAGTGGAACCCAAGTAGTATTTGAATAACAAGTCATTGGCTTTGAGTGAATGAATTTCAGTGACAGAGTTGAGCAGCATTTGTTTAAAGGGGAATTCTTCCAGTCTTCATTAAATCGTTACAGTCATCTGAGTAGTAGGATAAAGATGATGTATTTAATTTGATTTCTGCATATTGTAGAGTTCCCTTAGCTTTGCTACCACATCTACTCACTTCTGTTGCTTTGAGTTCCGGTTTCATGCTTCCTTGCCCTGCAGTCCTCTCCCTTACAAAATGAGATAGGATGGAGATAGTTACATGACTCTAATAGACAACTTTTTCCTACTAAGTTTAAAGTTTGTATGTCTACATATAAAGGCATGGCATGCCCTGTATCATCCGAATTGTACTGCTTCGGCAGAACACTTGATTATTAGAACAGTTACAACAATACTTGTGATTCCTAGGTAATCTGAATACCTACTCTACAGCTTCACTAACTTCCAAACTAGTCAAAATTTGATTATACATGACCGTATGTGGGGAAAAGAAAGAGAGATCAGACTGTTACTGTGTCTATATAGAAAGAAGAAGACATAAGAGACTCCATTTTGTTCTGTATTTGAGATGCTGTTAATCTGTGACCCTACCCCCAACCCTGTCCTTGCAAGAGACGTGCTGTGGTGACTCAAGGTTTAACGGATTTGGGGCTGTACAGGGTGTGCTTTGTTAAACAAGGGCCTGAAGGCAGTATGCTTGTGAAAAGTCATCACCATTCTCTTAATCTCAAGTACCCAGGGACACGTACACTGCCAAAGGTCGCAGGGACCTCTGCCTAGAAAAGCTAGGTATTGTCCAAGGTTTCTCCACATGTGATAGTCTGAAATATGGCCTCGTGGGAAGGGAAAGACCTGATTGTCCCCCAGCCTGACACCCGTGAAGAGTCTGTGCTGAGGAGGACTAGTATAAGAGGAAAGAAGGCCTCTTGACAGTTGAGATAGAGAAAAGTATCTGTCTCCTGCCCGTCCCTGGGCAATGGAACATCTCGGTGTAAAATCCGATTGTACTTTCTGTTTACTGAGAAAGGAGAAAACCGCCTTAGGGCTGAAGGTGGGACGTGCTAGCGGCAATGCTGCTCTTTATGCACTAAAAAGGTTTATGGAGATGTTTGCATATGCATATCAAGGCACAGCACTTTTCCTTAAACTTAGTCATGTCACAGAGATCTTTATTGGTATGTCTTACTGCTGACCTTCTCCCTACGAAGATCCTATTATCCTGCCACTTCCCTTTTTCTAAAATGGTAAAGATAATGATCAATAAATACTGAGGGAACTCAGAGACCGGTGCGGACGTGGGTCCTCTGTATGCTGAGCGCCAGTCCCCTGGGCCCACTTTTTCTTTCTTTATACTTTACCTCTGTGTCTCATTTCTTTTCTTAAGTCTCTCGTTCCACCTAACGAGAAATGCCCACAGGTGTGGAGGGGCAGGCCACCCCTTCAACCGTATATACTCTGTGTGTGTGTGTGTGAGAGAGAATATCTGTAATGAAAAAGAAAAACTAAGTCATGAATTATTCTTTACCATCTTAAACAACTCCAGAACATAAGTGACCATTAATAAGTAAGTAAAAACAGCACCCATTGTGCTCAGAAATTACACTCAAGCATCATTTTGTATGGTATTGTGGATACTTTTGGGTATGCTGTTATGGACTGAATTGTGCCTCCCACACCCCTAAATTCATATGTTGAAGCTCTAACCTCCAATGTGAATACATTTGGAGACTGAGTCTTTAAAGAAGCCATTAAGGTTAAATGAGGTTATAAGGGTAGGGCCCTAATTCGATAAGACTGGTGTCCCTATAAGAAGAGGAGGAGACATCAGAAATCGCTCTCTCTTTCAGAGTGGACACAGAGGAAAGGCCATGTGAGGATACAGCAAGAAGGCAGCCATCTACAAGTCAGGAAGAGACCTGTCATCAGAAACCAACAATGCTGGCACCTTGATCTTGGACTTTGAGTCTCCAGAACTGTGAGAAAATAAACTTGTTGTTTAAGCCACCCAGTCTCTGATATTCTGTTACAGTAGTTTGAGCACAGTAATATAGATGGCTATCCAGTTAAACTCCCTATCACCAACAGCCCCGTCCTCATTGCCTACTTCCTTCTAGAGAGCAAGCTCCCATAGATCTGGCTAAGTAGGTAGCAAGGAAGCAATGTAATCTTGTGACCTGAGAACAGCCATTGATCCCAGCTGTTCACACTTGATCTAAGTTTGTCCAACAGATTCACTCTAGGGGGAATTTGAAGCAACGACTCAGAAATTCTAGTTAGTTTCTGTGAGATGCCTTAAAAGAGAAAGTATTTGAAGCCTGGGCTGTGGTAACCTTGTGCATGCAGATTTTGGGGAAGAAGAAAAAGAATAAAGTAGAGTGCAGATGTGTGAAGAGAGGAAGAGATGCTAATCCACAAGAGTAGCCTAAGAGAGATGGGAGGAGGGACCTTGGCTATGAACTCTGAAGTTCTGACTTCCAGTCTCTTAAGAGGCCCCATTCAAGTTCTGTACTTGGTTTCTATGAAATATCTCTGATTTTTAACAAAAATTCCTCTTTGCTTCAGCTGTCTCTAAGCAACTTCTGTTTTGTTGCAACCTGTTCCTTAGTGAGACATATGGAAACATGTATAATCAAAGCCTAAAGCATGAATTAAGTAGAAATTCCACAATAAAATAAGGTTGATTCATGAATTTGCTAATCATCCTCCCTCACAGTGGAAATAATCAGAATTTTATTCCTAATATATGGCAGTTATAGATCTCTATAGGTTCAGTTATTTTGATTTCTTGTTCACATTCTACATTGAAAGTCTTTCTGAGAAAGTTTCTGCCATGTGTCTATGACCTATAACAAAGGTAAGAAGAATATATTCCATTTATTCATTTAAAAAATAATTGAGTATGTGCTGTGGAGAAGTTCTGGTCTGGAAAAAAGTCTTGGGCAAGCACATTTGAATCAGAACTTGTTTCTGTCTGAAGTATTTCATGTTAACTGTTGGAATAGTCACAGCATACCCAGGTATGACCACTCAGATAGTTCTTTATGTAACCACAGGGGACACATTCAAGATTACTGTGGACAGTATGCTCTGGGGTGTGCAGTACACAAATTTATACCAAATGTAGAGCCCTGAAATGACTAAGCATAGCAATATGATTAGTACTATAAAATATATGAACAAAGTCATATGAAGCACAATTAGTTCTACATGGGAAGGAAAGAATCAAAGGCAATTGGTGAAGGCTACACTGAAAATGAGACATTTGATGCATGATTGGTAATTTTCCAAGCAGAATAGACAGAGAATGTGGGCATTCCTAGCATGGGAAATAACAAAAATACAGACAAAGAGACATAACAAAATGCATGGAGGGAAGGATGGAGTAGGAACTCCCGAAATCTGCTCATCATAAAAGTAATGAGAACACTGGCAAAAAATAAAAAATAAAAATAAAAAAGTCAAAATCAACTTTATCAGAGCTCTAGAAATTAACTAAAGGCTTACAACAGTTCATGGAGTATATAATCAAGAAAAATTGCAGAATCTCAGAAAAAATAGCAAGTCTTGTAGCATTTTAACTTGCCCTAATTCTGTCATCCTCCCTAAGGTCTGTCATAGCCTTGAAAACCAACAGATTCATAACAATAGTAGCTGTGAAAACCAGAAGCTTAGCACCCACTGGATGGGATAGAACAGTTTGGAGCTACACGAAAGTCCCATCCCCAGAGAACTGTCATTACTTGGCTTGTCTGGAAGCTCAGGGAAAAGTTCTATTCTCAAGGCCTGTCTTTATTTGACCCGACTCAAAGCTTTGTCTTTATGGTGAATCCTATTTGCAAGGCAGTGTAGTTCACAAACAGGATAAAAAGCAGTTGATAGAAACTGTCTTTGTGGAAGTCCAGATGTTGGACTTACTAGACAAACACTTTAAGCCCTCCATTATAAGCATGTTCCAAGAATTCCCTTCATTTAGGATATTGTAAATTATTATGAGAAAAAACAGAGTTCTATGGTCAAATACACTGATGAAATAAGGAGTTAAACAATTTCTATATTGTAGGGTATGTCAGTACCTTTCCTGTGCTAATATACATAGTGATCATCTAAGAGTGATACATTATACAGCATTTCCCAAACTTCTTTGACTACAGAAATAAAATGTAAGAAAACATTTTTGATCTTATGGGGACAGTAATGACTCTTCATGTAGTTTAGAAAATATAGGCCTAGACCATCATCTCCTGTAATAGGGTTATTCCTAAGATAGGAACACTGTCTTATCTAATTTGCATGTCTCCTGGTTCACTGTCCCATACATCCTCCTTGCTTTGTAATTGTTTACTGAAGGAATATATATAAGTGGAAAAGCTAGAGGGGAAAAATTAATTAGAGGAATAGTAACAGCAACAAAGCAAGATAAAGACTTCTGCTTAGCCAGCCTCTCTTGCTCATTACCACCCTGGTTATCCCCACCTGTATATGCTACGGGCATCTCATCTTAAGACCCCAGCTGATCTTATCACAACACAGGCTTCACAAAAGCACTTTGAATTTTGTCATTACTGTCCACTATTTCCTGTCTTTTGTTGGTCCCTAAACCCAAATCCAGCTGAGCTTGAAGTTCCCATTTAACTCTCACTAGGATCTGATGGACTGACATTCCAACTCACCTGTCCAGTGTTTACCAATCCCAGCTCTGGAATAAAACTCCTGACATATCTGCTTTCCTCCACTTCTCCTCTATGTAATACTTCAGATCAGAAGGAATTATAATGGTTGGGTCACTGAAGTTGTGCCGAGAACAAACCTGTCTCAGCCACACTTAATAGCGATTTCAAAGAAGGTTCCCTTGGTTACCCTGATCTAGGTAACACCTCTTCCAAACCTCCTGTACTTTTCAGTCAGTGACTCACCTCCACTCTCCAGCTCTTTTCCCACTCTACTGAGCAGCAGAGAGAGTTAAACTAAATAGCAAAACAGGGAAAGAGACATTTTATTTTAGAATATTTGTTGTGGGTAGGATGAGAGCCAATAGTGGAAGAGATCTAAGCTAGGCAAGGGCACCTCAACCTAGTCCTAGAAACAATGCAGTATTATCTATTGAAGACTCCATCTCAGTATTATCACTGACAAGCAGAGTGCTGTGTTAAAAGAATACAGTGAAGACAAGAGGTGAAGAAACTAATGCTAAAGAAGAAAAACTAAAGGCATTGAAATGGCTACAGTTGTGATGCAAATTAATCTCATGTAAATGTAGAAACTTACTAAGAGCTCTTTAGAGCTCTCCGATAAATGTGCATTTAAGCAACAACAGTCAATTTTCCAGGAAACATTTTTGTAGCATATTTTGACTTGGACCTTTTGAATAAAGCAATCAGAAATGTTTGTTATGACAATGGATAATAAGACTGCGACTTGAAAGAAACTAGCAATTGAGAGGGAGCAGCTTGACCAAGTATGAAGAAGGTAAAAAAAATTCCAACGACTTGCTTTCACTGCCAGAGTATCTGAAACACTCTAAGAGCACTGTCAAGAGAGCTATTCTTGACATTTAATTCAGGTCCCCAACATGTGTCTGTCTCTTGGTTTATTTGGGAGAAACCCTGAAGGCTCAGATGGTCTTTGGAATAAGGTCACTGTAGAAGATAGACAAGGGGTCCCTGGGTGATAGAGAGGGCAGACAATCCCTTTTCCTATCAGTCAGTGGTGACTGGTGGCTGTTATTTGCTCTTCTGAGAAACAGGACAAAACCTATAAACTTCAGGAGCTGGAAAAAAAACACATTGTAAAACAATAAAGCACACAGAGCATCCCAACACCCACAGCTGCAGGCAAGGTGCCAAAATCTGTTAAGGCAAAAATCATAGGCCCAGTGAAGCAATGGAGAGCGGGCAGGCACTGGGCAGAAAGGGTGGGGGCAAAATAAAGTAATTGGATCTGGTGAAAGAAGACAGGAAGGCTGAAGAAAAACATGATCAAAAATATGACTATAGACATATACATATGCAACTTGTATTTCTGCGTGTAAACATCAAATGTGACAACTATTTATTGAACAGAAATGCAGTAAAGCACGTTAAGGGTACAATGCCACCAATGTCCATTCTATTTGAGTTTAAGATTATCACTATGAGTTACTGGACCTGTCTCCTTATATCTGCATAGGATTTTGAATTTTAATGACTTTTTTTTTCTTTTGAGACGGAGTCTCATTGTGTCACCTAGGCTGGAGCGCCATGGTGCAATCTCAGCTCACTGCAACCTCCCTTCCTGGGCTCAAGCAATTACCTGCCTCAGTCTCCTGAGGAGCTGGGATTACAGGCGCCCACCGCCACACCCAGGTAATTTTTGTACTGTTAGTAGAGACGGGGTTTCACCATATTGGCCAAGCTGGTCTTGAACTCCTGACCTCAGGTGATCCGCCTGCTTCAGCCTCCCAAAGTGCTGGGATTACAGGCGTGAGCCACCGCACCTGGCCTAATAACTTATATTTGGTTATCATGGAGATGATAAATTCAAAATACGTATGTTTCTTTTTCCAATACCAATTGAAACCAATAAAATTTACACATTGTCTCTGCTAAGTACAAAACTGCAAAGGCTCCAAGATTTTACTCTTATTGAAAGATAACAAGTTAAACTGCCCCGACTTTATCTACATATACTGACAAAAGAGCACAAGATGCCTGAGCCTGCAAAACAGATCACTTATTACTCCCTGCAAAAACCACAGCCAAAGAGCATCCTGTACTGGTTCCCACATCCCAATCACTGCATAGTGATGTGATGAGGACCAGATGTTACCTGTGTATGCAGCAGGATACATCACAGGAGTATATGATCAAGCTCCCAATTAGGAGAATTGCCCAATTAGGAGACTCTTAGAGAGAGAGATTCCTCATTATCCTGGAATGTAAGTAAATGATTCTAGGTGGAGAAGAGGCTCCTATCTTTATTACCATAGAACGTCTCTGGTGAGGAATATCTCTCTCTCTCCATCTCTGCAGAGGATTACACTATCTCTAGCTCCCAAGGCTGTTCTTAAAAAGTGTCCTTCATTCGGAAGGCCTGAGCCATGCAGAAATGACAGATATCCATGAAGAATTGTCCCCCAACAGCTTCAATTTCTCAAACATTTCATTTAGTTTATTTTTTTTGAAAAGGTTTTAATTTTGTTTATTTCTACTATCCTTTTATGTTTTACCATTTTTGAAAAATTCTTGTCTTGTTCTCACAATTACAGGCTTTCATATTTCCGTTATATAGAAAAGTCTTCGCCCCAAGATGAATTCTTTGACTTATTTGATTTTGTTATTATTATTATTGTTATTTTGAGACAAGCATTTGTCATCCAGGCTGGAGTACAGTGGCATGATCATAGCTCACTGTAGCCTCAAACTCCTGGGATCAAGTGATCCTCCTGCCTCAGCCTCCCAAAAAGCTAGGGATACAGATATGTACCACCATGCCTGGCTTTATTTTTTATTTTTTATTTTTTTTGTAGAGATGGGTTCTCAATATGTTGCCCAGGTTGGTCTCAAACTCCTGGCCTCAAGTGATACTCCCATCTTGGCCTCCCAAACAGGTAAGATTACAGGCGTGAGTCACTGTGCCTGGCCTGATTTCTTTACTCAATATTAAAATTTATATGGGTTCTCTATGATATTGTAGAAAATTCTACCAGTGTAAAAGTATACACTATCCAGAGATAACTGGGTACGTACACCTATATATAAATACGATATTTTACCTTAATGAGGTCATTAAATACTGCTTTAAAGTCTTCTTTCATTGGACACTATGTCATTGACTCCTTTTCATATGAATTCATATAGAGCTACAGCATGCTTTGAATGCCTGGTTTTAATTTGCCACCGAAACGGCACACTTTTTAATGGTAGTAAGAAGCACCATGGAAGAGAAAGTTGGCCCCAGAAATTGCTTCTTTAGGCTTAACTTGCTTTCTCTTTATAGATTACTTGCCCCTTCTTGAAGATTATCTTCAAACCAAAGGCTCTTCTACAAAGTCTTGTATTTCTCTCAGGCTAACATAGGAGACAGATCATTTTTCTTCACAGAGTTTTTTTTTTTTTTTGAGACGGAGTCTCGCTCTGTCACCCAGGCTGGAGTGCAGTGGCCGGATCTCAGCTCACTGCAAGCTCCGCCTCCTGGGTTTACGCCATTCTCCCGCCTCAGCCTCCCGAGTAGCTGGGACTACAGGCGCCCGCCACCGCGCCCGGCTAGCGGCTAGTTTTTTTTTTTTTTTGTATTTTTTAGTAGACACGGAGTTTCACCGTGTTAGCCAGGATGGTATCGATCTCCTGACCTCGTGATCCGCATCTCTCGGCCTCCCAAAGTGCTGGGATTACAGGCTTGAGCCACCGCGCCCGGCCTCTTCACAGGATTTAAGAATAAACTGAAAGCGGGACCTGAATATCCATCGGATTTTCGCTTTACCTCTCATCTTTGTTCCTCATCCTGGAATATGGCTTCCTACAGCTCCCTTGTTTCAGATTTCCTCCTAGTATATAACAAAATATAACATATGCCCTTCCCTAGCTTGCTTCTTTAGTTCTCCTAAACCACTATGCACCTATACTTCCCTTCTTTTTGACACAACATTGCGTCTTGTCCATCATCTTTCTACCATACACACCTGACTTTACAATAAGATTCATACAAGAAATTTGTCACCCATCTGACAAGGACTTGATAATGAGAATATATAAGGAACTCAAGCAACTCAATAGCAAAAGAACAAATAATCTCATTAAAAATGAGCAAAAGATCTGAATAGACATTTCTCAAAAGAAGACATGAAAATGGGCCAGGTGCCGTGGCTCACGCCTGTAATCCTAGCATTTTGGGAGGCCAAAGCAGGTGGATCACTTGAGGATAAGAGTTCGACACCAGCCTGGCCAATGTGGCGAAACCCTATCTCTACTAAAGATACAAAAATTAGCCAGGCATGGTGATGCATGCCTGTAATCCCAGCTACTCAGGAGGCTGAGGCTCAAAAATCATTTTAACCAGGAAGGCAGAGGTTGCAGTGAGCTGAGATCATGTCACTGCACTCCACCCTGGGTAACAGAGCGAGACTCTGTCTCAAAACAAACAAACAAACACACAGGACATAAAAATGGCAAACAGGTACATGAAAAATGCCCAACATCACTAATCTTCAGAGAAATGCAAATAGAAACTACAATGAGATATCATCTCATTCCAGTGAAAATGGCTTTTGTAAAAAAGACAAGCAAAAATGGATGCTGGCAAGGATGTTCAGAAAGGGGAACCCTCACACACTGGGTGGGAATGTAAATTAGTGTAGCCACTACGGAGAACAGTATGGAGGTTCCTCAAAAAACTAAAAATGGAACTCCCATATGACCCTGCAATCTCACTGCTGTGTATATATGTAAAAGAAAGGAAATCAGTATATTGAAGAAGTATCTTCACTTCCATGTTTATTGCAGCACTGCTCACAATAACCAAGACATGGAATCAGCCTGTGTTCATCAACAGAAGAATGGATAAAGAAAGTGTGGTACATATACACAATGGAAATCTATTCAGCTGTAAAAAAGAATGAAATCCTGTTGTTTGCAACAATGTGGATGGAACTGGATGACATTATGTTAAGTGAAACAAGCCAGGCACAGAAAGATAAATATTGCATGTTCTCACTCATATATATGAGGCTAAAAAAAGTTGACTTCATGAAGGTAGAGAGTAGAATGATAGATACCAGAGTCAGTAAGGGTAGTGGGGAGGTGGGGGGATAAAAAAGGGCTAGTTAGTGCATACATACAAATAGATAGAAGGAATATGATATAATGTTTGGTTGCACAATAGGATGGCTATAATTAACAATAATTTATCTTATATTTCAAAATAACTGAAAGAGAGCAATTGGAATATTCCAAACACAAAGAAATGATAAATATTTGCAATGATGGATACCTCAGATACCCCAATTTGATCATTACACAATGTATGTTTGTATCAAAGTATCACATGTACTCCATAAATATGTGGAACTATTATATATCTGTAATAATTAGAAATTAAAACTCTAAAAGAAGTTTGCATAGTGTTAATACCACCAAGTGAAAATTACCTTTCCTCTCTCTCTTTAGCACTATATTGATAATATACTTGTTTCTTTAAATTGTGAATGCTGACTTTTCCTGCATATGGCATTGAAAACCAAGTTTTCTCAGACCATCCTCAAAGTTTTAAGAACAAAGCAGTGATGTTATAAACACAGGAGCTTTTCCTCTGCTTAGCATCTTATTCATATCCCTCACTTGGAGGGTCACATAAATTTATTTGTTTATTTAAGGTAGTTCATCTTTCTTCACAAACTGGGTTCCCAGGAAAGCAAGGGAAAACTCCGAGATGAAGTTTAGTTGTCAAGATATTAATTAAGGAATGCTTTTGATATCAATGCATAAGAAAGGGAGGGGAGGAAGCAGAAGAGGATAGATGGAGAAGACAAGCTGTTATGCAGACCCATCGACAGTGTTAATCAACTCCACTGGGAACTCTGGAGCTAGAATGGCCCTTCAGAGATGTCCTGAGTTGGGTCAAAGTGGCCAGACCTTTATGTCATTGAACTGAAGAGTGACTGACTGTGGGCTTTCCTGAGAAGTGATATGACCTTGAGCAGGGCTCTCTTGCCAACTGAGGCAGTCCCTGAAGGCATTACCAACTGAAGGCACCCAGCACCTCCAGCAGTTGAGGCAAAGGGTCCTTCTCTGCTTGCAGGGGGTCTGGGCAGCACGTCACAGTGTCCACCACACCTTCCTGAGAACTGGTCCCTTCTGTACCTTGTTTTGGAAACAATTCTATGCAGTGCTCCTTTTAAAGATCTTTTTTATTTTCTTTTCCTCTGGCTAAACTTCAATCTATTTCTAGTTCCTAAGCCCACTACCATCCTTTATTCTCTCCTTGTATACTTAAAATATCTGTAGGAAATGTCTTTAATCTTGCTTGATTTCTCTTCTTCCCTTATCAGTCTTGACTCTGTTGACGGAACTGTCTCTCAGATGTTGTGTTTTGATATTTCACTCCAGTATTTTACCTTTTTTTTTCTAGCATGTGCTTGATGAATATGCTCACAGTTGGGAATGTTTACTTTGCTCTTTAAAATCTTTGGCTTTGTGTTTTCCATTGAGAGTTTCTATATATTGTAATATGTTTCCTGTTTTCTGACACATTGAAAGAACAGATCCTCACTCCCCTAGATCATTTCTCTTACATTTTTCAGTTTCTTTCAGTTGTGATGGGAATTTTCTTGTGTTTCATTGCCGAAGCTCCCATTTCAGAAAGCTTAATAAGTAAATGAAATAAAAGCTCCTATTTGAGTATATTCTGGGATGCAGACAAGCCTAGATTCATAGACGGTGCTATAAGAAGTTTATCTGCATCAAGTGAGGTAAAGGCATTTTGCCCTACACCCTGGGGAAAGGGAGGAAGGGAATGGAGGAGGCAGCGGTTTGTATCTTTCATATAGGATCCCACCCTTAGATGAGTCTCAATGGAGACAGGTTCAAAGGGAAGCTGAGAGGGCTGTAACCACAAGAGGCCCACTGCAACACACAAGTGGCCCTGCTCCAGTGCCAATGTGACAAATGTGACCCAGTGGGAATGGGACAGGGCCTCTCTCCTTTTTTTCAGGGGACTCACTGCAGTTCACAGGAAACACGGGGTTGATTTTGCAGCACAAAGTTTTGCTTTTAGATTTGCCAGGCATCAGGAAGGAGCAACCTTGGCATGGAAGCCTGGTGGCAAACAGGCCTGCAAGACACTTCATGACAGAAAGGTTTAGTGGCTCACTGTGTGCTGCCTACACACACATACCTCATCTCCCACATCTCATTTTCCCAAATGGCCTTTGTACCTTAGCAACATCTATTACCCTCACGAGTCCTTAGAATGAGTGGGACCCTTACTTGTTTTTCATTAGGTTGGTGGGTACCAAGGAAGGAAGGCACATGTCGCTCTCGTGGGTCATTGCAGCAAGATAGACAGCACACGGCAGCAGGAATGAGAAACCGGAGTTTGCCTTGACAATACCCAGGGAAACCACTGAAGTATTGGGGAGGGCGTGAATATCCACTGGGCATGGATAGGGGTCCAGTACGATTGTGTTTAAATTTCAAGGAGAAGGAGACCTCAGATGATAGCTGGGTTACAAAAAAATCCCTCTCCTGCTTGGCATTCTGCTGGCAACCCTGTTGACTACTGTTATGGATTGAATTATGTCCTCCTAAAATTCATATGTTAAACCCTAACCTCAGTACCCTAGAATGTTACCTTATTTGGACAGAGAACTGTTGCTGATAAAATTGATTAAGTTGGTATGAAGTCATCCTGGAATAGGGTGGCCCTCTAATCCAGCATGACTAGTATTCTTATAAGAAGGGGAAATTTGTGTAATATTAGCACTTTGGAAGGCCAAGGTGGATGGATCACTTGAGGTCAGGAGTTCAAGACCAGCCTGGCCAACATAACAAAACCCTGTCTCTACTGAAAATACAAAAATTAGCTGGACATGGTGATACATGCCTGTAATTCCAGCTACTCGGGAGGCTGAGGCACTAGAATTACTTGAGCCTGGGAGACAGAGGTTGCAGTGAGCCAAAATGGCACCCCTGCACTCCAGCCTGGGCAACAGAGCAAAATTCTGTCTTTAAAAAAAAAAAAGAGGGATTCCTGGACAAGATGGCCGAATAGGAAGAGCTCCAGTCTGCAGCTCCCAGCAAGACCAACGCAGAAGGCGGGTGATTTCTGCATTTCCAACTGAGTGGCGCCTAGAACTCCAGCAATGCAGAACCATTCACTCCCCTGGAAGGGAGGCTGAGGCCAGGGAGCTGAGTGGTCTTGCGCAGCAGATCCCACCTCCACAGAGCACAGCAAGCTAAGATCCACTGGCTTGAAATTCTTGCTGCTAGCACAGCAGTCTGAAGTCGACCTGGGATGCTCAAGCTTGGCAGGGGGAGGGGTGTCCGCCATTACTGAGACCTTAGTAGGTGTTTTTCCCTCACGGTGTAAACAAAGCTGCTGGGAGGTTAGAACTAGTCGGAACCCACCACCACAGCCTGGCAAAGCTGCTGTAGCCAGACTGCCTGTCTAGATTCCTCCTCTCTGGGCAGGGCATCTCTGAAAGAAAGGCAGCAGCCCCAGTCAGGGGCTTATACATAAAACTACTGTCTCCCGGGGACAGAGCACCTGAGAGAAGGTGCAGCTTCAGCAGACTTAAACGTTCCTGCCTGCCAGCCCTGAAGAGAGCAGTGGATGTCCCAACACAGCATTCAAGCTCTGATAAGGGTCAGACTGCTCCCTCAAATGGGTCCCTGATCCCTGTACCTCCTGATGGGGAGACACCTCCCAGCAGGGGTTGAACAACACCTCATACAGGAGAGCTCTGGCTAGCATCTGGCAGGTGCCTCTCTGGAATGAAGCTTGCAGAGGAAGGAACAGGTAGCAATCTTTGCTGTTCTGCAGCCTCTGCTGGTGATACCCAGGCAAACAGGTTCTGGAGTGGACCGCCAGCAAACTCCAGCAGATCTGCAGAAGAGGGGCCTGACAGAAAGAAAACTAACAGAACAATAGCATCAACATCAACACAAAGCATGAACCACGCAAAAACCCCATCCGAAGGTTGCCGATATCAAAGACCAAAGGTAGATAAATCCACGAAGATGAGGCAAAACCAGCTCAAAAAGGCTGACAATTCCAAAAACCAGAATGCCTCTTCTCCTCCAGAGGATCACAACTCCTTGCCAGCAAGGGAACAAAACTGGACAGAGAATGAATTTGATGAATTGATAGAAGTAGGCTTCAGAATGTGGATAATAAAACACTCCTCTGAGCTAAAAGAGCATGTTCTAACCCAATGCGAGGAAGCTAAGAACCTTGATAAAAGGTTACAGGAACTGCTAACTAGAATAACCAGTTTAGAGAAGAACATTAATGACCTGATGGGCTGAGAAACACAGCACGAGAATTTCATGAAGCATACAAAAGTATCAATAGACAAATCTATCAAGCAGAAGAAAGGATATCAGAGATTGAAGATCAATTTAATGAAATAAAGCATGAAGACAAGAGAAAAAAGAATGAAAAGGAATGAACAAAGCTTCCAAGGAATATGGCACTATGTGAAAACACCAAACCTATGTTTGATTGATGTACCTGACAGTGATGGGGAGAATGGAACCAAGTTGGAAAACACACTTCAGGATATTATCCAGGAGAACTTCCCCAACCTAGCAAGACAGGCCAACATTCAAATTCAGGAAATGCAGAGAACACAACTAAGATACTCCTCAAGAACAGCAACCCCAAAACACATAATTGTCAGATTCACCAAGGTTGAAATCAAGGAAAAAATATTAAGGGCAGCCAGAGAGAAAGGTCAGGTTACCCACAAAGGGAAACCCATCAGACTAACAGAGGATCTCTTGGCAGAAACTCTACAAGCCAGAAGTGAGTGGGGGCCAGTATTCAACACTCTTAAAGAAAAGAATTTTCAACCCAGAATTTCATATCCAGTCAAACTAACCTACATAAGTGAAAGAGAAATAAAATCCTTTACAGAGAAGCAAATGCTAAGGGTTTTGTCACCAACAGGCCTGCCTCACAAGAGGTCCTGAAGGAAGCACTAAATATGGGAAGGAAAAACTAGTACCAGCCACTGCAAAAATACACCAAAATGTAAAGACCATCGAAACTATGAAGAAACTGCATCAACTAATGGGCAAAATAAACAGCTAGCATCATAATGACAGGATCAGATTCACACATAACAATATTAACCTTAAATGTAAACAGGCTAAATGCCCCAATTAAAAGACACAGACTTGCAAATTGGATAAGAGTCAAGACCCATTGGTGTGCTGTATTCAGAAGACCCATCTCATGTGCAAAGACACACATAGACTCAAAATAAAGGGATGGAGGAAGATTTACCAAGCAAATGGAGAGCAAAAAAAAGGAGGGGTTACAATTCTAGTCTCTGATAAAACAGACTTTAAACCAACAAAGATCAAAAAAGATAAAGAAGGGCATTACATAATGGTAAAGGGATAAATGCAACAAGAAGAGCTAACTATCCCAAATATATATGCACCTAACACAGGAGCTCCCAGATTCATGAAGCAAGTTCTTAGAGACCTACAAAGAGACTGAGACTCCCACACAATAATAGTGGGCGACTTTAACACCTTACTGTCAATATTAGACAGAATTAGACAGGCATTCTTATACACCAATAATAGACAAACAGAGAGCCAAATCATGAGTAAACTTCCATTCACAACTGCTACAAAGAGAATAAAATACCTAGGAATACAACTTAAAGGAATGTGAAGGACCTCTTTAAGGAGAAGTACAAACCACGGCTCAAGGAAATAAGAGAGAACACAAACAAATGGAAGAACATTCTATGCTAATGGATAGGAAGAATCAATATCATGAAAATGGCCATACTGCCCAAAGTAATTTATAGATCCAGTGCTATCCCCATTAAGCTACCACTGGCTTTCTTCACAGAATTAGAAAAAACTACTTTAAATTTCACATGGAACCAAAAAAGAGCCTGTATAGTCAAGACAGTCCTAAGCAAAAAGAACAAAGCTGGAGGCATCATACTACCTGACTTCAAACTATAGTACAAGGCTACAGTAACCAAAACAGCATAACACTGGTACCAAAACAGATGTAGAGACCAATGGAACAGAACAGAGGCCTCAGACATAACATCACACGTCTACAATGATCTGATATTTGACAAATCTGAGAAAAACAAGCAATGGGGAAAGGATTCCCTATTTAATAAATGGTGTTGGGAAAACTGGGTAGCCATATGCAGAAAACTGGAACTGGATCCCTTCCTTACACCTTATACAAAAATTAACTCAAGATGGATTAAAAATGTAAACATAAGACCTAAAACCATAAAAACCCTTGAAGAAAACCTAAGCAATACAATTCAGGACATAGGCATGGGCAAAGACTTCATGACTAAAACACTAAAAGCAATGACAACAAAAGCAAAAATTGACAAATGGGATCTAGTTAAACTAAAGAGCTTCTGTGCAGCAAAAGAAACTATCATCAGAGTAAACAGGCACCCTACAGAATGGGAGAACAGTTTTGCAATCTATCCATCTGACAAAGGGCTAATATGCAGAATCTACAAGGAACTTAAACAAATTGCAAGAAAAAAAAAACCCCCATTAAAAAGTGGGCAAAGGATATGAACAGACACTTCTCAAAAGAAGAATTTATGCGGCCAAAAAACATATGAAAAAAGCTCATCATCACTGGTCATTAGAGAAATGCAAATCAAAACCACAATGCGATACTATCTCACGCCAGTTAGAATGGCAATCATTAAAAAGTCAGGAAACAACATATGCTGGAGAGGATGTGGAGAAATAGGAACACTTTTACACTGTTGGTGGGAGTGTAAACTCGTTCAACCATTGTGGAAGACAGTGTGGCAATTCCTTAAGGATCTAGAACTAGAAATACCATTTGACCCAACAATCCCATTACTAGGTATATATGCAAAGAATTAGAAACTATTCTACTATAAAGACACATGCACACATATATGTTTATTGCAGCACCATTTACAGTGGAAAAGACTTGGAACCAACCCAAGTGCCCATCAGCAATAGACTGGATAAAGAAAATATGGCACATACACACCATGGAATACTATGCAGCCATAAAAAAGGATGAGTTCATGTCCTTTGCAGGCACATGGATGAAGCTAGAAACCATCATTCTCAGCACAGGAATAGAGAACTAAACACCACATGTTCTCATTCATAAGTGAGAGTTGAACAGTGAGAACATATGGGCACAAGGAGGGGAACATCACATACCAGGGGCTGTTGGGAAGTAGGGGGCAAGAGGAGTGATAGCATTAGAAGAAATACCTAATGTAGATGATGGGTTGATGGGTGCAGCGAACCACCATTGCATGTGTATACCTATGTAACAAACTGCACGTTCTGCACATGTATTCCAGAACTTAAAGTATATAAGGAAAATTGAGAAGTTTGAACACAGACATGCCCAGAAGAATGACCTGTGAAGAAACACAGATGACCTTCGTCTATGGCCAAGTCCAGAAGCCTGGAACAGATCCTTCTCTGAACAGCCCCAGAAGGAACCAACCCTGCTGACTCCTTGATTTCAGACTCCTACCCTCCAGAATGTTTAAGCCACTGAGTTTGTGGTATTTTATTATGACAGCCTTAGCAAACTAATACTACCACTGAGAGGAGCCTTGATGCTAGTCGCTTCACATTTTGTCTTTTCATTGTCTATAATTTTGAAAAAATTAGTTTGAAAAGTATATCTTGAGCTTTGTAGTCTTCTCTTACTACCTGTCTACATGCATGTGCTATTTATTTTGCTTTTCTCTGCTAAAAGTTTTGCTTTCTTCATGATTGTATGATGGTGTCACCACTTCTAGGTTTCCTGTAAACTCCCCCTTCTTTCTTAGTTTGACTCTTCAGGTTTTTCTTTCAATTTCATCTCATATTCGAATTTCCATTTTGTAATTTATACTCTTTGCTATTCCTTTCTCCTCTAGATGAGTTCCATCGACTGTAGATCCAGAATTCTTATTTTCTTTGTTTTTCACTCTGCAACTTATCTGAATGTTCTCATCCCATGTCATTCTTCTTCTAACAATGGCAAAGCTTTTGAAACAAATACACTCTTGATTACTTTCTTTGGTAAACATGAAGATTGTTTCCTTTCACCCTATCACAACCTGAAGTCCATTAAAAGTCTGTAAATGTGGCCAGACATGGTGGCTCATGCCTGTAATCCTAGCACTTTGAGAGGTGGGGTGGGAAGATCATTTGAGGTCAGGAGTTCGAGACCAGCTTAGCCAACATGGTGAAACCCTGTCTCTACTAAAAATACAAAATTTAGCTGGGCGTGGTGGTGGGCACCTGTAATCCCAGGTACTGGGGAGGCTGAGGCTGGAGAATCTCTTGAACCTGGGAGAGGGAGGTTGCAATGAGCAGATATCGCACCACCGCACCCCAGCCTGGGTGAAAGAGTGAAACTCCGTCTCAAAAAAAAATGCAAAAAAAAAAAAAAAAAATTTGTAAATGCAATTGACCCTTGAACAACATGGATTTGAACTGTGTGGGCCCCTTATATGCAGATTTTCTTATACCTGTGCCACCCCTGAGAAAACAAAACCAATCCCTCCTCTTCTTCCTCCTCCTTAGCCTACTCAAAGTGAAGATGACATGGATAAAGACTTTTATGATGATTCACTTCCACTTAATGAATAGAAATATATTTTCTCTTCCTTGTAATTTTCTTATTAACATTTTCTTTCTCTTTCTCTTGCTTAGTTAATTGTTAAGAATATAGTATACAATATATTTAACATACAAAATATGTGTTAATCAACTGCTTGTGTTATCAGTAAAGCTTCCTGTTAACAGTAGACTATTAGTAGTTAAGTTTTTAGAGAGTCAAATATTAAATGTGGATTTTTTTCCACCTCCATCACCCCTGAGACAGCAGGAACAACCTTTCCTCTTCCTCTTTCTCCTCAGCCTACTCAACGTGAAGATGACAAAGATCAAAACCTTAAGACCTTTATGATGATCTACTTCCACTCAATGAATAGTAAATATATTTTCTCTTTCTTATGATTTTCTCTACAATACTTTCTTTTCTCTAGCAAACTTACTTATTTGTAAGAATATAGTATATAATATATATAACACAAAAGTAGCCATTACTCAACTGTTTATGCCATCAGTAAGGCTTTCAATCAAGAGTAGGGTATTAAATTTGGGAGAAGTCAAAAGTTATACATGTATTTTTGACTACGAGTAGGGTCAGTGCTCCTAACCCCTGCATTGTTCAAGGGTCAACTGTAATCTACATCTCTTCTGGAAACCCCTTCTTAGGGTCTATTTTCCTGTGTTTTTGGACCCTTTTAATTTTGATTCCCACCCTTGAAGGTAACATCATTGTGACTAATTTCCTTCATCTCCCTTCCTCCTTACCTATTTAAAAAAAATAAATTTTAAAAATAGAGACAGGGTCTTGCTATGTTGCCCAGGCTGGTCTCAAACTCCTGGGCTCAAGTGATCTTCTTACCTTGGCCTCCCAAAGTGTTGGGATTATAGGCATAAGCCACTGCAACCAGCCCTCCTTGCCTTTTTAATGATAAATTCTTCAGCATTTTGCATAGGGATTTCCTCTTTCTGATTAGTGTTTCTCATGAATATTTTCTTGTATTGTCTTCCCCAGTTACCCTCATGAAAATTAATAGACAAAACCCAGTAAAACCACATGTCTTTTGGGGGCCATCTCACAGTTGTTTCAGTTTTTCACTTTTCATTGACTACTACTGGTTTCAAGCCAACATAGATGGTCAAGCAAGTCATCATGATGAGCCATAAATGCTACATAGTAAAAACAAAACTCTTCAGTGTGATGTAATAACATTTAAAAATAATTACAAAGATCATCACCTCACTTAATATTTACCTCATGAGAAGCTTACAGTGGCTTTTTGTCAGTTTTTTCCTATCCTGAAGAATATTGAAATCATCGTAGGAAAAATAGCTTTAAAAACTGTTATACTTTGAGCCTATATTTTACTTAAATGCTGTCAAACTTCTATGAAAGCATCGCAGGCATCACAGTAAAAACCAACAGCCTTGGGAGGCTATTAATAATTTAGTGTCTCGAGTTCATATGGGAATGTTAATCCCACTTACTGAAGAAGAGTTCAGTATGAGTTACTATGATTAAGACCTTGTAACTGTGGAGATGCAGAAGTGTGAAAGTATGCTATTATACACATATTGAGTATAAAATCCAAATATACCAACTGAATAGATTGTGAATATGCATCCCTGATGAATATTCCTTGAAGGTCTTACTTTAAAAGTTAAACTCCGCCTGTAATCCCAGCACTTTGGGAGGCTGAGGCAGGTGGATGATCTGAGGTCAGGAGTTCAAGACCAGCCTGGCTAACATGGTGAAACCCCGTTTCCATTAAAAATACAAAAAATTAGCCAGGCACGGTGGTGCACGCCTGTAATCCCAGCTACTTGGGAAGCTGAAGCAGGAGAATCACTTGAACCTGGGAGGTGGCGGTTGCAGTGAGCCGAGATCACTCTATTGCACTCCAGCATGGGCAACAAGAGCGAAACCCCATCTCAAAAAAAAAAAAAAAGTGGGAATGTTATCCAAACATTCTACTTTTTTGGTGCTCCTGAGACTATCTGGTAGGCTTATAATAGCAGCTTTAACTATCTTAGGGTTGAGCTAGCTAAACCAAAAATGTAATCTTTCAAATACTCAATAGTGTTTATAATTTAAAAGAAATGATGGTATCATTCCATAAACTTTTGACAGAGACAAAAGGACAGACTTGGAAGAGCAAGGGCAGATGGTCTGGAGAAGTGGAGGCATAGACTTTGAGGTTGCCTTGGGATAGTTGTGCATTTTTGCATACCACATGTGCCTCTGAGAATAGAGAGACGGTTGGGGTTCTCCTTGCTCTTCAATGCTGTGTTTGGGTAGCGTCCACAGTGTTGTTGAAAACTGTGCTTCATTGAGGCATGTGCCTTTTGGCCTCTCTTCCTTCCAGTTGTTATGACTGTCCTTTTACTCCTCAGTCATTTATTAATGAACTTTATGCTGGTCTAGTAGTGATTCTCTCACACAGTTCCTGATATCATATATAAATACATGACCTGGCAGGGTGCAATAGCTCATGCCTGTAATCCCAGCACTTTGGGAGGCTGAGGCAGGCAGATCACCTGAGGTCAGGAGTTTGAGACCAGCCTAGCCAACATGGCAAAACCCAGTTTCTACTAAAAGTACCAAAATTATCCGGGAGTGGTGGTGGGTGCCTGTAGTCCCAGCTATTCGGGAGTCTGAGGTGGGAGAATTGCTTAAACCTGGGAGGTGGAGGTTGCAGTGAGCCGAGATGGCCCCACTGCACTCCAGCCTGAGTGAGAGAACATCTTTAAGATGCTGGATGTCACTGCAAATGCCTGCACTTTTGGCTGGTCTCTTTCTTGGTGCCTTGATACTTTAATCACATTATGTATTTAAAAAACAAAACAAAACAAGGCCTAACAGAGGGGAGTCATGCCTAAATTGGCAGGTCCTAAAACACTTCTCCCTATCCTTTGGAGCTCAGGTTAAATGTCATTTCCTCAAGAAAACCTTTCTTGTATCTGTGGGACTATGCCAAGTCCTCCACTGTATGCTTCCAAATTCATGAGACTGTTTAATTAATATCTGACTTTTCTACCAGAATGTCAACTCTGAAAGCGCAGAAACCGTATCTGTAAGGCTCACCATTGTACCTCCAGAGGTCTGTACAGTGTTTTCCTAGGCTGGGTGCTTGATAAATGACCGTTGAATGAACAAATAAATGAGTGAATTAATAAAAGAGTTTATTATCTACCTGTCTAACTAGTAGTATTAGAAGTCTGGAATCACGGTAGCCAGGCATGGTGGCCCGTGTCTGTAATCCCAGCTACTTGGGAGACTGAGGCGGGAGGATCAAAAGTTGGAGACCAACCTGGACAACATAGCAAGATTACAAGACTCTGTCTCAAAAAAAAAAAAAAAAAAAAAAAAAGGAAGAAAGAAAGAATCATCATCTGAAAATCATTCTAATTTCTTGATAATAGCTGATTTATACTTAAAAATATTTTATTCAGCTTTTGCAGAAATCCAGGAGGACACCCAAAGAGAGAAAATGGCGTTAAAATAGAGATACTTTCTTTGTCAATAATGGCTATTAAACACAATCATTAAAAAGTACTTTTTCTCTTTCATTCCTTTTCTGTTAGTGATATATGTTAGAGGTGCTTACAGCAAGAGTGTTAAACCCTGTGTGTGTGTGCGTGCTGCGTGTGTGTGTGTACGTGCTGTGTGTGTGTGTCTGATGCAGTCCTTTTCAGAGTCCATTTGTAATATAGCCTGGGCTTGGTGGTTGTGGTCACTGTTTGCAAAATCTGCTGTTCTATGTCTTTTCTCCCCGCATTCACAATGACTCATTTTCTCCCAGGTGCTGAGATTGCTTCACAGCAGGGCACGCTTATTGCCACATGGCCTGATTTTGTGCTTAATGTTCCCTCCATGCCTCTCGTTCTGTTTCTGCTCCCTGCTTGACAAACGCCTACTCAGCTGGTCACCTCTTAAAAAGTGGGCTGCCTTAAGCATGACAGCAGGGCTTCTGAATAAGCTGCATTCCAGACTGGTGCCGAAGCCCTTGCCCATCCATCTGCTTTAGGGAAGAAAAGTGCAAATTTAAACCTGACCTTGAATTCCTAAATGGCATTCTGGGAGTAAACAAAATGACTAGGTATGTTTGCAGCACGTAAACCCTCTCACGAATACCAGTCAGTGCACTCTAACAGACAATTTATTGAATGAGTTTTTACGTCACCCAGTCCAGCCTTGTTTCTTTACCCTGTATACAGCACCCAGCACCACACCTAGGTTGCCAAAAATTCACCTCGGCTAGTTTTAAATTGTGCCTTACCATCTGTTTCTGCCCATAACTCCTGGCTCATTTCCCTTTTAAGAAATCTCCCTTTCAGCCCTTGCATTTGACTTACCTGTTTTTGTTATTCTTGTGCTAACAACTTGGATTCTGTATTTAAGAGAGTCTCTCTCTCTCTCTCTCTTTTGTTTTTGCTGCTTTGGTCTATGCTGGGTAATTAATTGCCTCATTGGCTGGAACTACATACATGCCACTGACTGCTGCCTCCACTGGGTTCCACCCAGTCCCCTAAACCTAGAGGACTCAGAGAGCTGCCAGGCCAGATTAGTTTTTTTTAATCTTTCAAGACATTTTTTAAACAAAACAAGACACAATTTTCTTGGTGGTTGACAATTTAGGACGAATGAGTTCTGAGTGAGAGTACATTTGGGATGTTCACTGTACAATGAAAAACTGTGAGATGTCATGATTTTATTTTTAGAGCTGGTGAGTCCAACATTACAAATAAGAACCTGCATATTCAAACATTTGTATGAAAATGTTAATTTTTAGGAAGGTTTTGTTGTTGTTGTTGTTATTTAAGTAGATGGGTGATGTGCTTAAATTGTAATGAGTTGACAGATTGACCACTTAGATGTTGAAGGTCCATCAAGCTGACCTCACCTATGACTCATTTTTAGTGCTCCTTGCCCTGGGTATAATCTGTGACTCTCTTTAACCACTCCTGTTTTGATTAAGGAAATAAAGACTGTTTCCCTTATTTTGCTACTGAGTATATTCTTATGTTGACTTTGCCACTCACATGTCATTTCCATTGCCATAAGGTATCTGTCAAAGCAGAGGTTGTTTTATAACTTCTTGTAATGAGGAGAACCTTATGCCCAATTGGTGGTTTTTTTGATACATGAAATGTTCTCAAGATTGTCCTTAAATGCCTTATTTGTTGTCATTCTAGTTACACAAGTAATCAGCCTTGAGCTGCACACTATTTTAATGAAGAGATTTGGTTTTTTCCCTTTTCTTTCTTTCTTTTGTTTCCCCCCTCTCAGGTGTTTAGAACTACAAAAGATTTGTTTATCTAATTGCTTAGCTGCAGTTAGGTGGAACCTACATATTATTTCTTTTTCTGCTGCAGAATTTTTATCATGTGGAATTAAGCATGTACCTTGCCTTAGTCCATTTTTTCTTGCTTATAACAGAATACCTGAAACTGGATAATTTATAAAGAAAATGCTTTTATTTCTTACAGTTCTGGAGACTGAAGAGCCCAAGGTTGAGGGGCCTCATCTGGTGGGAGCCTTCTTGCTGGTGGAGACTCTGAAGAGTTCCAGAGTCATATGGGGAATCATATGGCAGGGACTGAACATGTTTGTTCAGGTCTCTCTTTCTCTTTTTGTAAAACCACTGGTTCCCTGCCCATAGTAATTCATTAATTCATTAACACATTAATCCATAATGTGACATTATGGTGGCTTTATAATTAGGGGGATTATAAACTTATTCCCCAATGTGACATTATTGAGAGGTGGGGCCTTTAAAAGGTGGTTGAATCATGAGGACAGACCCACAGAGCGTGGGTTAATGAGTCTGTCCTCATGATTCAACCACCTTTTAAAGGCCCCACCTCTCAATAATGTCACATTGACCATTAAATTTCAACACGAGTTTTTGAAGGGACATTCAAACCACAGCATAACCATTAAATATACCCACGAAATAGCTTTTTAAAAATTTGACTGTGACCTAGCATTTGCAAATGCTTAATTAAATATTTTTATACAGTTACACATTATGAGTAGTTCCCTCTCCTTTAAATTCAGGTACAGCTTAGTTGTGAAAACAGGGTGGGTGCTATTTAGAAGCCCATAGTCCTAGAGAAGTTCTTAATATTCAGCTCTAACCTTCAAATGTCCTTTAGATTGATAGCATTTAGGGGCATTTAGTTTGAGTTCAATGAGGTTAAAATCATAGAAAAAACATAACATTTTTACTCACTAATCAATTCAGAAACTGCATATTTTAGATCCCTCTGGAGAATTAATTAAATATTCAGTTATTTTAAAATTGAATTGGTGAAGGGGTAATTTGATTAAATAACACTTTGCTATAAGAGACACTCTAAAACTTCAGTCTAGAATACATTATGTAGGAGGAGGTGTAACAAGCCGTCTCTCACCTTCAGGTTTCGGAGTTTCTCCAGATGTCTCCTGCGCTCACTTCTTCCCCTGGTAATTATATTAGCATTTGGGAAAAGATGATCTGGTGGAGAGGATGTAGAACTGTACACAGCATGATGACATTGTCAGAGTGGAAATTTCACAGACGAGACTTTAGTTGGACTCTAAGATTTTGCTCTGTGACCTCTTTACAGATTCCTTTCTCAGTGTCATAGCTTGGATCTGCTAAATGGATACAGTTGAATAAAGGGTATCAATTTATGAGCCAAAAAAAAAAAAAAAAAAAAAAACTCCTGATAACCTATTAGACTAGACAGATGATTTTTTTTTTCTAGGCAAAAAGTGTTCTATGCAGAAAAGATTGTATACAGAAATATTTAGATCCCTTCTCCATCTAGATGTGAACAAGGTGACAGAATATGACTTTCTAACACTTGTGCCCTCATAGAAACATCAATTTAAACAACTATCTATGCATAACACTATTTTCACAAGAGCTAAGGAAACCGGGTGAGAGATTATAGCACCTGGGAATAGCACAGAAATAAGAAAAGATGCTTTGAAGAAGGTAGGAAAGATAGTTTTATATCACCTGCATCACCCATCCCCCAACCCCAGGCATCACAGCTTGGAGAGAGGTACCCTCTGTGTGGGTAAAGGAGAGGAATGTGAGCATCAGCCTTTGCCTTTGCCCAACACTGGGACAGATCCAATAAAACCCAGTGTTGGGTGAGTCCCCATGACTTTAGACTCCAGGCTAGTATCCATAAACTGAGCCTCCAGGCCTGCCCGGCACCAGGGTAGATCCTGCAGCCCCAGGCTCCAGGCTTGCCTGGCAGACTCAGTTTCTAGGCACACACCAACAAGAGGCTAACCCTGGTGGCCCCTGGTTCCCAACAGCCTCCGGCACTGAACTGGCCCTCGCATCCTTGAACTTCGTCTTCCCCACTGCCAGTTTAGCACTCCTGGCCTCAAGATCCAGGTCTGCCTAGAGTCAGATTGTTCCCTGTAGCCCTACCCTCTAGGCTAGTACCTGTGCCCCCATAATCCAACAGTCCCAGGGTCCAGCAGACCCATCCCAGTATACCACAGTGCTGAGCCAGTGCCCATGGATCAAGGTTCCAGGACCACCCCTCTGAACTCAGGTTTCATGTAAGCCCCCATGGTCCTAGGACCCAAGCCAGTCTTGCAGAAGTAGCTTTAGACAAGCACCTGCATACCCATCTTCCAAATTGGCCCCCTCAAGCCCATGCTCCAGACCAGCACCTGGGGTCCTAGGTTCAAGATGGCCCTGGTGGAACCAGGCTCCATGTCTGACCCAGCACTACACCACTTCCAGTCTCCAGGCTGGTCCTTGTTGATCAAGGCTCCAGAAGGCACAGGATATGGACCCACTCCAGCAGATTCCAGTGCCAGACAGGCCCCTATGGAGTGAGGCTCCAGGACCACCCTTGCAGATATAGACTCCAGAGCAGGCCCACCTCCATGAACTCAGGCTCCAGGACCACCCCTGCAGACACAGACCCCAGGGCAGTCCCTGTGGACCCACACCCACCCCTATAAACTCAGGCTCCAGGCCTACCCCAGTACAGGGGCATAGACCACAGGCCAGCCCCATGGACACAGGCTTCAGGCTCAACCTTGTGGATCTGAGATATAGGTCTGTGCACCTGCTGACCCAGACACTAGGCAAGCCTGCCCAGGGACCATGCCAGATGGCCTGCCCAGAATCTCTAGGTGGGCTAACTACTGAAGGTCTTTCCCAGAAAAAGCCAGTTTGCAAAAACTAGAATAAGCCACCACTCTTCAAATGCACAGACACCAACATACAGCCACAAGGTTCAAGAACAATCAGGGAAGTATGACTGTAGTCAGAGGAGAAAAAAGAAATAAAGCTCATGGGATTTTTGAGACAGCACCAAAAGAGCAAATATTTGAATTATACGAGTTTAAGGAGAAAAGACAGTCCAAGGTCTAGAAAGCCTATTTTAAAAAATAATTGCAGAAAACTTTCCAAATATAAGGAAAGACATAAATATCCAGTTATAGGAAGATCAGAAGTCTTCAACTGGATTCAATTCAAATAAGACTACACTAAGACATGTAATCAAACTGTCAAATATCAAAGATATAGAGAGGAACCTGGAAACAGCAAAATAAGTAACTAACCCATATGGAAGTTCCAGTAAGGCTAGCAGTGAACTTCTCAGCAGAAACCTGACAGTCAGGAGAGAGTGGAATAACATATTCAAAGTGCTAAAAGAAAAAAATTGCCTACCAAGAATACTATACCTGTCTAAGTTATCCCTCAGAAATGAAGGCAAGATACTTTCTCAGACAAAGTTTGAGGGCATTTATTGTCACCAATCTTGTCTTACAAGAAATGCTAAAGAGAGTTCTTCAAGCTGAAAGACAATGATGCTAATTAGTAACACAAAAATGTGTGAAAGAATAAAACTCACTGATAAAAGTAAGAACACAGTCAAATTCAGAATACTCTAATACTGTAATGGTGGTATGTAAATCATTTATATCTTTGGTAAAAAGGTTAAAAGGCAAAACTAATAATAGCTGCAATAATTTGTTAGTGATACACAATATAAAAAGATGTAAATGTGACATCGAAACACAAAATGGAGGGAAATTGGTGGATAGAAGACAGGGCTAATGTGCAGCTCTCACTTGGATGAACAGAACGATATACGGAGACTGACACAGTAGACTTTTGCTCCAGGAACCACTGCAGGAGCATACCAGGAAAACTGAAAGAAATCTCAGATCCTTTGAAAGAAGCAGCAAGCCGCTGCAAATTCTGAGACAGGTGAAAAATTGAGTTCCCAAAGTGTGAGAGGAGGAAAACCTGCCTCTGAACACACATCCCCACTACAGAACCTGAAAATATAGATTATGGGAGACGGATTCAACCTTACCTAGAGTTGGAACAAATCAGGCGTGAAATACAAAAGTAGCAGTAGTGGGAAGAGCCTTGTAGGCACTCCTATTCTCCAGCTCGAGCCCAGAGACATTATCCCTGACTTTATCTCAAAGGGGGTCTCAGGGAAGGCAGGTGGTGGAATTTGGGAGGGGTCACATGGTGAATGAAGCTTCCAATGGAACTTTGCAATAATTTAGGCTGGGCACAAACTCTCTTGAGCACAATTTGGGGATGAACAGGAAAAGCGGCAGAAAGGAAAGCAGGAGATGCAGTGAGGCATGGCCTATCAGCAGGGAACCATATAGGCTGGGGCTAGGTCTGAGTCTCTCCCTGCAGGCTGCCTGGAGATAAACTTGGTGCTGTTAGTGGGGCACTGCAGGAGTGAAACTGGTCACGTAAACTCTGTGGGAGCTGGGTGAGGCCTATTGCTACTGGCTTCTCCCCACTTCCCTGGCAACAGAGGCAGCCATAATTCTCTCTGGAACATAACCCCATTGGCCTAAGAGCCACCCCTCCATCTCCAACAGTGGCCAAGGCAAGTCCTACCCAAGGAGAGTCTGAGCTCGGACCTGCCTAATCCTGCCCCCGTCTGATGGTATTTCTCTACCTCCCGTGATAGCCTATCACAAAAGACATAAACTCTTAGGAGCTTTATGAACTCACTCATCACCCTGAGAAACCTGATTATTTATCCTGGCCAATTTAGAGCAAGCTTGTATCTCCCTTCTACTATTGCAGCTGGTGCTGTCTCAAAAGTGCCACCTCCTGGCTGGAGGCCAATCAACTTAAGACATTATAGCAACTCATGACAGAATAACCCTGCTCCAAGGAAAGAGAAAACGGCAGCTAATTACACTGCCTGCAACATCTTGGCTAACCAGTGGTCCTGAGTCTTTCCACGTGACAACTTCACTTCTAACATAACCAGTATTTGAGAAAGACAGTACACAAAACGTATCTACAACCAACGACTCTCACAGAGTCTAATTCACTCCCCTGCCACCTCCACCAGAGCAGGTGCTGATATCCATGGCTGACAGACCTGAAGATGGATCACAGCACAGGACTCTTCACAGACATTTGCCAACACCAGGTAGGGCCTGGGAGCCACAGTGAGTGGCTAGACCCAGTAGAGCAATAACAATCACTGCAGTCTTGCTCCCAGGAAGCCCCATCCCTAGGGGAAAAGGGAGTGCACCACATCAAGGGATCACTGCATGGGACAAAAAAAAAATCTGAACAGCAGCTCTTGAGTTCCAGATTTTCCACTCAACTAGTCTACCCAAATGAGGAGAAATCTGAAAAGTATCCCTGGTAATATGACAAAACAAGGTTCTATAACATTCCCAGGAGATTAATTAGCTCCCCAGCAATGAATCCAAACCAAGAAGAAATCTCAGAATTGCCAGATAAATAATTCAGAAGGTTGATTATTAAGCTACTCAAGAAGTTAGCAGAGAAAGGTGAAAACCAACTTCAATAAATTTAGAAAACAATACAGGATATGGACAAAAGATGCTCCAGATAAATAGATATCATAAATAACAAACAATCACAACTTCTGGAAATGAAAGACACACTTTGGGAAATACAAAATATACTGGAAAATTTCAACAATGGAGTCAAACAAGTAGAAGAATGAACTTCAGAGCTCTAAGACAAGGCTTTTGAATTAACCCAATCAGACACAGACAAAGAAAAAAGAATTTAAAACAATGAACAAAACCTCCAAGAAATGTGGGATTATGTTAAATGGCCAAACCTAAGAACAATGAGTGTTCCTGAGGAAGAAGAGAAATCTAAAAGTTTGGAAAACATATTTGAGGGAACAATTGAGGAAAACTTCCCTGGCCTCACTAGAGAGCTAGACATTCAAATAAAAAAAGTTCAGAGAACACCTAGGAAATTCATCACAAAAAGATCATCACCCAGGCACATAGTCATCAGGTTATCTAAAGTAAAGACAAAGGAAAGAATCTTAAGAACTGTGAGGCAAAAGTATCAGATAACGTATAAAGGAAAACCTATCAGATTAATGGCAGACTCCTTAACAGAAACTCTACAAGTCACAAGGGATTGGGGCCCTAGCCTTAGCTTCCTCAAATGAAATAATTGTCAGCCAAGAATTTTGTATCCAGAAAAACTAAGCTTCATAAATTAAGGAGAGATAAAGTCTTTTTCGGAAAAAACAAATGCTGAGAGAATTTGCCACTACCAAGTCAGCCCTACAAAAAATTCTAAACTCAAAACAAAACTTTGAAATACACCAAACCAGAACCTCTTTAAAGCATAAATCTCACAGGGCCTATAAAACAATAACACAATGAAAAAACAGATATTTAGCCAACAACGAGAATGATGCATACAATAGTACCTCACATCTCAGTACTAACATTGAATGTAAATGGCCTAAATGCTCCACTTGAAAGATACAGACTAGCAGAATGGATGAAAATCCACCAACCAAATATCTTATCTGCTGTCTTCAAGATACTCGCCTAATGCATAAGGACTCACATAAATTTAAGGTAAAGGGGTGGAAAAAGATATTGCATGCAAATGAAAACCAAAAGCAAGCAGGAATTGCTATTCCTGTATCAGACAGAACAGACTTTATTTCAACAGCAGGAAAAAAAGACAAAGAGAGATATTACATAATGATAACAGGAGTAGTCCAAGAGGAAAACATCACAATCTTAAATATATATGCACCTGACATGGAAGCTCCAAAATTTATTAAACAATTATTACTAGATGTAACAAATGAGATAGATGGCAACACAATAATAGTGGGGGACTTCAATGCTCTGCTGACAGCACTAGACAGGTCTTCAAGACAGAATATCAGTAAAGAAACAATGGACTTAAACTATACCCTAGAACAAATGAACTTAACAGGTATATACAGAACATTCTACCCAACAATTGCAGAATATCCATTCTTCTCATCAGCACATGGAACATTCTCTATGACAGACCATACAATAGGCCACAAAACAAGTCTTAATAAATTTAAGAAAACTGAAATTATGTCAAGTACCCTCTCAGACCACAGTAGAATAAAACTGGAAATTAACTCCAAAAGAAATCCTCACAACTATATAAATACATGGAAATTAAATAATCTGCTCCTGAATGATCTTTGAGTCATCAATGAAATCAAGATGGAAATTAAAAAATTATTTGAACAATAATAATGACACAATTTATCAAAACCTCTTGGAAACAGCAAAATTGGTGCTAAAAGGAAAGTTCATAGCATTAAATGCCTACATCAAAAAGTCTGAAAGAGCACAAATAGACAATCTAAGGTCACACCTCAAGTAACTGGAGAAACAAGAACAAACCTAACCCAAACCCAGCAGAAGAAAAGAAATAACAAAGATCAGAGCAGAACTAAATGGAATTGAAACAAAAAATACAAAAGATAAATGAAACAAAAAGCTGGTTCTTTGAAAAAATAAAACAAATTGATAAACCAAATTAATAGACCAAAAAAGAAAAAAAAAAAAAAAGAAGAAGAAGAAAGAAGACCCAAATAAGCTCAATTAAAATGAAATGGGAGATATTACGATCAAACCCACAGAAATACAAAAGATCATTCAAGGTTACCATGAACACCTTTGTCCACACATATTAGAAAATCTAGAGGAATTGGATAAATTACTGGAAATATACAACCTTCTTAGATTAAGTCAGGAAGAAATAGAAACTCTGAACAGACCAATAACAAGCAACAAGGTTAAAACAGTAATTTAAAAATTGCTAACAAAGAAGTCGAGGACCAGATGGATTAACAGCTGAATTATTTCAGATATTCACAGAAGAATTGGTACCAATCTTCCTGACACTATTGCAAAAGATAGAGAAAGAGGCAATCCTCTTTAAATCATTCTATGAAGCCAGTATCACCCTAATACCAAAATCAGGAAAGGACATAACAAAAAATGAAAACCACAGACCAATGTCCCTGATGAGCGCAGATGCAAAAATCCTCAACAAAATACCAGCTAACCAAATCTAACAGCATATCTAAAAGATTATCCACCATATATTAAACTAGGGATAGTTTAATATATGCAGGTCAATAAATATGACACATAAACAGAATTACACACAAAAACCATATGATTATCTCAATAGATGCAGAAAAAGCATTTGACAAAATCCAGCATCACTTTATGACTAAAACCTTCAGCAAAATTAGCATAGAAGGGATATACTTCAAGGTAATAAAAGCCATTTGTGACAAACCCACAGCCAACGTTATACTGACTGGTAAAAGGTAAAAGCATTCGTTCTGAGAACAAGACAAGGATGCCCACTGTCATCACTTCTATTCAACATAGTACTGGAAGTCCCAGCCAGGGCAATCAGGCAAGAGAAAGACATAAAGGGCATCAAATCAGTAAAGAGAAAATCCAACTGTTGTTGTTCAAAAAGTCAATATACACAAATCAGTAGCACTGCTATACACCAATAGTGACCAAGCTGAGAAATAATCAAGAACTCAACCCCTTTTACAACAGCTACAAATAAAATAAAACAAAACAAAACAAAATAAAATAAAATAAAATAAAATAACTTAGGAATATACCCAACCAAGGAGGTGAAAGATCTATATAAAGAAAACTATAAAACACTGCCAAATGAAATCATAGAGAGCACAAACAAATGGAAACACATCCCATACTTATGGTGGGTAGAATAAATATAGTGAAAATGACCATACTGCCAAAAGCAATCGACAAATTCAGTGCAATTCCCATCAAAATACCATCATCATTCTTCACAGAACTAGAAAAAATAATCCTAACATTTATGTGGAACCAAAAAAAGAGCGTGCATAGGCAAAACAAGACTGTATTAGTCCATTTTTATGTTGCTTATAAAGACATATCCGAGACAGGGTAATTTATAAACAAAAAGAAGTTTAATGGACTCACTGTTCCATGTGACTGGGGAGGCCTCACAATCATGGTGGAAGGTGAAAGGCATGTCTTACATCGTGGCAGACAAGAGAGAAGTGACAGCCAAGTGGAAGGGGTTTCACCTTATAAAGCCATCAGACCTCGTGAGACTTATTCACTACCATGAGAACACTATGGGGGAACCACCCCCATGATTCAATTATCTCCCACTGGTCCCCACCACAACACGTGGGAATTATAGGAGCTACAATTCAAGATGAGATTTGGGTGGGGACACAGCCAAACCATATCAAAGACTAAGCAAAAAGAACAAGTCTGGAGGCATCACATTACCTGACTTCAAACTATACTACAAGGCTATACTATAGTTTGGTACTGGTATAAAAATAGGTACACAGACCAATGGAACAGAATAGAGAACCCGAAATAAAGCCAGATAATTATAGCCAACTGATCTTTGACAAAGCAAACAAAAACACGAAGTAGGGAAAGGATACCCTTTTCAACAAAAGGTGCTGGCATAATTGGTCAACCACATGAGAAGAACAAAGCTGGATCCTCATCTCTCACCTTAAACAAAAATCAACACAAGATAGATGAAAGACTTAAATCTAGTATCTGAAACCATAACAATTCTAGAAGATAACATCATAAAAACTCTTCTAGACATTGGCTTAGGCAAAGAGTTCATGATCAAGAACCCAAAAGCAAATGCAACAAAAACAAAGATAAATACATGGGACCTAATTAAACTAAAAATCTTCTGCACAACAAAAGTAATAATCAACAAGGTAAACAGACAACCCACAGAGTGGGAGAAAATCTTCACAAACTATGCATCTGACAGAGGACTAATATCCAGAATCTACAAGGAACTCACACAAATCAGCAAAACAAAAACAAAAACAAAAAAATAAAAACCAAAAAACAATCCCATCAGAAAGTGGGCAAAGGACATGAATAGACAATGCTCAAAAGAAGATACACAAATGGCCAAGAAACCTGTGAAACAATGCTCAACATCACTAATTATCAGGGAATTTCAAATCAAAACCACAATGAGACACCACCTTACTCCTGCAAGAATGGTCATAATCAATAAATCAAAAAAAATAGATGTTGGCATGGATGTGGTGAAAAGGGAACACTTTTACACTGCTGGTGGGAATGCAAACTAGTAAAAACCACCATGGAAAACAGTATGGAAATTCCCCAAAAAATAAAAATAGAACTATCATTTGATCCAGCAATCCCACGAATAGGTATCTTCCTACAGGAAAAGAAGTCATTGTATAAAAAAGACACTTGCACATGCATGTTTATAGCAGCACAATTTGCAATTGCAAAAAATGAAACCACCCTAAATGCTCATCGACTGAGTGGCTGAAGAAACTGTGATACACACAGACACACACACACACACACACACACACACACGGACACATACACCATGGAATACTACTCTGTCATGAAAAGGAATTAAACAATGGCATTTGCAGCAACCTGGATGGAGTTGGAGACCATTATTCTAAGTGAAGTAACTCAGGAATGGAAAACCAAACATCGTCTGCTTTCACTTATATGTGGAAGCTAAGCTATGAGGACATAAAGGCATAAGAATGATATAATGGACTTTGGGGACTTGGGGGAAAGGGTGGGAGAGAGGTGAGGAATAAAAGACTGCACAGTGGGTACAGTGTGCACTGCTCGGGTGATGGATGCAGCAAAATCTCAGAAATCACCCACTAAAGAACTTTTCCATCCAACCAGACACCACCTGTTCCCCAAAACTATTGAAATAAAAATAAAAAAACAAAACCCACATGAAATGTGTGTGGGGGGAGTAAAAGTGTAGTGTTATTTTATGTAATCAATGTTAAGTTGTTATCTTCTTAAAATAACCTGTTATAGTTATATGATGTTTTATGTAAGCCTCATAGTAACCAGAAATGATTAGAATTTTTTCCTTTTAGTTGATATCATAGACCTGTATTATTTTCCTTTGGTAATTTATTAAAGAATGAGAGTGTGCGTCAATTAACTGGCTTTAAAATACGTAACTTCAGTAATAACAGGATGCTAAATATGTATCTATAATCTATGTGTTGACTACGCTTATTTATTAAATACGTAGACTCAGGAAAACCTATATTTGATTTCATTTCCTTATCTAAACACTTTGGCTCTTACCTAAAAATTACTTTGACAATCATAATTATTTGCACTTGGGTATATTTATTATATGTCAGACTCTGGACTGAATGATTCAAAAGCACATTCCATTTCAACCTTACAATCTAGTAAAACCCATTTTGCAACTGAGCAAACGTGTATGGCCTAATGGTGATTCTCTATGACTATTTTAATGAGGGAACGCTTTGAGCTTGACTTGGCACTCTGAACCCCTGGCTGGCATAAGCCAGATGTGAAGTGTAGTGCAAGGACAGCCCCACTCAGCCTGATCCTGAAAGAGTGATGAAGGCAAGTCCTTCCAGCGGGAAGAACTCTGAACGGTATCTATCGACTAGCCATGAAGTCTGGAAAAAAGTGCAGCATGATGTAAGGATTTATACATATTATGATCAATGGGTAATGGTTTGGCTAGTGATTTGGTTTCTGATAATCATGAATTTTACCACTATCCCACACAATTTTGCTTCTGACCAAGAATTCACTTTGTAGTGAATCAAGGAAGGTAATGGGTTTATACTGTTATTTGTTGGTCTTCACATGGTTCCCATCACTCAAAAGCAGCTGACTTTGTTGAAATGTGTGTTAAAGACTTATTTATAATACCAGCTGGGATATAACATTTTTCAAGGTGCTGTATACAGCTGATATTACTGTATTTTCTTAGGCTAACTTATGATGCTTCATCCGGTTTGAATACAGGTATCTTGGAACCAAGGAATAGAAATAATTATACCTAATGACCAATCTGAAATTTTTGCTTCTAGTCTTTTGACCCTGGCTGCTATCGGCTAGAATCTTAACTACTCAAGGGATGGGTGTGTCTTCCAGGAAACAGAGCAATGGTTCTACTGAATTGGAAACTGCAACATGACCATTTTGGTCTCCTTATGCCATTGGAATAGAGGACTTTGGTGTTGGTTGTGGTCACTGATCCTGAGCTTCAAAGTGAAAGTGGGCTTCTGTTGTGACATTGGGGGCATATTCTGAGGTATTTTCTTCTACTGCAACCAGAGGTGACATTGAATAGGGAGGGCTACTGCAATTCTATATAGGCAGAACCCCCCAAAGGACCTATATCTCTCAGAAATAAAGATTTGGGTGGCCTTACTAGGAAAAGAACTCTGAGCAGCAAAGGGGCTACGGAAGAGGAAATAAAATTGTAGCTATGGCCTAGTGACCAATTATAGATAGAATGACCACTGATTTTCTTCCTATCTGTACTTCCTTCTTTGCTGTCAAATGTATAAATAACATCTCCTATCTGACCTCTTACTTTCTGAGCTCAGAACCTGATAGATACGGGTTAGACAGATACTTGCATGTTTGTTGTTTTTCTTTTTATTTCCTCTCTCTTTCCAAAACCGTAAGGTAGAGTTACTCATGTCACAATTTGGTTCGTTCGTTGGTGGATATCAAGGTGAGATTGTTACACAATTTAGAGGGATTAACATCATTCAGACAGCCTGGATTCCAGCTGGTGTGAGAACTGATGTCTTGTTTTCTGTTTGGGAGAGGGTTATTCGGTATATAAGGGTCACTGTGTTTTGTTAGGTGTGAACATTTTTTGGAAGTTTAATTAGGGGAAGAAGAATGTAGGCAAAGTTGGGCAGACATAGAGGTGAACAAGGAAAGATGTTTGTCCTTTTTTTTTCTTTTTTGGCTTTCCAGTGTTGGAACCTCTTTCTTTTTTTCTTTTTTGAGACGGAGCCTCGTTCTGTCTCCCAGGCTGGAGTGCGTGGGGCAATCTCGGCTCACTGCAAGCTCTGCCTCCTGGGTTCATGACATTCTCCTGCTTCAGCCTCCCCAGCAGCTGGGACTACGGGTGCCAGCCACCACTCCCAGCTAATTTTTTTTTTTTTTTTTGGTATTTTTAGTAGACAGGGGGTTTCACCGTGTTAGCCAGGATGGTCTCGATCTCCTGACCTCGTGATCTGCCTGCCTCGGCCTCCGAAAGTGCTGGGATTACCGGCCTGAGCCACCGCGTCCGGCCCGAACCTCTTTCTTATATGGAGGAAAGCATGCACTTTGTGAATCTCCATGGGACACTGCATCCTGCATTCCACTAAAGAAGATGCAAAGGATCAGCTACTCCCTTTTCTCTGTTTCCCTGGCAGCTATGCTACAGGCATTGTGGCTGAGGCTTGGCCAGTCAGGTGCTCCCAGTGTTGAATGAGAATCTTAAGTAAGATAAACAAAATGCAGCGATCTTTTAGAATTCACTTCGTGATGATGACACAGAGGGGATGGGAACAGCATCCAGTGTCCAGTGGCAGCAGAGTCTGACAGTGTGTGGGAGCAGCAATTCATACAGTGGCACCCTAACCAGGCAGTTTCTGTGGCATAACCTTGCCCATGGCTCAGTACGCTCTACCTCCCTTAATTCCCACCCATTTTCTCATCTCTACTGTTGATTCTATGAGCTTTCTGATATCCTTCCAATAAATTCCTCCTCTGCTGAAGTTTTCCAGTGTAATTCTTGCAACCAAGAACACTGACTGCTAAAAGTATATATTATCACCCCATTTTCAGCTGACAATTTGGGTCATTGAAAGGCTATATTGTGGGCCAATAGCCACACAGTAAATAGGGCTGAAATTTGAACCCAGATCCACTTGATGCCAAGCTTGTATTCTAAACCACTACTCTGTTAAGTACCATTAGTTAAAAATAGGAAATACTACAAAGACTAGCTTCCTATGGTTTTTAGAGAATTATTTCTTAGCTTAAGGACACAAGGAATTTATATAGTAGGTTATCACCAACTGTTGAGGCTACTGCTAGGAAAAACCACGTCGTGCTGATGAGCTCAGGGAGATGCCTGTGCCATCACTTTCAGCACAAAACCACTGCAGAAGTGTTTGCCAGTCATGGTTCTGTCGTTGTTTTTCTGGAGTCTAGACAGGGTGTTGCTTCCTACCTCTTTTCTGCTGGCTGGTGACCTTCCCTTTTTCATGCTTCCTGCTTTCTTCCCCACCTCCTCTAAAATGAGCTTCCCTCGTTGATTCCCACCACAGCCTTTTCCTTCTCTAGGAGAAACCTTAGATAATTATTCCTGCCCCCCTCCCAAAATATAATCCTGCTCTTTAAGGAGGGAATTTTTTTTTTTTTTTTCATTCCTTTAGATTGGAAAAAGGCTCCTTCGGTTCATGGTAGAGCCTGACTTTTAAAAGCCTTCTGAGAGGATGTCTCATGGTTAACCCTGGGGAGATGTTTCACTATCTGGCAGCCCTTCTCATCACCGACATTCAGTTTAAATCTCTCTGTCCTTAATTTTACCCCAATTTAGTCCTTCGACTCAGCCCAGTAATGACTCTGACTGTTGTTTACTCTGTGGACACTTTCCAATGACAATCACGTCTCCTCTTGGTCGCTACTCAGCAGAGCTGGCCATTTGAGAATCTTTTAATCATTTCTTTTTGTACGTCAGTCTCTTTGCCCTCTGAGTCATTTGTGCTCTCCTCTTAACTTCCTTCAGTTTGAGCTCAATTGGAAATATGATTAGCATATAGATTTTTCCTGCTTCTGGCAAGGATTTTTACACTGGAAAAAAGAGGCTATACGTTTTGTAGAAAACTCCAGGTCTGACCCACCAAACTCCACTATTGCCTTCCTGGACCAATATCCTTCTTCAATAGCCATTTTATACAACGTTTTCTTCTGGTAATGAGAAGTTAATTGCAAGGCTTTGATACATTTGGATGGGGTTTGTATTTTGTTATCTTTTGTCCTTAACTTCAGGCAATGTTACTTATCTTAAAATTGATTGTAGAATGCCTTAAATGTAGCTGCAGTGGCTTATTGTTCTTTTAATAACCATCACTCTTTTGTAATAGGTATCTCTCTTGTCACAGACAGCTTCTGTGATCCGGAAACTCCTATCTCCTCTGGGATCTAACGTTAATTTTTACAGCTGTCTTGTTATCCAGCAGTATTCTTTGTTTTGCTTTACCACAGCCACCCAGGAGTATTTATCAAGCACTGCACAGTTTAACTGCCTATAAAGATTAGGCCCAGGCTATTTACTTACTGGGTTGGTTAAAATTGGCAATTGGGATAATAGTCTTCCCTTTCCAATGGCTGGTGCAGCTGGCATATTTCCTGCCAGGTTGAAAAATATCAGTGCGTTGTTTAATATGTCTCTTTGAAGAGAAATCTGAAGCCAGGGAAAGCAAATGGAAGCCAGCTCACTGTTGGTAGAGCAATTGCCTCCTAGTTAGTTAACATTTGATAGTTAAGAGCTTGAATTTGAATTTTTCAAAAGCATTTGCCTGAGTTAACTAGACTTTATTTTTCACTGGTTTGTTTTTTATCAGTGTGTTGTACAGAGTGAATGGCCTCGGACCTTCAATGGCTGTGCACTGCTTTCTTAGGACTTTCCCTCGGAGGGAAGCACTGACCCCTATCTCTTTCCCTTTTCTCCACCCTTAGAGCTCAGAGATATCAAGAGGCAAAGCGGGGAAAGGTGGGTGACTAAATCACCAGGAATTCCCTGAGGTATCTGTTCCGTGTTGTTCCCTTGTGACGATGATGGGTGGCCTACATGTGTCTGATGTTGTCCTATAGTCAGAACCAGGGTTTTCCTCAATTCTCAGGACTAACTGTAACTCTAATCCCTTCTCGTGCTACTGAGAAAGCATAACAGAGTACAAGGGAGTGAAAATGATATTATTTTAGGAAAAAATTAAATTACTTTAGCTCAATTAAAAATGTAGAAACTTTGGAGCTTTATATGTTATGAATGAATTAATTGTGACACCCCTAATTCCTGAACAAGATCCAGGGGTGGACCCAACAAGGATTGGAGCACTGCTGCCCTTCCCATGCCCCCCTGTTAGAATTCCAAGGGTGAAATAGCTCTCCTCTATCAGCTAATTGAGCCAGAAGGGAATATTTAGGAAAAGGAAGGCGAGGTGTGTTCTACTCCCAAAGATGTATGTTACTAGTTTCCTTCCTATAGTGAAGATGACTGGATATTTTTATTTTATAAGGGTTAAAGACTTCAAACATATTCAACATTTTCTGTCTTTTTCTTTTGAGCTTATTCTCTCAGTAATTTTCAGTCATCTATTAAAAAACAATAGTAAAGGGAGAGTAAGATTACTGAGAATGACTTTCCTTTATACATGGTATCTGGCTGTGGTTTTTCAATTGGGAAACAGATTTTCAGCCCCACTGGCAAGGTTTACTAAGTATGCCTTTGACTATTTTCTCTCTGAATTTTATTATGTAAAAAGTTTCTTCATAGGAGAAAGCTTTGCCATGAAGCTGTATTGTAGGTTTTTGTAAACTTGCATGATTAGGGCCAACCAATAAATGTTTGATGAATGAATGAGCCAGTATCTTATGCAATTAATAGTGTTGTTGGCCATCTCATTTTTTACGGAGTGTACTGTTTGTTCAGTCTAACATTGCCAATAATTACTCTTACCCTAGCCCTCCAAGTGAGGGAAAATATGCTCCATGTTCTCCAGATTGAATTCTTATAGCTTAACATGGACACCCTTTTTGACTTTATTATTATTACAAAATAACGTAATTTTCTACCTGTAAGGAAAAATGTACAGTGCAATGTAGGAATAAGTGCCCTAAATTATAGAAATTAGGTTACTTACCCCTGATTATATAGCCAATTAGAACAAAGCTTAACTTCTGTAAGATTAGAGTTGATGACCTTAGGAATTAGAAACAAAAACCAAAAACAGCTTTGCTAAGATGTATGGTAAGCCTTGTTCTTTTGTGGTGATTTAGAATAAGAAGAATTGGCCAAATGCAATGTACCTTGAAGAAGTTTAAGAATATTAATTCACATCAGGTCAAAATCATCACTATTATGAAAGTAATTACAACAACCACTGCTTTTGCTTATTTTCCATTTATGTGATTCAGCAGTACAAGCAAAATGAGGTAAAGTTATAGGTCAAGAACAGTCGTCCTTCTTCAGTTATTTCTGAAGCCTTTTATGATTGTGTTATAGCCCAATGTTCACCTTAGACTTGTCTCCTTTCTCAGTTTCATGCATTTCTTGTTGCTTAATTAGTTTTAGAAATCAAGGTCACTCTGGAAAGCTTTCCAATCACAGATTCCTGCTCATAAGTGGATAAATGCGAGTATACTGGGAAAAAATACATAGTTTCTACTATTTTTTGTCTCCCTGTGATTCTGGTGCTCTAGGGCTCCTTTGGAAAGGGTTATAGCTTATTCCATTAGCAGTGAAGAGTCCTAAAACTATTATACAATGGGTCCCTCTGCCTCAGCTTTATTGAGTTCTAAGCCATTAAGGTGAATCTCTACCACGAGTGACTCATGTAATATATTGATATCTATACTTGCCATTTCCATCCACAGCAGCTCCATAGATAAGTTGTATTCTTCTCAGCTTGTATTGGATCTTTTTTCTTTTTCTCAGACTCTTTTCTCTAAATGTTGATAATCCCTAGTGAATGCCATTACCATACTCATTTAGAATGGGGTAACAACACCAGTGTGTGCTGGGAGAGAGGAGAGCAGTCTTTCATAATCTTCTTCCAATGGGGGAACTACATGGGAGTTAAAGCAGCTTAGAGTCATTAAAGTTCCATTGTAAATAAGATTTGTGCTCTTTGACAGAGATTTTTTTTTCTTCCTGCCCACTGCCCAATGGGGTATATTTTCCTCTTGCCTCAATTTTTTCCTTGGAGCAGTGATTCTAAAACAATGCATCACATCAATCAAAATATTCAGTTAAGATACATTCCTTATGATTTTGAGTGAAGATTTTCATTTACTCTCTGTTACTTTTCTTCCTCTCTCATTCTCCCTCTTATTTTATCTAGCTCTTTCCCTCTCTGTCTTCTATTTTATGGGTTGAACTATGGGAAATATTGAAAGTAGTGCATTGAAGTAGGCATTATTCCTGCCATTCATTCATCTATCCAACAAAAAAAAGTTAAGCATCTAACATATACATATTTTAGATTAACTGATATCTCTTTACAGGTCTGTTGCTGGAATAGCATTTAGGAACTTTATATTTGTTTTTGTTTGTTTATTTTATTTTCATTGTTTTGCTATATACCAGATGAGTCATTGTCTCCTTATTGTGGCTGGGGCTGCAATACAGCTTGTCAAGAACAAACTCTGTAGAAAATAGCTTCATTTCATGGCAGCTTTTCCCCAATTTTATTTGTCTCAGGATGCAGTAAAATTGAACAAACACAGCTTATCCTACATTCTGAAGATGGGGCACATTTATCAGGTAAGTTTGTCAGACATTATTACCACACTTTGATAGAGGAATTACCCCTGGTGCAATGCAAAACCAAGGAAGTAAATTAGCAATAAAAAGCTAATATCTTCTTCACTGCTTTGTTTTATTGCTAAATTCCCTGACAGCAATCTCCTTCCAAAATCCTCATTCATCACGTGAAACACAATTTTATTGGCAATATACATAAAGCAAATTACAAAATAACAATTTTAATATTGTGGAAGGTGTTTGACAATTCAATTGTTTTGTGAATTCTACTTTCACTTTTTCTTTACTTTTTAATTAAGTGTATATAATTGCATATCAAAACAGAGTAGAAGACTGTATTTCCTTTTTAAAGCACCTTCGTTATATGTTATTTATATACTCTAAATTAAGCTGGTTGTTATGATGTTATTTTGATACCATGATTGATGAATAAAGGTTGTAGGGACATTTTCAAGCAGTGAATAGCCTAGATATTATAATCTAGCTGTAATAACACACAAACAATTTTACTTTAGATAAAGCTTCATGCTCAAACTTAAATATAGCAAAATAGAACCACATAGCCTACATGATTTCTAAGTTTCTTTCTTTCTTTCTTTCTTTCTTTCTTTCTTTCTTTCTTTCTTTCTTTCTTTCTTTCTTTCTTTCTTTCTTTCTTTCTTCTTTCTTTCTTTCCTTTTTTTCTTTCTTTCTTTCTTGAGACAGAATTTCACTCTTGTTGCCCAGACTGCAGTGCAATGGTGTGATCTCAACTCACTGCAGCCTCTGCCTCCAGGGTTCAAGTGATTCTCCTGCCTTAGCCTCCCAGGCAGCTGGGCTTACAGGTGCCTGCCACCATGCCTGACTAATTTTTGTATTTTTAGTAGAGACGGAATTTCACCATGTTGGCCAGGCTGGTCTCGAACAACTGACCTCAGGTGATCTGCCTGCCTCGGCCTCCCAAAGTACTGGGATTACAGGCATGAGCCACCATGCCTGGCCTAGGACTTTTCAATAAGTAACCCAAGTACTCAAACCCAAACCTACTTTGTGAGCCCCTACATGTTGACTCTGGATCCTACATGTTGACTCTGGATTAATATTTCATATTGTCCATGAGTATTTTGTTCAATGTCTTTAAGAAGAAAATCAGTCCTGATTTTCATCTGCGTTTCCTCTATGATTACAAATAACACCTCATTTCACCCTAAAAAATTATCTGGTTTGCACAATAGATTATATGGCTACCCTACCTAAGAAGCACTTTGCTAGACTATACGCTGCTGGAGGACAGGGTTTCATTAAATACCAAACTCTTTCATTTACATTTTGCTTTGCAAGTTATGAAGCAATTTCATGTTTATTATCATATTTCACACAATTATAAGAAGGCCTAGAGGGACTGAATATTTGTCCAATTTCAAATGGGAAAGAAAGACTGTAGCAGTCGTTTTTTGATGACTAACCAGTCTTTTTTCCCTAGTTGCATATACTTTTTAGTCTAATGCAAAAACTCACTCTTGTTAGTACTCAACAAACATTTATTGAAATAAATCTAGAGAGAATGTTGCGCCCTCAGAGCAAAAGACCAAGCTCCTGACGTTGTTGGAAACAGTTTATCCTAGTTTGGGAGAAGAAACACACGAAGTATGATATGAGGGAAGATTGGGGATTTTGCTGTTCTAACATTTTTCTTTACTCCAAAAAGAAAGATCCTTTGATTTTCTTACCAAAGGAATTTCACTCATCTGATGTTTTAGCTTACTTGGAGGAAGTTTACTCGGGGTTGATGGAAATAGAAAAGAATTTTTTAAAACAGAGAGAATAATTCCTCAAAGAGCTTAGCATCTTGGCCAGCGGCTTAGCTCTGGTAGCAGATAGTGCAATGTGTACTGCTTTGCTCTATAGCGGAAATATTCACCAACATTTTTAGAAACTGCCACTGAAGCTGCAGCTCATTTTCTCTGTAGACCTTCTCCCTGGCCATTTTAAACTGTCACTGCCTCAACCCCATAGGCGATTTTCTGGCAGACGACTGATGTCTGAGGAATGTAGAAACAAGGTCATTAGCTTTCCTCCAGTTAAGTCCTTCCTGTCGTTCACAATAAAAGAACCTCAACTCCAGGCCCTTTTTCAAGCAGAGGCATTTATTATCCAGAAGAATTGCCCCAAAGATTGTTTTATTTTAAACATTTCAATGACTGACTCTGCATAGTTGTTTAATACTTGTTTGAGCTCCTTTGTGTTTTTTTTGTTGTTTTTTTTTTGTTTTTTTTTTTTTGTTTTTTTGATAAATCCTTGTCTTCTGACTGAAGGCAGTTTGGAGAATGTACGTGTTTCTGACCCCAACCATTTGCTAGTGGGTAGACATTAATGAGAAGTGGTTCCTTGCTTCAAATGCAGTATTTCTTTTGTGAGATTATTTCTTTGACATCTCAGTCACTCTGACACTTCCCTGCTACTTCCTCTAGGACATTAAAAAAATTGTCTTAAGCAATAAAGCATGACTGTTTCTTTCTCTCTTCCAACCCCACCCGTACACACTTTCCCACCTCCTTTCATCCATTCTTTACTAGAATAGGGAGTGTTAGACAGGCCCTCAATACCCCCTTTATCTTTAACAAAAATTGAAGGTCCTGATCATATAATTTTATTCTTTTGATTTGAGATGCACTGTCTAGGTTTTGACCCTAATAGGATATTTTGCGTCTACTGCATTTTTTTTCACCATAAAATTTGAACACATGGCTTGGTTTATCAGTGCAAAACCACACTATAAATTCCATAACAATTTTTTGGGTGGTAGAGATTTGAATAGCAAACATTGGTAAAGTGAAACACCCTTTCCCATACATTCTCTTTCATGCGTCCTTAGTATACACAAAAATAACAGAAAAATATTTGGAAAAAATAGTGTGGAGGATTTACTCTGTGTGCCATTAGAGGCTGAAATTTAAATAAACTGAAAAGAAAAAAATTAAATTAACTTTTATTTCAGAAGACAGAGGATGAGGTAGAAATGACCTTTAAAGAAGGTCTTAGTGTTTATTTTCAATGAAAAGAAAGTTACAAATCTGAGAGAACCACAGTTAAAACACAGCAGAAATTCTAAGCTTTTCCTTACCTTCTGTAACTTTTTTCTAACAAAGTTAGTGAACTGAGTTGAGCATAGTGAGATATTGTTATGCTTAAAAGACTTTTAATTAAACTTGTAGTATTTTTTCAAAGATGGGGGGAACCATAGCTCAACTGTATTTACACAATGTATTTGAAATGATGTTGGCTGGTTATTTGCCATCAGAAATTAATGTTTCCTTTCCCAAGACAAAACTTGAGAAAAAGCATGGTTTAGGGGCAGAAGGACTAATACACTGAAAAACAATGTTGAGTAAATCAGTTCACCATGCTATGCCTTCTTTTGATTTTCACTTCTATTCTACAGTAGAATGAAGTTCACTAAGAACGTAGAGAAAGGGACAATAATATCTAATTATTAATGTGAGACTCAATACCAGGCACTTAAAGTAAGGGTCTTGATGTATTTGTTATACTTTCATTGAGAAATTTAAGTGATTGAAAAGATATTTACTATGATACCATAATACTGCCTATTTTTGGTCTTCAAATTCTGTGATCCTGCTTTAAATAATTTATGGGAGAAACTTTCTTCCAGTTATAAATATTTATTGGATTAAATTAACACTTGTTTGAATTTCGAGTGTGTTGGGGCTTTATTATCATTTCCAATACATGCCTCTTAAACATAACTAATGCTTTCTAAACAGATGCAACATTAACAAAATTATCTTTAAGAAGATATTTTCAAAGTGGTGAGACCACTGGTCTGGACCAATAGCTTTCAAAACGTGGACTCCAGACCATCAGCATCATCTAGAAACATGTTGGAAATGTAAATTCTTGAGCCTCATTTCAATCACTAAGGGGTGGCCCAGTATTCTGTGTTTTAACATTACCTCCTGATGTTTAAACACTAAGGTTTAATAATTATTGACCTAATAAAAGCCAGAGAATTCTTGAAATAAAATGTTCTTAGGCATGTTTCTCTCAATGCAAATTTATAATAGCTTTGGATTACAACTGATCGTTCCTCCAGACATCTGCAGTGTTTACTTGTGAGCAACCATGTCAGATAATTAACTTGGATTTGCTAGTGGTAGGATATTAGGAACTGGGGCACAAAGCAATTATTTATCTCTTTGATAATAGAATTTTCTGTATCTAGTGGCCTAACCCAGAAATTCTGATACAATAGATTTGAGGTAAGACCTGCTGCTATATTCTAAATGTTTGTGTCACTACCCCCCAAATTTATATATTGAAATCCTGACCTCTACGGTGATGGTATTAGGAGGGAGACCTTTTAGGAAGTGATGAGGTCATGAAGGCAGAGATTTCATAATTGGGATTAGTTCTCTTATGAAAGAGGCCCCTGAGAGCTCCCTTGCCCCCTCACTATGTGAGGCCGCGGTGAGAAGACGCGATCTTTAAATCAGAAACTGGGGCCTCAGCAGGCACTGAATCTGCCTGCTCCTCCATCTCGGACTTCTCAGCCTCCAGAACTGTAAGAAATACATTCCTATTATCTCTAAGTTACCCAGTGTATGACATTTTGTTATAGCAGCCCAAACAGACCAAAAGGCCTAGTAATACACATGTTTAACTTGTACCCTCAAAAGGGAAAAACTGCCGGAGAGAATTCACATCAGTGCTGACAGAGAGTCTCACATGGCTAAGAAATGTGCCTGACAACTTTTCAAAAATAAGACTATTAAAAGAAGGTCAGCTTGGAGTCTTACTGCGAAGTGAGCACAAATTCTTTGCTTAATGACTGTTTTCCTCTCCCTGAGGACTGAACTCATTGATAATTACCAAGAACACAGTATTTGCTTTTAGATTTGTCATCTAGAGCTATGCAAATAGCTTTAATTGATCACTTCTTTTCTTAAAAGTACCTTGGAAATCTCATTAAGAAGGACTAATCCTGGATTCACTTCTTACTTTAATAAGCTTGTGGGAAAATCAACAAAAACACACAGGTACAGAGAAGAACAAACATAATTAAGCGGTTAAAAACAGAAGACTCCAAGGAATGAGTGATTTTACTATTTTGAGGCACCTCCATACAACTCATATTGGCTTTGCTCTGGGTGAATGACCCTGTAGTGAGATATAAAGTACCATTGAGAATGGAAGGAGCAGAGGCCTACATATTAGAAGGCCTGAATCTAGCTAGTCCTGATTCTGCTGTTAACTTGCTAGCCCCTTGCAAGCCCCTTCACTCTGAGTCCTTCAGTTTTTTCATAAGGATTATAATATTATCGACAGCAGAGGTTTTTATAAGTGTGGAGTGAGACAATACACATAAAATTGCTTTGAAAAACAAAAGTAGTAATTCAAATAGAATGTCCATCCATCATCCATCTATGTATCTATCTATGTATCTATCTAGGTATCTATGTATCTATCTATCTATCTATCTATCTATCTATCTATCTATCTATCTATCTATCATCTATCTATCTATACCTTACCATAATATTGAGAATTAATAATGTGGTTAATAGGCCATGTTGGAGATCCACTGTTCTGAGCTTGGAAAAATATAAAATGACTGCATTGATTTCAAATAAATTTTTTAAATTATGAAAAAATCATTTAAATTAGACTTCATTCAGCAAAGGGATTTAGGCGGATATATAACTCTTGATTACAAAGCTTTCATTAAGTAACTTGTAAAGACCCATGTGAATGCAATACACAGTCATCAAGAAGCTGATTTTGGTCTGGTCCTGTTTGAAGGGAAGGAATAAGTCGAGTTGATTTCTTGTAGACTGTAAGCCTTAATAAGCAAAATACGTTTTCTTTTCCTACAGGAATAAGAAACAGGCACGTGGACTATAAATAGGGTGAGTATTTAATTTGTTATTAAAATTAGGACACTTTTAAGAGTAAAAGGGGGCCAGGCGTGGTGGTGCGCACCTGTAATCCCAGCACTTTGGGAAGCCAAGGCGAGAAGATCACTTGAGCCCTGGAGTTTGAGGTTACAGTGAACTAACATTGTACCACTACACTCCAGCCTGGAAGACAGAGCAAGACCGTGTTTCTAAAAAATAAAAACAGGCTGGCATGCAGTGACTCAGGTCTGTAATCCCAGCACTTTAGGAAGCCGAGGTAGGTGGATCACTTGGGGTCAGGAGTTTGAGACCAGCCTAGCCAACATGGTGAGACCGCCCCCCCCCCCCCCCCCCCCGCCCCGCCGTCTCTACTAAAAATGCAAAAATTAGTGAAGCCTGGTGGCACATGCCTGTAATTCCAGCTACTCGGGAGGCTGAGGCACAAGAATTGCTTGAACCTGGGAGGCAGAGGCTATAATCAGCCAAGATCACACCACTGTGCTCCAGCCTGCTTGATAGAGCCAGACTCCCTCTCAAAAATTATAAAAGTAAAAATAAAAATTAAAAGAAAAACAGTAAAAGGGACATTATTAATAATCACACAGGACAACAAGCACAGGCATAAAGTAATATAGGTAAAGCAGCATCTAAGCTGTTTAGTTATGAATAGCCCTCTCAAGGTGAGTAAAGTCAGAATAAACTCATCAGCAAAAAGATTCTGAAATATAACCAGCCTTTCTGTACTGAGGTCGGTTGGATCACCACGTTGGAACGAGCAAAGAAGGACAGCAGAGGCCCGCGGAAAGCCTAGGAAGCTATTGTGCCTCAGGCAGAAGCAGGCAACTTCAGGCAACAGGGATGGAAGAAATGTTTCTAGGTTTCTCTGAAGTGAAGCATCAAACGTGTGCCTGAGCTGTTGTCTGCCGAGAGGCTGCAGTACCAGACACACCAGTCTGGTATGTCAAGTTCAGAGATGAGTGACTATGAATAAAAGCTTCAGGTCAATGTCAAGTCTACCAAATAGAGTTGCAAACACCTCCCAGTTCTGCAAGCAAAGGCTATAGACATAAATCAAAGAGCAATCTTCCAATGTTGGCAGTGCGGGAAAGACTGGCCACTCGTCACGCTTCAGTGTCCTCAGCCACCGTTTCACACATGGAGAGTAATTACAGTTGGTGGTGTCATCTGAGAGGAATGATGGCAGGAGCAGGACTGGTCGATGAGGTGAAGGGAGAGAATGAAGTGTGCCCCATATTGAGAGATATAATTTACTTATCTCCATTTATGTGTACTCCCGGAATCATAGGGAATCACTTAAAAATATTTTCCCTTTGAGGCATTCTTTCTCATGATTTATAAGAAATGCCTTATTTCCAGCATATCTCCAGCATATGTTTATGGAATCGCATTGCAGCCTCATAATCCTGCCAGGGTAACAAGCCTAAAGACATTTTACTAAATGAGTTTTTAGGGATAAATCAATGTTCACAATGTCATATTGTTAGGATGATTCTAAATTCTGAAAAAATATAACCTAGCACTCTTCCTCAGGGGAAGGTCAGGAGAACTGCCTAGTTCTGGGGCAGATTCTGCAGTAAGACAAGAAGTCAAAGGCACAGCTGGCATAGCCTTATCATCAACTTTCTTCTAAGTCCTTAGATGTGTGATATCCTGGGCCAGGAATGTCCCACAGTGGCAGGTGGGGCCCTTTATGACTGCGGGATAGCCAGCTTTGTAATCAAAGTGTATTGAATTTCTTTTTTTTTTTTTTAAGACGGGATCTCACTTTGTCGCCTAGGCTGGAGTGCAGTAGTGTGATCATGGCTCACTGCAGCCTCGACCTCTTGGGCTCAAGTGATCCTCCCGCCTCAGCCTCCCCAGTAGCTGCGATTACAGGCATGTGCTATGACACCCAGTTAATTTTTAAAAATGTTTTATAGAGACGAGATCTCATTATGTTGTCCAGGCTGGTCTTGAACTCCTGGGCTCAAGTGATCCTCCCGCCTTGGCTTCCCACAGTGCTGGGATTATAGGTGTGAGCCACTGTGCCTGGGGCACTAACTCTTTTGATGGGTCAGCCATAAACTTCATAGAGCTTATTTTTCCAAGAAAACATTCTTTTCTCACTATTTCCTTATGGAGATAGTTATAAAAAGATTGAAATAAAAGTTTATCATCTGAGAGGAAGAAGCACAAAATAATAGTAAGTATTTACTTATTTATATTTGTCTATCTTCTTTTAAAACATTGCTCCTAAAGGAAATGATGTCAAGTGTTGGCATGGGTTTCATGTTTTCCAAGAAACATGAGAAGAACGGGCCTAACACACTCTTTCATTGCTTGTAAGTCCATTTTCATTTTCTGTTATTCATTTATTGTATAAAGTTTTAGGATATCAATTCATAAAGCAATTCTGGAACTTGCATTACTCCCTGAGGCTTCTGATGTAGTGAATACTTTTAAAAACAGTTATCTGATCATATTAATGTTTTTAAGTAAATACCAGTAGACATAGAAGCCCGTACATTGCTATTGGCAGGGTATTAATCCAGCCTTGAGAAAAGTGTGTGTAAGTCCTACATTTAGTTCATGATTGCTTTAAAGCAGAGCTTTTTCTTTGTACGTACATTAAAAAAATTTTAAAAATTAATTATTCTGGCAAAACCACGTCTTATGATGGAGAAGTAGCAATTTCCAAGGCCAGATTATGATTTTTCCTCCCATTCTGATAAAAGGGTAGGTCAGTACTCTACTGTCCAATTTATTTTTATTTATTATTATTATTATTTTGAGACAGAGTCTTGCTCTGTCACCAGGCTGGAGTGCAGTGGCACGATCTCGGCTCACTGCAACCTCTGCCTCCTGGGCTCAAATGATTCTCCTGCCTCAGCCTCCCTAGTAGCTGGGACTACAGGTATGCACCACCATGTCGAGCTAATTTTCGTATTTTTAGTAGAGACGGGTTTCACCATGTTGGGCAGGATGACCTCAATCTCTTGACCTCGTGATCCGCCTGCCTCGGCCTCCCAAAGTGCTGAGATTACAGGTGTGACCCACGTGCCCAGCCTACTGTCCAATTTTCAAATCATGTTATTTCCAGGAAAGAGAGTCTTTCTGAGGATTGTTCAGTCCCCTTTGTTAAATAAACATACCAACAAACGTAGTTTTTTGCTTTTCAGAATGGTAGTAGTGATGCTTCAGGTAAACAGAGTCTTAACCTTCAGTGGAGTGGAAATGCCTCCTCAGATGTCCTTATTGGCAATGTTGTGTCCTTTGGCTTAGGGGTAGATTCTTGAGGCTTCATTTCATTCTATTTGTTTCCTATTTGCACACATTTAACAGTTGCTTGACAGTTTGGAGTTTTAATTTTGGTCTTAATGTCTCAAGTGTTCCTTAATTTAAAAAATTAAGTTTTTATATTACATTTAAACAATTTAATTTAATTTTTTAAAACTTTTATTTTAAGTTCAGGAGTGCATGTGCAGGTTTGTTGTATCAGTAAACTTGCGTCATGGCGATTGCTTGTACAGATTATTTCATCACCCAGGTATTAAGCCCAGTACCTGTAAGTTATTTTTCTTGATCCTCTCCCTCTTCTCACCCTCCACCCTTGAATATGCCCCAAAATATTACATTATTTTATTCAGAGATCAAGAGACCAATCTTGGTTGACCTCTGTGTGTCACACCAAAACAATGCAATATATTCAGGCTTTCTCAAAGAACAGAGCCAAACATGTTATGGCTAGCTTTCCATGATTATAGCATCCTACAAGATCATCGCAAATCTGAGCTTTGCAGGGTGCAGAACCCAGGGTTGTCTCTTTCATAGAATTGTAAATAGCAGTCAGCTGTTTAATAACATAATGTGAATTTTTATTGGCTCATCTAATTCTACAACAAGATTGCTCTGTGAACACTTGAGATAAATCTTCATTCATTCTCTGGAATTGTTCAACACACAGGTTAATTTGTCACTATTGATTTTCTCCAGTATGCATCTTGAATGCTTCAAGATCTCTTGATCTATACAAAATATCTCTGTGACAGAAGGTTAAAAAAATAGCTCTTCAAATTTATGACGAACCCACAGCCAATATCATACTCAATGGGCAAAAGTTGGAAGCATTCCCTTTGAAAACTGGCACAAGACAAGGATGCTCTCTCACCACTCCTATTCAACAAATTATTGGAAGTCCTGGCCAGGGCAATCAGGCAAGAGAAATAAATAAAGGGTATTCAAATAGGAAGACAGGGAGCCAAATTATCTCTGTTTGCAGATGACATGATTGTATGTTTAGAAAACTCCATTGTCTCAGCCCAAAAACTCCTTAAGCTGATAAGCAACTTCAGCAAAGCCTCAGGACACAAAATCAGTGTGCAAAAATCACAAACATTCCTATACACCAATAATAGACAGAGAACCAAACCGTGAGTGAACTCCCATTCACAATTACTACAAAGAGAATAAAATATCTAGGACTACAACTTACAAAGGGACATGAAGGACCTTTTCAAGGAGAAGTACAAACCACTGCTCAAGGAAATAAGAGAGGATGCAAACAAATAGAAAAACATTCCATGCTCATGGATAGGAAGAATCAATATCATGAAAATGGCCATACTGCCCAAAGTAATTTATAGATTCAATGCTATGCCCATCAAGCTACCATTGACTTTCTTCACAGAATTAGAAAAAACCACTTTGAATTTCACATGGAACCAAAAAAGAGCCCGTAGAGCCAAGGCAATCCTAAGCAAAAAGAACAAAGCTGGAGGCATCATGCTACCTGACTTCAAACTATACTACAAGGCTACAATAACCAAAACAGCATGGTACTGGTACCAAAACAGATATAGAAACCAATGGAAGGGAACAGAGACCTCAGAAATAACACCACACATCTACAACCATCTGATCTTTGACAAACCTGACAAAAACAAGCAATGGAGAAAGGATTCCCTATTTAATAAATGGTGTTGGGAAAACTGGGTAGCCATATGCAGAAAACTGAAACTGGACTCCTTCATTACACCTTGTACAAAAATTAACTCAAGATGTATTAAAAACTTAAGCATAAGACCTAAAACCATAAAAACTCTAGAAGAAAACCTAGGCAATACCATTCAGGACATAGGCATCTGCAAAGACTTCATGACTAAAACACCAAAAGCAATGGCAACAAAAGCCAAAATTGACAAATGGGATCTAATTAAACTAAAGAGCTTCTCCACAGCAAAAGGAACTATCATCAGAGTGAACAGGCAGCCTACAGAATGGAAGAACGTTTTTGCAATTTATCCATCTAACAAAGGGCTAATATCCAGAATCTACAAAGAACTTAAACAAATTTACAACAAAAAAAACCCGCTCAAAGACTGGGCAAAGGATATGAACAGACACTTCTCAAAAGAAGAATTTATGCGGCCAAAAAACATATGAAAAAAACTCATCATCACTGGTCATTAGAGAAATGCAAATCAAAACCACAATGCTATACCATCTCACGTCAGTTAGAATGGCGATCATTAAAAAGTCAGGAAGCAACAGATGCTGGAGAGGATGCGGAGAAACAGAAACACTTTTACAATGTTGGTCGGAGTGTAAATTAGTTCAACCATTGTAGAAGACAGTCTGGCGATTCCTCAAGGATCTAGAATCAGAAATACCATTTGACCCAGCAATCCCATTACTGGGTCTATACCCAAAGGATTAGAAATCATTCTACTATAAAGACACATGCACACATTTGTTTATTGCAGCACTGTTCACAATAGCAAAGACTTGGAACCAATCCAAATGCCCATCAATGATAGACTGGATAAAGAAAATGTGGTACATATATACCATGGAATACTATGCAGCCATAAAAAAGGATGAGTTCATGTCTTTTGCAGGGACATGGATGAAACTGGAAACCACCATTCTCAGCAAACTAACACAGGAACAGAAAACCAAACACCACATATTCACACTCATAAGTGGGAACTGAACAACGAGAACACATGGACACAGGGAGGGGAACATCAAACACTGGGGGAACATCACACACTGGGGCCTGTCAGGGGGTAGGGGACCAGGGGAAGGATAGCATTAGGAGAAATACCTAATGTAGATGAGGGTTTGATGGGTGCAGCAAACCACCATGGCATGTGTATACTTATGTAACAAACCTGCACGTTCTCCACGTGTATCCCAGAACTTAAAGTATAATTAAAAAAAAAAAAAAAAAGAAAATGAAAAAAGTAGCTCTTCAAAAGAATGCTTGAAAAATCAGTAAAGATAATGAAATAACTCTTCCCCAACTATTGGCCTGGTAGTTTAACTAGACATTTTCATTAGGTTTCAGGGAGATAACAAAATCATGAACATGTACAAGAAGAGGCTTCATGTACTGTATTACAGTTTCTGAATGTGGATATTACTTTAGTGGGCATCCCCAGGGAGGCATAGTTTTCTCATCTAGTGATTGAAAATCTCAAGTTAAATCACAGTAAAATCCAGAATCAGCTTTGGTAACAGAGTGAGGCAACACAGCACAAGATAAAAAACACAGGAATACGGCCCAGCAGACATCAGCCTGGCCAGGAGTTGGGCCTTTCTGGGCTTTTATTATTCATCTGAAGAAGCAAAGGGATTGGATCCTAGGAGTCTTCCCAGTTCTAAAATTTAATGCTCTAGATCCAAGATGTTATATAAATTTTTATTAACAGGAAAACCAACTTCAAACAAAAAACAAAAAGAAAGCAAAGTTAAAACACTTTTATACTGAAAAAACTCAAGAGATGTGTCATAAACATGATTCTTTTTTCTCGAGAACCACCTTGATACCTGTATATTCTTCCCCTATCTTGATATTATTGAACAGTAAAAAATTGTTTTAAGGATTAATTGTTCCATTTAGTTTTCAGAGCATTCCTTTCTTCATCCCTGAAATATTGTCCGATTAACAGAAAATGGTGTCAGAAACACTTTATTAATGGTAACTCCTTTTATGAGCTTCCAAATAAAAGAACGTCATTAATATCAACACTACAAAAGAACAACAACGAGAAAAAAATAAAAAACAAAAGCAAAACCCAAATAAACAAACGAACAAATGAAACCACTTGTATGCTCCCACCACTGATTAAACGGAATTGAAGTGAACCAAGCCATTTTCACATATCACTTGGAGTGTAGATTTATTTGGGTTTAAGAATCTCCTAAACTAATTACATCAACCTCACTCCATTTCCTTGCTTAATAAAAATTATGACTGGACAAATATCAGACGTTTAAGGTTTTAAAAATAATAGAAAAGTAAAAATAGATTTCCCAGGGAAGACCCTCTCCTAAATCTTATATGGTTTTGCTGCTTCTGTGAGATTTTTCTTTGGAGTAACTTGAGAGCACAGATTTTTGTTTTTGTTTTTGTTTTTAACTGGATTCATAGAAGGGCACTGAATTAGAAATCCAGTGGATTCAAGGAGGTGAACTTCCACAAACAATAAAAAACCTTTGCTCTGAAAAAACAAAAAGGCAAATGTAAACGAAAGAATGGGAACACAGGATGTCCATTTCATTATGTAATTGAAGTCTTACATTAGATATTGCACCCTCACTTAAAAAAAAAAAAAAAAAAACAGAATAGTATGAGCACTCTGAAATCATCTGCAGCACTTTTAAGGGTTAAACCTGCTTAACCCATTCTTAGTCAGAGAATGGCACCAAAGAGTACAGCTCACCCTTTAAGCGTGGCTAGTTCTAAACCTGTGATATCCTCAGGTTGTCAGAGCAGTCATGCACTCCGTTTTCACCCCCCTCCCACCCAGTTAATAGGATCCATTCATAGCTACTCACTACTGCAGGATTTGACCTGAGAAATGCTAGGATTTATTAGCTCAGCAGTTGTTTTGAAAAGTCCCTAAATTATCTTTGCCCTTGGCCAGCAAGGGAACTGCTAGTCTCAAGTTCTCAGAAGCAGCTGGTGAGATTCTCAGCCAAGTTCTTCAGATGCAGGAAGTTCTTCAAAACAACCTACTTTGACATGGCATTTACAAATCTTTAAACCAGCCTTCCTGGATCGAGGAAATGTTATTCCTGACTCCTTCGACCCAGATGCTGGCTAAAATTTCATTTATAATCTGTAGGTAATCACTCTTTCTTCCTTCCTTCTTTCTAGGAGCTGGCATGGTGGTTAAATTTTTCTAAAACAGTCATATTAATGTGTTCAAAAATCCACTGCTGAGTCTCAGAGAGAGGGTCACATCTGGCCATGAAAATCTTCTTCTCTGCGGGGTTGCAATCCATGCAGCTGTTGCTCACAGGATGGAATAATGTTCTGTCCTGGAGGAGTCAGGAAGAAAAGAAAAGACTGTTGTAATACGTGGTGAATGGTTACAACCCAAAATATACAGAAGTAAGATATTTCTGTTTATATTTCAGTATATATTCATTGTGTAAATAGAACAGCTCCCAAATCAAACAATAGCAGGTGGAGTTGCCAATATGGAATGTGAATTTGTAGGCTCTATTGGCACTATGTAGAGCCTACAAGCAGGTTCAACTAGAGACAATAAATGTATTCATTCATTCATTCATTCAATCGGTCATTCACTTTTTTAAAAAAAGCAATCCATTCATTTTCTGCTCTGTGGTGAGCTTTTTGCTATCTGCTTGGATTTTGAAGATAATAAGTATATGGGGTTGCTTGTCAAGTAGCCAATAATGTAGCTATCTGGGGAGAAACACATACACAATAAATTATATTTTAGTGCACAGTAAATAATACCCCCTGCTCACACGCACACACAGTGGCTAGAAGAGTCATAATTCCCTCACATTGAACCTCTAATGGGAAAGAGAAATACAAAAGAAAACAAAAAGCAGTCAAAAGTGCTGGGTTCTCAGCTGCCTTTTTCAGAAGATGAATATGAGTTTGGGGACAGGGGGCACACAGGCAATAACTGGAGGTACAAATTCAAATTTGCTAGCTCTTGAGCTTCAGTCTCCTCTCAATCCCTTTATTGATATAATGCAGGTGTTCCAGTGCTGCCATTCTCATTGCTTTCTGCAAAATGGAGGAGGCAACATTCATTTAAAAAAAGCCCCCAGGTACGTGATGCAGATAACAGCCCAGTGAATGAAAAGATACACGGGGACAGAAAGTTTAAGTAGTGAGCAAGCTCATTATCTGAACAAGCTCTGTTAACACACACCCCCTTTTAATTGTGTCAGTGGGGATAAGGTAATGCTAAAAAAAAAAGATTTTTCCTTATTAGTAATGAATTTTATCTCTAATGTGGTCTATAATGCCAATAATACAAGAAAACATCCCCAAATCACTGCTCACATTTTAGGATCAAGTAATGTTTTACTTAGTTTAGGAAAGGTTTACAGGCTCTGGTTACCTTTATCTGAGGAATACTAAACTTGCAATGCTTTTAGAATTAGGAGTTTCTCAGGCACCCTTCGTAAACATTTCTGGGTTGCTCCTGGATTTTAAGACTCCATCAACCAATATTTAATGTCCTTTTAGGATCCGGATGTTTGCATAGTTAAGCACTGCATGAAGGAAGAAAGAATAAGGAAGGAGAAAGGCAACCTGCAGGCAATTTGGTTTGCCTGTTTCTATTTTCAGTGTAAACAAAGAGCTGTGCCTAATACAAAGGCTTGCTATTCTCTTCTGCTCTCTTTATGAGTTTCCTGAGTTTATTGTGGATTTTACTCTCCTTACACAAAGAGGGCTCCTGAGATCTCCTTGCCATTTTCTTTCCCTCCTGCTTCATTAATTCCACCGGTGTCTGACCCCAGGGAAAGACTGAGAAACTCTCTTCTCCGGGGTGGAGGAAGCAGCTTTCAGGAGGAAGGAGAATGCAAGCTGCAGCTCACTCCACCAGCCCTTCTTTTCTGGGGCTCCTAGATATTTGCTGTCCCAGATGCCCTCTCCCAGCCGCCACTGTGGCTCCTCGGGCAGCAGTCTCCTTCATTATCTTCTCTCTACTTCTCCAGAATGTCTCATGCTCATTCTCCCAGCCCCAGCCACTAGTGAAGCTACATGGATATGTATTATAATATACAATTATAATATATCCATGTATTATATAATACGTATAATATATGTATTATAATATATATGGATATAATATATTTAAGTCAGTTTTTCAAAGAGCACTCTTAAGCTGTTATAGTCATGAAAATTCTAGGTGACCTGCTACATTCTAATTCACTTTGTTCTATACACATGCACTTCTTGCCCCTTCTTCACCATCTGTATTTTTTTCTGTTGTTACCTTTATCAATAGCTCATGTGGGGCTGGGCACCGTGGCTAACACCTGTGGTCCCAGCACTTTGGGAGGCCATGGCGGGCAGATCGCTGGAGGCCAGGAATTCGAGACCAGCCTGGCCAACACGGTGAAACCCCGTTTCTAATAAAAATATAAAAATTAGCCGGGCGTGGTGGTACACGTCTCTAAATCCAGCTACGTGGGAAGCAGAGGCAGGAGAATCGCTTGAACCTAGGGAGGCGGAGGTTGCAGGGAACTGAGATCAGGCCACTGCACTCCAGCTTGGGAAACAGAGCAAGACTCTGTCTCAAAACAAACAAATGAAACAAAAATAAAAACAAAAACAAAAGGAAAAGAAAAAAGAAAAGCTCTTGTGGACTCTCCAGATGAGCACAATTTCCCCCTCAAAACACACGTCTCCGTGAACGTTAAGAAATGAGAAAAGGAGTAGGACATGTTTCTATTCTCTTTTCTTCCCTAGCTTGTGTACCTCAGCATGCATGCAAATGCCAAACCCGACTTTCTGAACATTTTATTTTTTCAAACATTATTTTCTGAGCCATCAACTGGTCATATTTTTCCAAATCCCATATTGGAACACATCCTCTGACAAATACAGGTGTACTCCTGGAGTGAACCCAGTCGAGTATGCAAATATACCGCTACCGCGAACCGTCCAGAATATGTTTTCTGTTATTGTACTTCATGTTCTCATAAAAGTTGAAAAATTGGATTCCCTTCATCTGTCTATGTCTGAGAAGCTTCATCAGTAAAATGCGGGGGCGGGGGGGATTAGAAAAATCTCTGGAGCCTCTCCTAGTCATAAAATTGAATGAGCATTTTACTCCAAAGGTCACTAGTGACAGAGACAAATGACAGGGTGTCAAACTAGAGACCATCCACAGTGATCGGTAGATCCACAGACTGACTGTTCCCTGGTTGGAGACAGAGCTCTGCTCGCCCTTGTCTTGGGAGTGCCCAGCAAGTCCCGGAAGTGAAGCTTCTCGAAGCGCCCTTGCCTTGCCCATAGCTAGCATTTTCCACTTTTGACCTTGGGGGCTAGCTACATCATTGCCATCTTTAAGTTTCTACTCAACTGAGCTTGTGAATCACTAAATGTCTTTCCTGGGGCTTTTCCTGGTTGGAATTAAGTCAGTGGATCGAGTAATTATTTTTTGAATGTGGTCTTTGGTTCTATGACAGCCTTTCCCTCCTCTGCCCTTCACCTCAGTGGTCACAGCAGTGATGCTGGAACAGAATTGAACACAGTTTTTTCTGTGGAATAGACTTCTGAGTGTTTCGGTAAGTGTGCTGCTCTAAAACAACCCTCCCTAAAGGACGATAGATGTTCTTTCTGTGCTTTTAACTAGATTGTTCTCTGTCCAGTCCTGGGACATGGCACGGCCTGTGCTCTGGCTATTCACAGTGTAATCCAGCAGTGCATTTCCCTTTATTACTTCCACTTTTCCTGGATGCCTGCTCCATCTATTTTTGTGTTTTTCTGTTTGTTTGGGTTTTGTTTTGTTTTGTTTTGCCTGAGAAAATGAGAAATCCTTGAGAGGAAATGCGAAAGTTTGAATCCAGAACTACTTCCTAATCAGTGCTCAATGCCAGTCGATCAGTGCACCCTGGCAACTGTAGGTGTGCCTTTCCAGGTAGCTCATTGGAAGGGGCACTTCTTTATAGCAGGCCCGTGGACTTGATTGACGTGTGTGTGACACTCTGTGGCACTCACGGGTTTGTGCTAGACTTTATTAGGTTCCATAGTCCTGTAGGCTCTGAACTCTAAAAGAATGTGTGAGTTACAGAAAATATTCCACGATGGTCATAAAAGAACCAAATGCTAAAGATGCAAAGATAGTAAAATAGGTATATGAATCCATTATGTATAGGAAGGTGATTCCAAGAACGAAACTATCACACGGTGGGCAGAGACAACATGGTGCTGGGGAAACACGGACAACATGGTGCTGGGGAAACACAGACAACATGGTGCTGGGGAAACGCGGGCAACATGGTGCTTGGATTTGTGGCATAGGGGATTTATCAGATTTTAGTCCTGCTGTGTAATCTTGGACAACTTGTTTAATTTTCTGAACCTCAGGTTACTTATCTGTAACATGTAAATGACAGTACGCCTCACGTATTTATTTTGAGGATAAAAAGAGTTAATAGATACAAAATCACTGGCATAGTGGCCTGCCAATAGGTAAATAACTAAGTAATAGTGATTCCACCCTCCCTTTCCACTACTTTAGTTTTAGTCAGGCAGCGTCCCCAGTTCTAAAAATCAGAATGTACCAACCATCTGGTCTGAGACCAGCTATTCAACACTAAATTGTGTTTTCTGAAGTCTGGCAAAATAGAATTTTAAAAAATTAGCCTCTGCCTCAACTGTTATCCAAACTGATGCGATAGTACCTCCCATTTTAAGCAAAAGAATTTATGGAGTGAAGGTATCTATGGCTCTGAAATGAGCTCTTCTGTGCAATTACGATCAGAGCTTGTATCTGATCTGTGTGTTTAGGTCCTTTGCCTAGAAGGTAACATTAATCACGTCAGTTGAGTTTGACAAATATTTAAGTGACTTTTACTTTCTGGTATGTATGAGGAGAGAGCATAGAAAGATAACCTAAGACGTACCCTCTGACCCAAGACATAGGGGAGACCAATAGGTAAACAAGAAATGTGTGTAGTAGGCCAGGTGCAGTGGCTCACACCTGTAATCCCAGCACTTTGGGAGGCCAAGGTGGTTGGATCACCTAATGTCAGGAGTTCGAGACCAGCCTGACCAACATGCAGAAACCTTGTCTCTACTAAAAATACAAAATTAGCCAGGCTTGGTGGCACATGCCTATAATCCCAACTACTCAGGAGGCTGAAGCAGGACAATCGCTTGAACCTGGGAGGCGGAGGTTGCGGTGAGCCAAGATCATGCCATTGCACTCCAGCCTAGGCAACAAGAGTGAAACCTCGTCTCAAAAAAAAAAAAAAAAAAAAAGAAAGAAAGAAATGTTTGCAGTAAAAACTTGTCAATGACACTGTAGATGAGAGTGAATAGGATATGAATTAGGTTGTTCTAGATTTAAGGAAGAATATATGAAAAAATATATAAAATAACATGTATATTTATGCATTTAATTTATTCAACAAAAGAATGTGTTAGGCACCTGCTATTTGCCAGGCACTATTTTGGGTGCTTGAAATATGAATTTAATGAGACAAAAATCCCTGCCATCCTGGAGCTTGTTTTCTAGAGGTAGGGGTGAGGATGGGGCAGTGGGGCCACAGACAGTGAGCAATGAACATAGTAGGTAAACACATAGCCTGTTCAGAGATGACATGAAAAAAATTAAGGTGGTCAGAAGGACCTGGAGTGCCAGGGGTGGGGCCAATGTGAACATTGAATAGAGTGGCCAGGATAAACCTCACTGAGAAGGTAACATCTGAGGAGTCTCCAAGAAGGTAAGTTAATTAACCATGCAAAGATTCTCAGACCCTTTACCCAGAGGGAATGGCCAGGGTTTGGGTCCTAAGCAGGTATGCACCCTGGTGGTTAGAGAACAGTGAGGAAGCCAGAGTAAGGAGAAGTTGTCAGAGGTGATGGAGGTTGGGTCTTGTGCCAGAGACCAGCAAGTCATATGGTGTAGGTGGAGTAAGGGGAAAAATTCCAGACGAGGATATCCGAGAGGTAGGCAGGGGCTACATCATGAAAAGATGGTGGTACAGTGCTAAGGCTTGACTTCTCGTGAAAGTATCTCAGAATGGTCATTGGGAGATTTGAACAAGAGTCACAGGGTCTATCGTTAGGGTGGCAGTGAGGAAGATGAAGGAGGCGTAGAAAGGCATCGGACTGCACTAAGAGAGAACCACCAGAGGCTACTCAATGATTCAGATTTCAGCTGATGCAAAAACGAGAGCAATGGGGATGAGTTGGGGGTGACCCAGGGAGTGATCTGAGGAGTGAAATGCATTGGGCATTCTGATTAATGAGATATGGAGGTTGAGGTAGAAGGAGGAGGTGGATGTCTAGAGGAAAAGCCGTACTGAGGCAAGAAATGCAGAAAGAGAAACAGGATTGGTGTGGGAATGATAATGATTTCAGTGTTAGGTATGATGAGTTGGAGATGCTTATGGGACATCAAGGTTTAGCTGTCCAGTGAGCAGTTAGATATAGACTGGATCTCAGGGTAGCTCCTCTGTGTCAAGTTGGGAGACTTGAGTTACCCCCTCCTATCAATTTCCATGTAAGTAGAAAGATTCATTGTAAGAGTATACATTGGGAGAGGATATTTCTGTAAGAGAGAACTCCTTCCTGTTCAAAGCCTTTTGTGTCTAATATGGGTATGAGGGAATGAAGGTTTGGAATTATGAAACCAGTTTTAATCCTAGTTTTATCTCTGACAATAACCTTTTGTGGTCACTTAGTTTGTCAGTGATTCAGGGTTTCCATCTGTAAAGTGAACGGAGTGGGCAGGAGGGGAGTGGGATGAGACAGGGAATTAAAAGATCTGCTTTCCCACCTCTTAGGGTTGTGCAGATGAACAAGGTTGATATTTGACTACCCTTTGAGCCATCTGGAAGAAAGACAAATCAAGGAAGCTTTTTGTGCCTATTTTTACTGTTGGCATCTGGGAGAACGCAAACAACACCTTGATAGACATAAAAAGGACAAACCAGTCTCTTTGTCTACCCTTTTCCATTTTTTTCTTTGACAGCTAGAATTCCTCACTGGAGGAGAAAATTGGTCTTCCTGCATCGGTGGTTAATTTGGCCAATGAGAAATAATGTTTCATTGCTGGGCAAAGTGGCTCATGCCTGTAATCCCAGCACTTTGGGAGGCCGAGGCGGGTGGATCTCCTGAGGTCCAGGAGTTCAAGACCAGACTGGCCAACATAGTGAAACCCCATCTCTACTAAAAAACACAAAAATTAGCTGAGCATGGTGGCACATGCCTGTAATCCCAGCTACTTGGGAGGCTGAGGCACCAGAATCACTTGAACCCAGGAGGCGGAGGTTGCAGTGAGCTGAGATCACGCCACTGCACTCTAGCCTGGGCGATAGAGTGAGACTCGGTCTCAAAAAAAAGAAAAGAAATAATGTTTGTTAATGCCCTGACAGAACCCCTTGGTGTGTGTGCTGAGACGGTGCTGGCTACAGCAAACCTTCAAACCCTCCTTCTGCTCGTCTCACCAGCTTTTTTGGGCTGTGGTCAAGTGATGTGTACAACCTGTCCTCAATTCTCCTGAGAGCAGCCAGGATCATGAAAAAAAAAAAAAAAATCAATCCTGATGTGTTAGATCCCTGCTCTGCAATCCATTCAAACACTTCACACTCTCTTTGCTAAATTCTTAGCAAGACCTACAAGGTCTTTTGTAGTCCTGCTTCTACAGATGTCTGGCCTTTTTTATATTTTTGAGACAGGGTCTCACTTTGTTGCCCAGGCTGAAGGGCAGTGGCGCCACCTTGGCTCACTGCAGCTTCGACATCCCAGGCTCAAACAATCGTTCCCTCTCAGCCTGAGTAGCTGGGACCACACGCGTGCTGCCACCACACACAGCTAATTTTTTATTTTTTTGTAGAGATGGGGTTTTGCCATGTTGTCCAGGCTGGGATGTCTGACCTTATATCACTTTTTTTTTTTTTTTTTTTTTTTTTTGAGACGGAGTCTTGCTCTATCGCCCGAACTGGAGCCAGTGGCTCGATCTCGGTGCCTCCTGGGTTCACACCATTCTCCTGCCTCAGTCTCCAGAGTAGCTGGGACTACAGGCACCCGCCACCACGCCCAGCTAATTCTTTTTGTACTTTTAGTAGAGACGGGGTTTCACCATGTTAGCCAGGATGGTCTTGATCTCCTGACCTCGTGATCCGCCTGCCTCGGCCTCCCAAAGTGCTGGGATTACAGGCGTGAGCCACCGCGCCCGGCCCTTATTTTACTTTTAATGGCAAAAACTACAATTACTTTCGCACCAACCTAATAGTTCATTTTCTGCTGCCTGTATGCATTTCAACTGGCTTCTTTCTGTTCTGAGAAAAACAATATCCTTCTTATCTCAGGGCCTTGCACAAGTTGATCTGGATGTCTGGGGTCTTTTTCTCCATCACTTGCTTTACCTATCTAAAAAGGTAAAAGTCTCCATCTTTTCGATCTCCATTTAGAAGTTAGTTTGTCAGAGAAGGCTTCCCCACTCTTCTCATCTGGATAGTGCCCAGTGTTTTGTGTTCTCATGTTATCCTGTACACTTCCTTTTAGTAGTATTTGTCTGCTTCCCCTCCATTCTGAAAGCTCTATGAGTAGAACAAGCCCATATCTTTTGCATCTTGTTTCCATCTATCCATATCTCTTCAGCTCCCCTCAGTAAACCTGCCCCAAGTCATGTGAACATAATAGCTACTGTTTGTCAAACGTGTATCTAGGTGTCAGGCAGCGCTAAGTATTCTACCCAGAGTTTCTCTCTTTTTTTTTTTTTTTTCCTACCTAAACCCACTTAAGCAACCTGAAGAGATGGTGAATGTGGACAAACAGGAAGCTAGATTCCCTTATTCATTCATTCGGTGAATTTGAATTAAGTACCTATTATGTGCCATGGAGTGTTTTAGATGCTGGAAAGAGTGCACGAAAGCAAGCTGAGAAAAATTCCTGCTCTCTTGAAATTGATATTTTAAGATTTAGCTATAACTAAATAGTTAAAATAGTACAGAAATGTACAGTGTAGAAATATGAGTAGTTAGCCCATCTATTTCTGTATGCAAACTTATTTGGAGAGCTATAATCAAATCAGAAGTTATCTTGTTGAATGCATGGTATAGTAGCAGCTAACATCAATTGAACTCTTGTTATGTGCTATGCTTTAGGTGCACTTAAATTTTTTTTTAATTATCAGAATAACCTGCTAGGCACATACTAAAGTAGATAATAAAGGGAATTATTATCCCCAATTTATAAATGAAGAAACAGAAATTCATAGTAAGAAAGTTGCCCAAGGTCCCAAAGCCAGCATCTACAGTGGGGCTAGTGACTATTATCGGGCCCTGCAGGAGTCAGAGCCTGTGCTCTCTCTCTCTTTTCTTTTCCTGAGACAGGGTCTTGCTGGGTCACCCAGGCTGGAGTGCAGGAGTGCAGTGGCACGACTCACTGTAGCCTAGTCCTGCCAGGTTTAGGTGATCCTCCTGCCTCAGCCTCCCAAATAGCTGGGACCACAGGTCTGCGCCACTATGCCACTATGCCCAGCTTTTATTTTTTATTTTTTGGTAGAGACAGGGTTTCACCATGTTGTCCATGCTGAGCTTGAACTCCTGGGCTCTAATGATCTGTCTCGGCCTCTCAAATGCCTCGGCCTCCCAGAATGCTAGGATTAGGAATGAAACATAACTCAGAGGTTAAGAGCACAGACTGGGCGCAGAGTCTCTGAGTTAGGTTTCATCTCTTTTCTTGGCTAAGCCAACTACCAGTCCTGCTCCCACCCCACACCTGCTTGGTAGGAAAGAATTGTCCTGATCAACAAACACTAATTTGATTTTTTCATAGTTCTTATTAACAAGATTCTTTTCTGTTTGACAGTCTAGATCTGGGCAGGCATTCAATTCACAAAGACTTTCTCTTTATGGAAGAGCCCCAGGATAGTCAGAGATAACAGAGCCTTTCTATTTCGGAGTGACCACAGAATGGCAGTTAAGTATGTTAGGTAATCAGTAGGAATATTGCTTAAGTTGAAATGGTAAAAGTTAGAAGGTCATAGCAACCTAAGTGATTTCAGCTGGGTTAGAGATACAGCTAAAAATAGGATGGGAAGATAGAATTAATTATTGAAAAGGCAGCTTCATTGCTAGGGTGAATGTATAGTAAGAGTTAGCCTCATTCTTCTTTGACAAGGTGACTGAATTTTCAATTTGCACTGAAATTTTCTCCATAAGGATCACAACTTCTTAGGATAAAATGACGTAAGTCGTCTGTTACCAAAAAGGGCATGTTGCAGACATTGGGCATCCGGTTTTCAGCAAGGTGTTTGAAGAGTTCAATTTTGTTTCCTTATGGGCAAGCTGGAGAATGGTGGTCTAGAAGATCATTTTACATGAATTTTTTTTCTGGTTGAGTAACTTCCTCCAAATGATGCTCATTAATGGATTTTGTTACCTCTACCATATGATAGAGTGCTCAGTGCTTGACTTTGCACTGCAATCAACAATTTAGATGAAGGAATGAATGGATGTTGATCCAATCTGTGGTTGGAACAAATTATAGTTCAATTGCTATTAAGTTGAATCAAAATGTTGAAATCCAGGTTGGGATAATTATAATAGGATAGAGTTTAATGGAAAAAAAGTGGATAGCAACATAAATGTAAAAGACGACCTCTACAGGTGTAATATTGGAGAGATATGTCTGTTTAGCAAAGCAAGACAAAAAGACTGAGATTTTTTTCTCCCATACTGAAAGCTCATTAAGAAGCTGAGTGTGTGAAGTTAAGACAGGAAATCAATCAACTCAGGCTAAATTAACAGAAACATTGCTCACAACAAAGTGTGCTAGAAGCTCATAACAAAAGGTGCTAGAAACGTATTATACTTTCCTTGGTGACAACATTCCTACAATATTGTGTTCTGAGAATCATGCAACTCTCTAAGACTATCTGCAGTACATTAGGGGCGAGTGTCCAGGAGATCAAGGTAGGTTCCAATTAAGTCATATGGAGAGCAGTGGCAGGAATTTGGGCCATTTAATTGGATTAAAGACCAGGCAGGTATTTGTTCAAATATTTGGGATCTGTCTGGAGTGAAATCAATTAAATATAATCTGTGTGGTAACCAAAGGCCAGGGAAGAGCTTTCTGGCAATTGGGACCGTCCAAATATAAATGGGCTGACCTGGGAGAGTGCGACTGCCCAACCTCTGACAACATGTCCAGGATTTTTTAGAGACTTCATTTATCAGAACCAGAGTTGAATTACATGATTTTTAGGTTAAACTTGTTATATACACTTTCTTTATTTTTTGGTTCCAAATCAATACCTGTCCAGAACGATTTAAAATAACAACCTCGAGCCCTTCTATCTGGCATCTTTGTGGACCGGTACATCTTCATTTTATGAACGGAGAGGCCAAAACCTGGCATATATCATAAGTTACAACAAATAGTCAAATGTAGGCAGATGCCAAGAATTCCACCCATTCACTTTTTAAATGAATGAGATTGTTACACTGTTATCAATTTAGCCTGGCAGGTGCCTTCTTACCTGTACTTCCTGTTTGATGCTATTTGCAAGTCCTTTATTATGAAAGTTAAATTATAAGAACCCCCAGAGAGCAACTAAGGAAAGTCATTTTAAGTCTTTTATTTTTGGTCTTTGGGAGGTTGCATATGTAGTTTTCAGACAAAGAAATGTGTTAACTTTTATCCAGCACAGGTTGGGGTTTATGAAGGCAGGGTTCATATCGATAATTGAACTAGTGGTTCTTTAAGCCGGTCAATGAATGCTTATTTAGGAACTTCATATATTAGGTATTAGGCAGGCCATATAGAAATTTTTTAAAGAGTTCTTGCCTTCAGGTAGTTGGCGGGGGTGAGGGGGTTAAGTATGTATAATATACAGTGTTTTAAGTACAAAGAAGGAAACAAAATGCTATAGGAGTACAGGAAGAGGGGAAAATTCCAACTAGAGCAAAAGGGAGGAGTAGATGAAAGGAAGAAGGTAAAAGTTAGAGCTACAAAAGTGATTCTCCATCTGACTGCCTATTAGAATCTCTTGAGACCTTTCTAAGAATATCAATACCCAGCCTTCACCTTCTAGGGAGCCTCAGTCAGTCTATCCTCATGCCAGTACATTGCCTTAATAATACACCTTTTTAATGTTTTGATACCTGACAATGTTTTAGTACTTTTTTTTTCCTTCTTCAAGATTTTCTTAGCTATTCTTGTCCCTTACATTTCCATGTAAATTTTAGAATCAGGTTATCAGTTTCCACAAATAAGCCTCCTGAGATTTGTTTGGTTTTGCATTAAATGTTTGGATAATTTAAAAACTGACATCTTCATAATATTGAGACATAAACCTTGAACATGACGGATCCCTCTATAGTTTTTCAGATTTTTCTTAGTGATGCTTTGTAGTTTTCGGCATGAAAGTCTTGCACATCTTTACTGTGATTTATTCCTATTTTGTGCTTTTCATAGTGACCAAATGGAACCACTTTTAAACTTCATTTTCTATTTTTTGTTGCTAGTATATAAACAATTCATTTTCATCTTGGGCCTATGCTAAATGTATTTATTCATTTTTAAAATAGTTTAGCTGCATAATCTTTTGGATTTTCTAAATATCCTAACATGACATCTACAAACAGACTGTTTTATTTCTTCCTTTCTAATTCTTATACCTTTAAATGTCTGTATCTTGCCTGATTACACAGATTAGATATCCTATACAAGGTTGAAAAACATGATTATAGTCAACGTTCTATTTTATTCCCCAACTCTGGAGGACAGCTTTAACATTTCACCACTAAGAGTGATGGTAGTTGTGAGTTTTTGGCTATACTTACTATTAGATTAAGTTAGTTTATTTTTATTAGCTTACTGTCTGTATGGCTAACACTATTTAGTTACATGGTAAAAACTTGAGGATTCAACAAAGGACCAATGTATATATGACCTCTTGACTTACAATAAAAGCGTTGCTTCAGTGCAGTGGGAAAAAATGGTCTTTTAAATAAACGGTGATTAATCAATAGCATGTCTCTATCAGTATATATCTGTATCTATTTCTATCTATCTCTATATATGAATCAACCCTTATCTTATGTTATGCACATAAAAATATTTCAGGGAGGGCTGGGCGCAGTGGCTCACACCTGTAATCCCAGCACTTTGGGAGGTTGAGGTGGGCGGATCAGGAGGTCAGAAGTTCGAGACCAGCCTGGCCAACATGGTGAAACCCCATCTCTACTAAAAATACAAAAAGTAGCTGGGTGGCATGTGCCTGCAATACTAGCTACTCAGGAGGCTGAGGAAGGAGACTTGCTTGAATCTGGAAGGAGGAGATTGCAGTGAGCCGAGATCATACCACTGCACTCTAGTCTGGGTAACAGAGAGAGAATCTATCTGATATATATATATACATCAGATAGATTCGGTGTGTGTATATATATATATATATCGAATTTATACCGAAATGTAGAATTCAGAATTATATACCGAAATGTAAAATACTAAACAATAATATTTCCAAAGACAACTTGGAAGACTACATGAAGGCTAGAATTTCCTAAACAGAACACAAAATCCATGAATCATAAAGAATAGCTTTTCATTAAGACACTCCACTAAACAGAAAAAAAGACAAGTCACCAACTGGAATAAGATATTGCAATGCATATATCCAATGAGGTACATATATATATAGAAAAAAATCCCTAAAAATCTGTGTGAAAAAGCCAGACAGCCCATGTTTAAAAAATAGGCAAAAGACTCAAGTAGGTGCTTCACAAATAAGATATCCAAAATGGCTAACAAACATATCACTTTACAATCACAGAATAAAAAAGAAAAAGAAACTGACAATACCAAGTGTTGGTGAGGATGTAGAGCACCTGGATTCTTGACAGTGTCTGTACCCTGAGCATGGCCCTTCAGGCCTTTCCATTTCAGTGCATGCCGGCCTAGATGTCACTGCATCTCTCTACTTAAGGACTTTCCCTGGCCTTAAGAATAGTTCTGTCTGTAAGAGCAGCAGGCCAGAGGTATCAAGGGAGGTGGGTTATTTGTACACCACTCCAGTCAATCTTTGGTCAGGAACCTGATCAAACAATTGACTCCCTTATGTGTGTTCTATATACCATTTCCAGAGATCTTCAGTAGGATTGAGTTCTAATTGCCTGCAGTGGTACTTGCTTGATAATGCACCCTTTATTGACTTCGATCTCTCCTCCGTTTCACTTCCTCACTCCCTGTCAAAATTTTTTTGGGCTATATACCAAATAAACTATGTGCATTCAAATTCTTACTTTAGGTTGTATATATGGCAAAACCCAAACTAAGACATATGCTATAATCTAATAAAATGCTTACTTACAATGAAAAGGGCATGGGAGATAGCTCTCAATTTTGGAGGGATAACAACTGTCAGTATTGCTTGGGAGAGATTGCTTTAATGATGTGGTATATTATGATATACCTTGCCATGATGATCAGTGTAAAAAGTGCATTGTCACCAACACAGATGGAAATCCTATGATATGATCAGAAACTGTGCTAGAAGTTTTCCATAGTTTATCTCACTCAGTTATCATTATTATATTGGTGAAGCAGTTGAAAGTCATAGAAGCAAAACAGCTATTCAAGATCCCCTTACAATGTCAGGATGAATTGGGGTGTATTAAGCCTGAATAACTCTAAGGGCTGATGGTCAGCTATTATGTTGGCCAGGTTGTGAAGGATCCAGATGAGTATCGAGGGGCTAAAGCGCTCTATCTTCTACTCTATCTTCTACTCAATCAAATGAAGTCATAAAACAGAGGAGTGCCATGACCAGGTATTGTGAAACCTCCCTCTGGCTTCAGGACAGAAGATGGGGAAGGGGAAGGGGAAAGACAGGAGGGAGGGCAGCCCTGTAGGAAGCCATTGCAATAACCCAGGGATAAGATGTGAAGACTGAACCAGTCAGGAGCTGGCTATAGAAATGGCAAAGAGGTGGTGGATTTCAGAGATATTGGCTGAGGGGCGCGGGTGACAAATTTTAGTGACCAATGACTGGGGAGGGAAGTGGGTGACAAGTCTTAGTGACCAATGGGGGTTGAAGAAGAGGAAAGACAGTTTCCTGTTTGATGCTGGGTGAGGACAAGTATTTTTATTGAGGTTGCCTCCACAATTCACTGTTCTTGTAACAGGGGTCCCCCTGGTGGTAAAGGAAAACCAGGAACAGGATTCCTCATCCTGGGTACCTGTTACTGTAGGAAACAGCTGTGCAACTGAACATAGCCCCGGCATCATAGAATAAGGATGCTCTTCTCCTTTTGTGGTGGCAAAGAGCCACATCTAAAAATAACTAAAAGTGGAGTGAGAGTTGCCAAAACCAGGAAGCAAGGCCCGAAAACAACTTTCATCCACTCAAGCAAGGTGGCTTCTGGGCACCTTCTCTCTCCAAGATATCTCCATGTAGCTGGGAGGGAGGGGTTGGCTGGTATCAGCAACACTGAATCCAAGGCATTGGGGAACGCTCCTAGGAAATATTGATCTTATTCCTTAAGAGCATGGCAGAGGAAATAGTAGACACTTTAAAACCAGATTCACCTGTGTTTGAATCCACATATCTGCTAGTATCAGTTTCTTCCTGTGTAAATTATACAGAATAGTACCTAAGTGGTTATGAGGTTTGAGATAATGTGTGTAAGAATCAGCTCGATGCCTAAATTGGAGATAATAATGATGATGATGATGATGATGATGATGATGATGATGACTTTAGGAAGTTAGGAGATGGCTCACACAGCCCTTTAGGCAATTAGTAGAGGGCTCTCATTGACTCATGAATATGCTTATAAAAAGTGGACGTTCCAGGCCGGGCGCGGTGGCTCATGCCTGTAATTCCAACACTTTGGGTGGCTAAGGTGGGTGGATCTCCTGAGGTCAGGAGTTCGAGACCAGCCTGGTCAACATGGTGAAACCCTGTCTCTACTAAAAATACCAAATTAGCCGGGCATAGTGGTGCTTGCCTGTAGTCCCAGCTACTTGGGAGTCTGAGGCAGGAGAATTACCTGAACCTGGGAGGGGAGATTGCAGTGAACCGAGACCACACCATTGCACCCCAGCCTGGGCGACAAGAATGAAACTCGTCTTAAAAAACAAACAAACAAACAAAAACATCCAAAACTGCCAGAAGCTGCCAGAGCCAAGTACTGCTTCCAAATGGACAAGGTAGCACCCCAGAGAGATTCCTCTTTGTGCTTTTTCTCTTTATGCCTTAGGCATAGCCCTTGGAAAAAACAAGAGGAATTTTCTAAAACAGGTGTGTCTGAATAGGCCTGAGTCATCCACCGAGATGTGATATTTCAGAAACTTTCCATTTTGAGCCTTTGCATGTTCCTGATTAAGTATAAATACCTTGCTTGCTGCAAAAATACACATGGAGTGTAACCTTTTGCTAAGTCATGCAAGACCAACAGCTACAAAAAGCTGAGAAGACAGCCACAGCACAATTGAATCTAGTGGTTTCCTTTCACAAATTCCTTAGGATCCTGGAAAGGTTTAGTATTAAAGCTCATAAGAGTTTCCCCTTGAAACCACTGCAGCCTGTTTTTTTTCTCCCGAGGAGCTCTGTGTATGAGCTGGTCTTATCCATCTGTAAGCTTTTGTAAGCTCCCTAATAAAAACAATTGCATTTTCTTGGCTTAATTGCATATTATTGAGTGGTTGGTGTGTCATGCTATAAATGTACAGTAATGAGAAATGTTCTGTTCATTAGAGACCACCAACATACTAAGGAAATGGCAAATCAGCTATTTTATTGATGTGCGCAGAAAGTAACTCCTTAGATGTCAGAATATAATCATTGAAAAAACCTTACTTTATTGCACCACACACAGGCTGTATCATGTTGAATAGCAAAAGAGTTTGATAAGACAAATCATTTATTATACATTTCATAAAGAAAACGGTGAAGTTTTCCTATTGCAGTAATATTCCCCCAGCCTCATTTTTATCAGATACCATCTTCTGAGCTCCTTTCATTCTAGATTGTTTTGCAGAAGGATATAACAACTGAATTTTTTTTTTTTTTTTTGAGATGGAGTTTCGCTTTTGTCGCCCAGGCTGGAGTGCAGTGCAATAGTGTGATCTTGGCTCACTGCAACTTCTGCCTCCCAGGATCAGGCAATTCTTCTGCCTCAGCCTCCTGAGTAGCAGGAACTACAGGCATACACCAACATGCCCGGCTAATTTTGTATTTTTTAGTCCAGATGGGGTTTCACTATGTTGGCCAGGCTTGAACTCCTGACCTCAGGTGATCTGCCCACCTCACCTCCCAAAGTGCTGAGATTGACAGGCGTGAGCTACTGCGCCCGGCTCAACTAATGTTTTGTAATTTTGCTAGACACAGCCACAACGTGCCAGGTGTTTCGGTAGGGGTGGGATGCAGAATAAACTTATACAAACAAGTCCACCTTTGGGTGAGTATCGTTTAGGAGCTCATCTCTAAGAGGTGGCAACCAGGATGCTTATTAAGTAAGGGAACAAGTAACATAACCAGTCCTCCCTCTCCCCACACTGACTCTCCACTACTTCTTTCCTTTAGCTTTCTATAATCTAGGGGGACAATGACCTTGCCTCAGCCACAGGATGGCCAAGTTCATGAATAAAGTAGGGGATATTCCATTTTCCTTATAGCCTGAGGCAAGGCTGGCCTCAGAGTGTGAAAAAGCAAACAGAAGGCACCTTCTCCCTGGCTGAGAAGGCCCCAGCAGGTCCATGGATTTGAGGGGGCAGAATGGAGCTTGTGGAGTAATTGCTAATTGACAGCCAAGTTCTATCCCCAAAAGCAAAGAAGTTGAAAAGCAATTTTGTATAGTATTTTAAAAAGTTGTCAAAAGAAAACAATAAAAATATTTTCAAACAATAACTTAATTGCTCTTTATTTTATTTATTTTATTAGCTCAATAAAATCTGACTTACAAAGTCAATAACTCAATATGTTATTGAGTTTTTCCTACCATTCACTGTTAACTTTATAATTTTTGAAACTTTTAAATTCCCCAAATAAATTCTTCTTTGCTACATTTGGGCAGGATTTTGGTGAAAATGTAAATGGGTCACTTTGCATATAAGGATTGCAGCCATGATATCTACATAGATGTATAAATATTTGTGTAAACATCATTGTCTTAACCCATACAGGTCCCAAGCAAGTGAGCCTGAGATACACAGTAAATGAATGGATGCTATAATCTGTTTGTATGTGTGTTGTGAATGGGTGTTGTTAAAAATTATGCATGTGTGGTTTTGCTTATTGGATGTGTGGTTCCTCCTTTTGGGAGTGTTCTGAGTTAAACCTAGACCCATCCCTTGTTCTGGCTCAAAGCCATTTTTCCATCATAACTGATTGTGATGGCTGTACATATAACAAGAGAAGCTGAAAGTTTGCCCCTTTCTATACACTCGCTTTTTCCCTTCACCTTTGCTGGTGATCTGATGTGTGAGCCAAATGTGTGTATGTATGACTAGGTAAAACTTTAAATCAAAACTCCTTCCTTCCTTCCTTCCTTCCTTCCTTCCTTCCTTCCTTCCTTCCTTCCTTCCTTCCTTCCTTCCTTCCTTCCCCCCCCCCCCCTCCCTCCCTTCCTTCCCTCTTTCTTTTTCTTTCTCTCTCTCTTTCTTTCTTCCTTCCTTCCTTCCTTCCTTTCTTCCTTCCTTCCTTCCTTCCTTCCTTCTTTCTTCTCTTTCTTTCTTTTTCTTGACAGAGTCTTGCTCTGTCACCCACGCTGGAATGTGGTGGCACAATCTTGGCTCACTGCAATCTCCCCCTCCCATGCTCAAGTGATTTTCCTTCCTCAGCCTCCCGAGTAGCTGGGATTACAGGCACCCGCCACTATGCCTGACTTTTTTTTTTTTTGTATTTTTAGTAGAGATGGGGTTTCACCATGTTGGTCAGGCTGGTCTCGAACTCCAGCCTCAGGTGGTCTGCCCACCTCCACCTCCCAGAGTGCTAGGATTACAGGTGTGAGTGACTGTGCCGGGCCTAAAACAGTGTGTTTTCAAAGAAAACTTTGAGTAAGAATAACTTAAAACAGAGCAATTTGAGAATGACCACAGTGGACTGACTCTTACCTTCCGGTATCCCCAGAGCTGGTTCCCCTTCATACCATGACAGTCATAGAGTGTCACGGGGCTGTTGTGTGAGATCGCATCAAAGCAGAATTTCCGGGTATGCAGTGGCTCACCAGGTCGAATATCTTCTCTCCATCCAAAGGTAAAAAGCTAGCAAAGCAACAGTAGCAGAAAAGCTGCAGTGAGTTTGATTTGGAGAGAAGATGCAAGGGCACGGGGAGGTATGTCTTCTAGCAATGTAGAACTCCTGCTTTGTGATCTGCTAAAAAGAGCTAAGTCTCAGCCTAATAGAGGTGTTGGAAAAGGTACGTGTCATAAAGTGCTGTAGCAGTAACAGCTGCACTTTGGTCCAGGCTGCCAAAAAACACAAATGAAGAGTTTCCAATCAGGTACCTGAGAAAATACTGAGGGTGGTGGAAAAAGAGATGCAGGGAGGCGCATGGAAGAAGGAGATTAAAGGAGAAGGAGTAAGAGGACAGAGGGAGGAAAGAGGGGAGAGGGAGAAAAGAGAGAGGGGAGAAGGAGGAGGGGGGTGGAGAGAGAGAAATAAAGTCTTTTTTTGTTTGTTTGTTTATTTATTTTGAGTATTGGAGTCTCACCCTGTCTCCCAAGCTGGAGTGCAGTGGCGCGATCTTGGCTCACTGACGCCTTCACCTCGCCTCCCAGGTTTAATTAAGCGATTCTCCTGCCTCAGCCTCCCAAGTAGCTTGGATTACAGGCACCCACCACCATGCCTGGCTAATTTTTGTATTTTTAGTAGAAACAGGGTTTCACCATGTTGACCAGACTAGTCTCAAACTCTCGACCTCAGGTGATCTGCCTGCCTCAGCCTCCCAAAATGTTGGGATTACAGGTGTGAGCCACTGTGCCTGGCCAGAAAGTCTTTAATAACACCCTACAGTCTTTATTTAGCTAAAATGTTACTGGAACAAATCCTACACAGTTTGCCCAAATTTGCAGATTAGCTAAAGAGACAAGGAGTAGAGATGAGCTGAATTGATGCTAGCACCTTGAACAACCTAACGTAAAGGAAAGCTAAGCTTGATGAAGTGAAGAATGGGCCAATTAATTTCCCTAGGGTTGGTAAGAGTAATTCTGCAGAGCAACGTAGAAAGTTTTAGACTGTAACTCACCGTAAGAAATACAGTTCACACACACACGCGCACACACACACACACACAGATGTCCCCTGATTCCAATATAAACAAAAGTTTCATGAAATGATATTTATCTTTACGGAGTTTAATGACTCTGATATTCCATCCAACATGTTCATATCCTAGTCCAGCCTCTCCAATCCTATCCGTCCCATTCTATTATATTAAAAATGTGGTTTATGATGCACTAAGTTGGCTTTACAATGTATTAACAAGCAAACGAGCATCACACCTGTAGGGGAAGAGCATTTGCTTGAGTTATTTGAACTGGACAACAAATAAGGGTATTTGAAAGGTACAGTAGGAGAAATCCTTAAGTGAGTGTGAAAATGGACTATATGAGCCCTGTGATTGCTCCCAATTCTAAAATCCCAGGAAGGTTATGTAATTCTTACAATAGGACTTACGGCAGGCTGGCTGTGTGAAGCCAAACTGTGAATTGCAAAATAGAAAATAGCTGTCAGGGAAACCCTATGGATATAAAAGAAAGCACAATGCTCAGCTGTATGCAGATAATACACTACGCACTGACCAGGCCCTCAGTATATTTCAGCTGTTAGGTTCCACCTAGGAAAGGAAATGTAGAGAACCTGGCAAAATTCCAGGGATGGCTAACAAAAATAGTTAAGTGGTGAGGAATCTGAAGACAAATGGAAAAAACTGAGTTAAGTGGTCTCAAGAAATGATCTAAACAAGCATGTGAACAGCGACCTTCTCGACCATGGCCACTGCGTACTCTGTTACCCTGGAAGACAGGATAAAAGAGAAGATTTCATATAGAAGAACAAGGGGTTTTTAGAATAGGCATTTGAAATAAATTCATGAAGAGGAATTGTGTAGTCTTTTTTCCTAGAGTTTTTAAAGTATGATTGTGGACTGAGACATTTTAGATTCTTTTAAATCCTGCACAGAAGAATGACTTCTCAAGGAAGTGTCTATTCAGATTTTGATCACTCTCTTCTATTCAGAACTCACTGCTCTCCTGGATTTTGAAGCCCTATGCACCTCTGTTATCTTATAACCATCTCGCCACCCTCTCTTTCATGCATCTCTTCACTGCAGGTGTTGCTCAGGGTTCTCTCTTGGACCCTGTCCTTGCACCTCCCCTGGTTGGTCTTTTATACTCTCAGTTCAACTCTCACCGGTATGCCGGTCACTCATCATCCATCTTATGTCCAGTTACTTGCAGGACTTACCAGCTGCATGTCCCATGGACATCTCAGATCCAGCGTATTCTAAATGCAATTGATTTTCTTCTCTTCTGCCCTGTTCCTGCTCCTTTATTTTGGTTTAGTTCGTGGTCATGTCGTGCACCTTATCAACCTTGGAGTCTTTAACTCCTTTGTCTCCCTTACCATCTTCATCTAATCAATGACCAAGTCTTACCACTTTCGTCTTATAAACATTTCTGGAATTTGTTCATTCCCTTCTATGCCCACAACCATTGCTCTCAATAGCTCTTGCAATGATCTCCAAACTGGCTTCCTTCCCACCTGCCTTTTTTGGTTACCACACATCTGCCTTCCTCAGCCTCCAGGGAAGTCTGTTGGAAAGGCCTATGTGACCTTGTTTCCTCTCAATTTAAACTCTCACAGCCTTTTCACATAACCCCTAGAGAATAAAGTTCAAACTCTTAACATCTTAGGAACTCTCCACAATCTGGCCTTTGCTGTTCTTTCCACCTACATTCCTTTCCTTCAAGTTTATGTTCCAGCAATGCTAAAACGTTTGTAGTTCCTCACACAAACCAGGCTGTGTATTTCCTTCTGTGCTGTGTTCATGTAAATCCCTCTGGTTGGAAAGAGGACATTCACTAGCCAGGTATGTCTACGTAATGATCATCTGTCATTTAAGATTCAGTTCAGGTGTCCACTCATCCAAGAAGCCATCCTCTTTGAACTACTTACTCCTTCCCATCCCTTACCTATTTCATTATGATTGTCCATTTATGTTTCTCTATCCCTCCCTAGACAGTGAGATCCTTGGTTGCAGGGCTTGGAGCATTTTTACCTTTGTGTTTACAGCACCTAGAACAATTTATGACACGCAATAGATCCTCAACAAAATTTCTATTGAATAAATAAAACCCACAATGATCTGTTATCATATGTTGAGATAACTATCAATATAAATGAATGTCTTTTTAGTCTCTCAAATGAGTTTGTGCTGTTTAATTACAACAGCAACAGTGATAATGCTTATATTTTGAATTTTCATCTTTGATGACTCTGGATTCAGTTACCTATTATTGGAATAGAAATTAATAGAAATTTCCTGGCCAACAAACTTGCCATTGGCTTTGATTAAATCTTTATTTTATTTAAATAGCACATTTCCCTTGTACTATAGGCAGTCCAACCAATGCAGAAACAAGTGGTCTTGATTGGTTTATTTCCCTCTCTGTCTCCATCTCTCTGTCTTTGGTTTTTATACATTCAGAAGGCCAGAGCTGAAAGGGAATGTAATCACTACCTAGTACAGTCCCTCATGAGTCAGTTGGGGAAAACCAGGCCTGCAGAGAATGAGTGTCTTGCTTCTGTCACACCTTAAGAGTCCCCCCTTCTTTGGTAGATGACCTTTTCATACTTTTTACTAAATGCATCAGTTAAGTCCAAAAGAATACCTGTGTTATAGCAAACACAGGTAAATCTGTCTGTTGGACAACTTTATTCACCTATTGTCACAATTATATCTGAGGGCATCCTTAGGTGACTTCTGTTTCTTGTTTCTGGGTACTGTAGTGCCATGATCATGCGTAGATTTGTAGCCTGATGGTTAGCCTGTCATTTTCACAATGTCTTATGTATTATTATTATTAGCTGTTGATTACTTTCCTGCATCCAAGGTGGTACATCTTCAGATTGTATCAATTACTTTATTCTTCTGCACCTACAATTAGCTAATTTTTTTTCTCTCTTAGGTCTTTGAAATACTTCTTATTGCCATTGATCTTATCTCAGTGGCCATGTCAAACCAATCAGGCATTGAGCCTTTTCATTGGCACATTTTCCTGTCTGCAGTCTTGTCAAAGCAGAAACAAATAGACATTATGAAATTATATTCATTGAATCATATTCATTGTTTGTTTTAATTAATGTTATTGTGACATTTATAGTTTGTCTTCACCCTTGGCCTGCTCTTATTGACAAAAGAATTTAGATTTTGTTCAGGTTTCCTGTACAATAACCCTTGATTTCTTTTCAACCTTAAATTCCTCAGTGTTAAAGTAAGTTGATCTTAATTTCTCCACTTTCTTCTTTTGAATGATCCTTTAAAACATAGATTTACAATGTATATTCGTCCATTCTCACGCTGCTAATAAACAGATACCCAAGCCTGGGTAATTTATAAAAAAAAGAGGTTTAATTGACTCACAATTCAGCATTACTGGGGAGGCTTCAGGAACCTTACAATCATGGTAGAAGATAAAGCAAACACATCCTCCTTCACGTGGTGGCAGCAAGGAGCAGTGCCAAGTAAAAGGGGGAAAAGCCCCTTATAAAGCCATCAGCTCTCATGAGAACTCACTCACTATCATGAGAACAACATGAGGGTAACCACCCCCATGATCTAATTACCTCCCACTGGGTCCCTCCCACAACATGTGGGGATTGTGGGAACTACAATTCAAGATGAGATTTGGGTGGGGATACAGCCAAACCGTATCATTCTGCCCCAGCCCCTCCCAAATCTCATGTCCTCACATTTCAAAACACAATCATGCCCTTCCATTAGTCCCCCAAAGTCTTAACTCATTCCAACATTAACTCAGAAGTCTAAGTCCAAAGTCTCATCTGAGACAAGGCAAGTACCTTCCACCTATGAGCCTGCAAAATCAAATGCAAGTTGGTTACTTCCTAGATATAATGTGGGTACAGGCATTGGGTAAATACAGCCATTCCATATGGGAGAAATTGGCCAAAACAAAGGGACTAAAGGCCCTCCCTGTGCAAGTCCAAAATCCAGTGGGGCAGTCGTTAAACCTTAAAGTTCCAAAATGATCTCCTTTGACTCCATGCCTCATATCCAGGTTACGCTGATGCAAGAGGTGGGCTTCCATGGCCTTGGACAGCTCTGCCCCTGTGGCTTTACAGGTTACAGCCCCCTCCCAGCTGCTTTCACAGGCTGACATTGAGTGTCTGTGGCTTTTCCAGGTGCATGGTTCATGCTGTCAGTGCGTCTACCATACTGGGGTCTGGAGGATGGTGGCCCTCTTCTCACAGATCCAATAGGTAGTGTCTCAGTGGGGACTCTGTGTAGGGGCTCCAACTCCACATTTCCCTTCTGCACTGCCCTAGCAGAGGTTCTCCATGAGGATCCCACTACTACAGCACACCTCTGCCTGGACAGCCAGGTGTTTCTATACATCCTCTGAAATCTAGGTGGAGGTTCCCCAACTTTAATTATTTTTATTTTATTTTATTTATTTATTTATTTTTGAGATGGAGTCTCATTCTGTTGCCCCGGCTGGAGTGCAGTGGCGTGATCTTGGCTCACTGCAAGCTCTGCCTCCCAGGTTCACACCATTCTCCTGCCTCAGCCTCCCAAGTAGCTGGGACTACAGGTGCCCACCACCATGCCCGGCTAATTTTTTTGTGTTTTTAGTAGAGATGGGGTTTCACCATGTTAGCCAGGATGGTGTCGATCTCCTGACCTTGTGATCTGCCAGCATCAGCCTCCCAAAGTGCTGGGATTACAGGTGTGAGCCACTGCGCCCAGCCTAATTTTTGACTTCTGTGCACCCACAGGCCCAACACCACATGGGAGCTGCCAAGGCTTGGGGCTTGCACCCTCTGAATCAATGGCCTGAGCTGTACCTTGGCCTCTTTTAGCCACGCTGGAGCTGAAGCAACTGTGACACAGGGCACCATGTCCTGAGGCCACACAGAGCAGGGGAAACCTGGGCCTCACCCAAGAAACCATTTTTTACTCCTAGACCTCTGGGTCTGTGATGGGAGGGGCTGCTGTGAAGGTCTCTGATTTGCTCTGGGGACATTTTCCCTATTGTCTTTGTAATTAACATTTGGCTCCTCATTAACTACGCAAATTTCTGCAGCAGGCTGGAATTTCTCTCCAGAATTTTTTTTTTTTCCTATCTCATCGTTAGGCTGCAAATTTTCCAAACTTTTATGCTCTGCTTCCTCCGGAATGTTTTGCCACTTAGAGATTTCTTCTGCCACATACCCTAAATCATCACTCTCAAGTTCAAAGTCCCACAGATCTCTAGGGCAGGGGCGAAATGCCACCAGTGTCTTTGCGTAACAAGAGTGACTTTTACCCCAGTTCCCAACAAGTTCATCATCTCCATCTGAGACCACCTCAGCCTGGACTTCATTGTCCTTATCATTATCAGCATTTTGGTCAAAGTAATTCAACAAGTCTCCAGGAAGTTCCAAACTTTCCTGCATTTTCCTGTCTTCTGAGCCCTTCAAATCTCTAGCAAGTTCCAAACTTTCTCACACTTTCCTTTCTTCTTCTGAGCTCTCCAAACTGTTCCAACCTCTGTCTGTTGCCCAGTTCCAAAGTTGCTGCCACATTTTCAGGTATCCTTATAGAAGCACCCTACTCTACCAGTTATCAATTTACTGTATTAGTCTGTTCTCATGCTGCTGATAAAGACATACCTGAGAATGGGTAAATTATAAAGGAGAGATGTTTAATTGATTCACAGTTCAGCTGGCTGGTGAGGCCTCAGGAAACTGACAATCATGGCAGAAGGGGAAGCAAACACATCCATCTTCACATGGCGGCAGCAAGCAGCAGTGTCAAACAAAAGGGGGAAAAGTGTCTGGTAGAACCATCAGATCTTATGAGAACTCAGTCACTATCAGGGGAACAGCATGAGGGTAACTGATCCCATGATCAAATTACCTCCCACCGGGTCCCTCCCATGACACATGGGGATTATGAGGACTACAATTCAAGATGAGATTTGGGGACACAGCCAAACCATATCACAATGTTAACTCTTATTTCTTTGCTTTAATATTAATGTGGTATATGTCATGTTGCCTGGGTCTGTTTGTGTTGTATGAATAAGGTCACTGGATTTGGTACTGCAAATACACTTATTATCTCTTGCTCTTGCTACCTGACTTGAGAAAACAGAAAATATTTTTCTCTGTCTGGCTTGTGATGTTTTATTTCGTTGTTATGAGGTTTGAAAAAACCTGAGATACAGCATGTTCCTCCTTGCAGTTTGCACCCATCAGTACGCTCTGTCTTGATAATGAGACTCTTTTTTCCCAAGGAGGGAAAAAAGAAAGGAAAATAATCTGTCTCCCGGATGCACACATTATCTTGCTTCTGTCTTTGTGAACCTTCCCCTAGGCCCTGGAAAGGCAGCCTGTGTTTGCTTCCTCAGGAGGATGAAAGCTTGGCTGCAACACTTGCTCCCCAGCACGACATCAGAGCCTGCTGCTGGGCCTGCAGAGTGAGAACAGCCAAACTAGGCCAAGGGGGTTCCTCCTCCTCGCCACTCCTCTCCCTTGGACTCACTGGGAGCTGGGGAGTATTCTTTCCAGACCTTACAGTCTTATTAGGATCTGTTTTTGTTTTTCTTTCTTGATCCCTAAAGGAAGCATAATGCCACCATGATATCAAACAGCTATGCAGATTGCCCTGGCAAAATGAATCATACATTTGCTTCCTTCACAGAAACCACATTAGTCACCGCCAGTGTTCTGCAGCAGAAGGCATTTTCTTATACAGGCCCTTCAATGGACTCCTTTTCATTTCCCACGTAGCAATTTAGTTTATTCTTTTTTTTATTTTTGCCACTTTTTTTTTTTTTTTTGGGAAAAAGGGGATTATTTCAACTCTAATAAGTCTCCTTTTGTGTTCTTTGAATGCTTTTGAATTAAAAAGAAAACCCACAATTGTCATGTTCTGATATGCCTTCCTCATGCAGGAATTTTACTCTAAATGTAGAAGAGTGATTCCTAATTCTTATAAGTCACTGAGTGAATATTGAATAAAGCTTACAGTTAATTACTGGCGAATGAAACAGCTTGTAGTGTTTTAACCTCCAAGTCAATATATGGCAATATTTCAAATATGATGCATTTTCCACCACTTAGCAACCTGATTTAATCCTACTGTAGCTTCATTTTTAGGATCTCTAGAGACAGGAAATCTTTTTAAAGAGCTGTATTAACTGGTCTTTCTGTGCTGCCCATGTAGTTTCTGCTTGTCTAGTGCTGCTCTCTGGTGACCATTTCTTGAATTACAGGCCATAGATTTTTGCTGTTTAGCCTGGGGGCGGGAGGTGGGGAGTTGGGGGACATAGGGGGTCCGGGGAATGAACCAGCAATTTTTAAAGTGTATGCAATATCGTTGTCTTTGTTTATATCCATGTTCAGCTGTCAAATAAAATCTGCAGGCCAGAGCAGATTTCATTCCAGAGCATTACTGGAGAGAAATACTAAGCCCATTTCAGGCATTTAGGCCTGCTTTATATCCACCAGCTGGCCACGTGTGTTTCTTGGTTGGGCTGAAGAGAGATGGTAGAGAGGAATTTGGCCCAAGAAATGAAGCTTTTCCTATGGCTTGCTCCTTTTTCTTTTTTAAAAAGTCCTTTTCCACTGTAGATGCCAGCCTCACTGATAGCTTCTAAAGCCTTCTCTCTTGCTCCCAGCTGAAGTCAAAATTGCTTGTTGGAGTTAACAGTCCAACACTATTCCTCAGGTCCCCAGTAACATCCCCATGGTGCTTATAGAAACAGACAGAAGAAAGAGGAGGAAAATAACTTTTCACTGGTATTTGATTCCTATCAATAAATTCTGGAGCCACAGAACCTTCTATAAACCCATCTGGGCATATATATTTATATATATAAAATATATATAAATATATATAAATATATATATAATATATAAAAATATATAATATATATAAATATATATAATATATAAATATATAATATATAAAAATATATAATATATATAATATATAATATATATAATATATATATATATAAAATCAGCCACCACGTCTGGCTAATTTTTGTATTTTTAGTAGAGACAAGGTTTCAACATGTTAGCCAGGCTGGTCTCGAACTCCTGACCTCAAGTGAGCCACCCGCCTCGGCTTCCCAAAATGCTGGGATTATAGGCGCGAGTCACCATGCCCAGCCATGCAGGGTACATTTCAGTGAATAATAACTAGTATTTGCTGACTATGCTGGGAACAGATAAATGAAGCCAAAGTCCCAGCTGCCTTGGACCTGAGAGAGGTTTCTAACCTGGTATCAGCATAAAGGGATGTGTGGGTGTTTGAGAGAAGGAAGGCAGGAGGGAGAGGCTATTACTCTGCACCTGCTGCAAGTGCAAGATGCTGCTCCAAGATTTATTCTTCTGACCACTCTGTCCGAGATGGAAGAACTATGGCATAGAAAGATTTCACAATTTCACAAGGCCACATGGTTTAAACTAAAATCCAGGTTGGCCTGGCTACAAGGCCCACAGTTCTTCTAGAATACCACGAGGCTGTGGGGAGAGGGTTCAAAGATCGGATCAGTGGTTAGAGGAGAGGCACTGTTGATGGACTGAAAGACTCTGGACTGCACTGTGGACTTTGTCTGTGGCTGTTTTCCTTGCATCATGATGCTCTGCATTGTAATGCGTGGTAGAGGTGGGGCAGGGAGGGGCAGTGAGGTGGGGCGAGGGAGGTGAATCTCAGAACATCTGGATAACTCTTTAACGTCCTGTGCTGGGCATGGTGGATCTTTTCTTGTTTAATGTACAAGATGGACACCAGAGGAATCTAGCTATAGGAGGCACTAACGCCTTACTGGGAACTGCTTGCTTACTTTTTTTGCTTTTTATAAGAAGTGAGTGTGATGAATACATAAATATCTGCTATGATATTTTCTATAGCTTTCTATTGAAATATTTCTTAATTTGAAATTAAAACAGTGAAAAGGGTTAAGTCAGCTTAGTGGTATGCACCTATGGTCCCAGTTACTCAGGCTGCTGAGGCAAGAGGATCACTTGAGCCCAGGCGTTTGAGGCTGCAGTGAACTTTGATCACATCACTGCATTCCAGCCTGGGTGACCGAGCAAGACCCCGTCTCTAAAATACAAAAAAACGAAAACACTAAAAGAGAGCAAAGACAATTTTGCCCACTATCTTTTCTCTTTCACAGGTGACCCAGTATCAGGGAAGCTGCTTGCAAGGACTTTCAAATTTCTAAGCAGGTTAGAAATCACACCTCACTTAAACTGAGTTGCAATGAAATGTTTTTTGATTAAAAGCAATTCAGTCTTACATAGAACAGAACAGAGAACCCGGAAACAAATCCACACACCTACAGTGAACTCATTTCGACACAGGTACCAAGAACGTACACTGGGGAAAAGACAGTCTCTTTAAGAAATGGTGCTGGGAAAACTGGATGTCCATGTGCAGAAGAAGGAAACTAGACCCCTATATCTTGTCATGTACAAAAATCAAATTAAAATGGATTAAAGACTTAAATATAAGACCTCAAACTATACAAATACTACAAGAAAACATTCAGGAAACTCTCCAGGACATTCATCTGGGCAAAATTTCTTGAGTAATACCCCACAAGCACAGGCAACCAAAGCAAAAATAGACAAATTGGATTACATCAAACTAAAAAGCTTCTACACAGCAAAGGAAACAATCAACAAAGTGAAGAGACAACCCACAGAATGGGAGAAAATATTTACAAACTACCCATCTGACAAGGGATTAATAACTGTAATATATAAGGATCTCAAACAACTCTATGTAAAAAACTTAATAATTTGATTTAAAAATGGGTAAAAGATTTTAATAGATATTTCTCAGAGGAAGACATACAAATGGCAAACTGGCATATGAAAAGGTACTCAACATCATCGATCATCACAGAAATGCAAATCAAAATTACAATGAGATATCATCTTACCCCAGTTGAAATGACTTATATCCAAACCATAGGCAATGACAAATGCTGTTGAGGATACGAAGAAATGGGAAACCTGATACATTGTTGGCAGGAATATAAGGACAGCTACTATAGAGAACAGTTTGGAGGTTCCTCAAAAAGTAAAAATTGGCTGGGCATGGTGGCTCACGCCTGTAATCCCAGCACTTTGGGAGGCTGAGGTGGGCAGATCACGAGGTCAGGAGATCGAGACCATCCTGCCCAACATGGTGAAATCCTGTCTCTACTGAAAAAAAAAAAAAAAAAAATTAGCTGGGCATGGTGGCACATGCCTGTAATCCCAGCTACTCGGGAGGCTGAGGCAGGAGAATTGTTTGAACCAGGGAGTCGGAGGTTGCAGTGAGCCAAGATTGTACCACTGTACTCCAGCCTGGCAACAGAGCAAGACTCCGTCCAAAAAAAACCAAGAAAAAAAAAAAAAACCAAAAAAACAAAACACACCCACTAAAAAGTGAGCTACCATATGATCCAGCAATACCACTGCTGGGTATATACCCAAAAGAAAGGAAATCAGTATATCGAGGAGACACCTGCACTTCCATGTTTGATGCAGCACTGTTCGCAATGGCCAAAATTTGGAAGCAACCTAAGTGTCCATCAACAGATGAATGAATAAAGAAAATGTGGTACCTATACATAATGGAGTACTATTCAGCCATAAAGAAGAATAAGATCCTGTCATTTGCAACAACATGGCTGGAACTGGAGGTCATTATGTTGAGTGAAATAAGCCAGGTATGGAAAGACAAACATTGCATATTTTCACTTATTTGTGGGATCTAAAAATCAATACAATGGAACCCATGGAGATGATAGTAGAAGGATGGTTACCAGAGGCTGGCAAGAGTAGTGGGAGGGTATGGGGTG